>NW_008705564.1:2166838-2192468 GCF_000186865.1 Aureococcus anophagefferens | reverse complement strand
CCCGAACCAGTGGAAGGCCGTTTTCGGCCGCTCGAGCTTGAGCGCGGGCGGCGAGTGCGGCCGCCCGCCGAGGCCGTCGAGGAGCAGCGAGTTCAGGCGCTTCGCCGTCGGCGGGTTGCCCCCCGCCGACGCGCCGAGCTCCTCGAAGGACGGCACCTCGTCCTGGAACTCGCCGTGCCGCAGGAACGTCGCCACGAACGGCGCGTACGCGGCGCCGAGTCGTAAGAGCAGCTCGAAGTACTCCTCGAAGCCGCTCCGCCGCCGCTCCTTCGTGAACTCCGCCGACGTGGAGAAGAGGGACTTGTGGGGGAAGTTGAACGTCTCGAGCGCGACGTGCGGCGCGGCTTTGAGCAAGGTCGTGTGGAAGTTGAGCACGTCGCTGTAGCGCTTCGACACCTTGCGCGACTTGCCCGTGTCGTAGGTCACCTCCACGGGGTAGAGCGTGATGGGGCCGGCGCCCACGTCCATGTCCTCGTAGGTCGGCACGCGGATGCGCACGATCTGCGGCATGGCTGTGCGTGCTGTGCGCGCTCGTCGGTCGTCGAGGGCTCGGCGGTCGTTCCGCGTTCCGCGAGGGCGCGGCGGCCGCCGGTCGCTGCGTCTCCTAGGGCAATCGGCGGCGGGCCGGCGCGGCCGTGCGCGTCGCGCGCGTCGGTATTGGCTGCCGGCGCGACGTCGAGCTTGGGGCGCGGCCGCGAGAAAGCGAGCCCTTGTGCCAAGTTGTGGTAATTCAGCATGGTCCGCGACTTTGCCCCGACGCCGTAGCCGCGACGGCCAGCCCGAAAAGCGCGGCGCTTGCCTCGACGTCGTAGCCGCGACAGCCAGCCCGGACAGTCGAAACAACACGATGAACGCCTTCCTCTCGTCCATGACCGGCAGCAAGCCCAAGAAGAGCGCCCTCGAGAGCGCGGTGGCCAAGCTCAAGGAGGGCAAGCGCCTCGACGAGCTCAAGCAGTTCAAAGTCGCCCTCGCGCTCTATGAGGACGGCCTCGCGACGCTCCTCGGCTGCCTCAAGCAGGAGCGCGACGCGGCGAAAAAAGCCCAGCTGGCTCAAAAGTTCGAGGAGTATTTGGCGAGAGCGGAGCAATTGAAAGCGTCGCTCGGCGCGCGCGCGCCGGACCACCACGCCTACGGCGCGCGCGTCGCCGCGCCGCCGCGCCCGCCGCCGGCGCCGTCGGCCGCGGCTCCGGCCGCGCGGCCGGCCCAGACGCCGGTGGCCCCGGAGGCGCCGTCGCCGCACGAGGCGCAGATCCTGGCGGAGATGCTCGACGCGTCGCCGGGCGTCGGCTGGAGCGACGTCAAGGGCCTCGAGGGCGCGAAGCGCACGCTCAAGGAGGCCGTGGTGCTGCCCTACCTGCGGCCGGACTTGTACAAGGGCCTCCGGTCCCCGCCGAAGGGCGTCCTCCTCTTCGGCCCGCCGGGCACGGGCAAGACGCTGCTGGCCGAGTGCGTCGCGTCCGAGAGCCGCTTCGCCTTCTTCGCGCTCTCGGCGTCGGCGTTGACGTCCAAGTGGCTCGGCGAGGGCGAGAAGCTCGTGAAGGCGCTCTTCAAAGTCGCGAGGGACCGCGCGCCGTCCGTCGTCTTCCTCGACGAGGTCGACTCGCTGCTGAGCCGGCGCGGCGACGGCGACCACGAGGCGAGCCGGCGCCTCAAGACGGAGTTCCTCGTGCATCTGGACGGCCTCGGCGGCGGCGGGCGCGTGCTCTTCATGGGCGCGACGAATCGCCCGTGGGACTTGGACGACGCGTTCCTCCGCCGCGTGCCGCGGCGCGTGCTCATCCCGCTGCCCGACGGCGCCGCGCGGCGCGCGTTCCTGGACGCGCTGCTCGACGGCGAGGACGGCGCGCGCACGTCGCTCGACGCGGCGCGGCGCGAAAAGGTCGTCGCCGCGACGGAGGGCTACTCCATGTCGGACCTGCGCGCGCTCGCGGAGGAGGCGGCCATGGGGCCCCTGCGGGCGCTGGGCGACCGCGTCGCGACGGCGCGCGCGCGGGACGTGCGGCCCGTGTCGCTCGCGGACTTCGACGCCGCGCGGCGCGCCATCAAGCCCG
Source organism: Aureococcus anophagefferens (assembly GCF_000186865.1). Lineage (NCBI taxonomy): Eukaryota > Pelagophyceae > Pelagomonadales > Pelagomonadaceae > Aureococcus > Aureococcus anophagefferens. Next base: position 2,190,417 of record NW_008705564.1, on the reverse strand, counting down.
CGGCCGACGCGGCGCTCCTCGCGCGCTACGACGACTGGGCGTCCCAGTTCGGCACGCGGGGGAACTAGCGTTTCTGGTAACGCTCCGGGCGCCGTCGAGGTGGATCTTTTACGAGACGCGCGCCTCCGCCGGCGCTCGGGCGTCATGGGCGCGGCCGCGGGGCGGCCCTAGGACATGAGCTTGCCGTAGATGTGGAGGAGGACGACGAAGCCGATGAACATGAGGCTCATGACGAGCACGGTCGTGGGGCCGATCTTGAGGCCCGGGGCCTCGTCAGCGTAGAAGCGGAGGATGCCCGGCTGCGACCGCTGCATCGCGCGCGCGCCGCCGCCCGACGACGTGCGCGCCGGTCGTTTCCGCTGCTGGAGGGCGCCGCCGGCGGGGCCGCGGGCCGGCGCGGGCCTGCGGGCGGGCGGGGAGGTGAGCGGCGCGCCGCGGCGCGGCGCGAGGAACTGTGCGCTTCTGGGCGGTTTCGGCCCGCGGGCGGCGGGCGCCGCGCGCCCCGGCGGCGGCGGGACGGGCGCACGGGTCGAACGCACCTCGAGAGCGGGTTTCCGGCGGGCTTGGCACCTCCTTCGGCCATGGTTGCTGTGAGTGTGCGACGAGACGCGCGGCCGCAAGCACGATCAGCGAGGCGATCCGGCTGATGGTGCCGCCGCCGAGGCGAGTTGAGGCAGCTCCAAGTGGCACTCGCCGTAGCCGTAGCCACCGCCCGCGCCGCCTCCGAAAACGCGCCGATCACGCCTCGAACCATGCTCAAGGTCGCGGTGCTCGCCGCGTCGCTGGCGGCCGCGGCGGGCAAGGCCAAGTTCGAGGACAAGTGGGAGAAGTTCTGCGGCGTGCCCGACTGCTACACGGAGCTCGGCCTCGTGCCCAACGCCACGAAAGCCCAGATCCGGCGCCAGTACCGCACGCTGAGCCTCGAGTTCCACCCGGACAAGAACCCCGGCGACGCCGCGGCCCTCGCCCGCTTCAACAAGATCGCGCGCGCGAACGAGGTGCTGACCGACGACGAGCTTCGCAAGAAGCTCGACTACTACACGGAGAACCCGGGCGAGTACTGGAGCCTCTACGGGTCCTTCATCGACTTCAAGTACAAGCCGAAGACGGACCTGCGGTTCGCCGTCTTCCTCATCCTCCTCTTCGCGTCGCTCGTGCAGCCTGCGCTGCAGCTGTCGAAGCACCAGCTCTACGTCGCCCAGCTCACCAAGGCCTGCCTCATGAAGTCGCGGGACTCGTCGCTGTCCGCCGACATCCGGCTCCGGGCCGACGAGATCGTCAAGGCCGAGGCCGCGGCCCGCAAGAAGGACAAGTCGAAGGCGCGGATGACGTCGAAGGAGGAGCGCGAGCTGCTGGAAACGACGGTCAAGGACCTGGTCGCCGCTTCCGATTTGCCCGCCGAGTTCGCCTACCCGAGCGCCAAGGACACGATCCTCTACAAGCTCGTCGCGGGGCCCCTCGCCAAGTTCAACGAACAGAAGCGCGCGAAGGACGTCCAGGCGCGCCTCGCCGCGGGCGCCGCGCTCTCCGAGGCGGAGATGCAGGAGCTCATGGAGACCTACCTCGGCGGGCCCGAGGAGTGGGACGCCCTCAGCGACAAGGACCAGGACGCGCTCTTCGCGGCCAAGTGCCACGTGAAAGCCAACTTCGACACGTGGCGCGCGAAAAACCCCAAGGCCGAGGTCGCCGCGGCCAAGTCCCCGTCGAAGAAGGAGCTCCGCCAACGAAAAAAGGGCGCCCCGGCCTTCGTCATGGAGGACTAGGGGGCGGATCCCCCGCCCGAAGACCGACGCGCCCCCCGACACGACGACGACCCGCGCGCGCGCCGCGACGACCGCGCGCCGCACCCCTCCCGCCCCCCCCCACCCCCCGCGGCCTCCCCGTGGTAACTCGCCGCTTACCGCGAGCGCCCGTTGAGGGAGTGTGTGCGCAACTAGTACTGCGGTGCGTCTATTCATTGAACAGCAACTTGCCGTCGCCTTCGACCTGCCTTTGTTCCGGTCGCGATGGTCGCGCAGCAGCCCCTTGTGATGCATCTGCTGCTGCTGCTGGCGCCCGCGCTCGGCCGCCTCGGCACGCGGACGGCAACGAACGGCGCAATCCGCGTCATCTCCATAACGCCGGCGCGCTTCCCGCGCGAGATCGCCACGCAGCTGACCATCGACGGCGAGAACTTCGCCGACGGCATGGTCGTCGCCATCGACGGGCTCTCGGGCAACCTCTATTCGGCGGACCTGAGCGTCTACCGCCCCATGCGGGCGCTGAACGCCACGGTGCTGAGCCCGACGCGCGCCGTCGTGACGACGGTCCCGACGCAGAACGGGGGCCCGTGCACGGTCCGCGCGAGCCCGACGGGCGCCGGCGACTGGTCCGACAAGGCCTCGGCGCCCATCGCGAGCGTCTTCGCCGCCGTCGAGTTCGCCGTCGGCCGCCGGCCCTACACCGTCGAGCGCACCGGCGCGCTCCTCGCGCGGCTCGACCCGTCGTTCTGGCCCCGGGGCGCGACGGTCTCGGCGACGCTCGCGTCCGCGGACCTCACGGACGACGTCGTCCTGGTGGCGCCGACGGCCGCGACGGCCGCGGACCTCCGCCTGCCCTTCTCGCTGGGCGCCGTCCCCGCGGACCGCGTCGAGGGCAACGTCACGTTCGTCGCGGAATTCGGAGACGTCGCCGTCGCCGCGACGCGGCGGTTCTCGCGCGCGGTGCCCCCGTCGTCCTACGCGGGCTCCATCGTCGCCGTGGACCACGAGACGCGGGCCTTGGCGTACTCGCGCGGCTACCTCGCGGGCGACGCGCGCGCCGCGGGCCGCGGCGCCGCGCTGGCCGCCGCTGGCGACGCGGCGCTGACGCCCCTGGCGCTCGCGGGCTGGTTCAACTCGCCCTTCGAGTACGGCCGCGTCGGCGTCTTCGACGGCGACGCCGCGGTCTTCCGCGAGGGCCTCGACCCGCGCTTCGCCGGCGGCGCGTCCACGGTCGCGGACTGGGCCAAGAGGGGGACGACGGTCATTCGAGGCGGCGACCTCAACGCGTCCGAGCTCGACGCGCTGCACGCGGTAGGCATCTCCGCGCTGCTGGGCGTCTCGGGCATGGGCAACGCGACGGCGCTCGTCGAGCACGCCGCGCGGCTCCGGGACCACCCCGCGTTCCTCGGCTACTACATCTGTCGTCGCACCAGCGTCCTGTGGCCGTGACGACTTTCGAGAGATTTTGACCGGGAAAACGATGAGAAGTCGTCACCGTCATGCTTGGTAGGCGACGACTGCTGCAAGGGCGCGGCGTACACGCGCGAGGTCCGCGACGCCTACGAGACGCTGCGGCGCTTCGACCCCTTCCACGTCGCCGCGGGCGCCTTCGAGTGCGGCGAGATGCACAGCTTCCAGGAGCCGCTTCTCGCCGTGGACCTGCCCATGCGCGAGAATTACCGGCCGGACCTGCCGAGCCACGCGGGCGACGCCGTCGGCGGCGAGTTCGCCTTCGCCGGCGGCGACGGCGCCCTGCGCCTCGCGCCCATGCGGTGGGAGCCCGTCGTGAACATGCCGCAGCCCTGCCGCCAGGCGACGGGCCGCGCGGTCGTCGCCGAGGCCTTCGTCGGTCTGGTCACGGGCGACCTCTTCCACCTGAACTGGTACGTCTTCAACCGGCAACAGGGGTTCGAGCGCTGGCCGCTGTTGCCCTACGTCGACGAGGCGAACGCGATCGTCAACGAGCTCCTCCCGCACCTCATGCGCGGGGAACGGCGGGAGATCCGAGTCGCCGCGGAGGACCTCTTGGAACCGTCGCGGCCCGCGGTCGTCCGCGCGGCGGCCTACGCGCTCGACGGGTGCGTCCGCGTCGTCGCCGTGAACGCGGGCGACGCGCCCGCGCGCGCGACGTTCGCCGCGGCCGGCGCCGCCGGCGCGGCGACACGCCTCTTCGACGCGAACGTGTCGCGGCCCGTCGTGAACGGCGCCTTCTCCGACGTCCTCGACGGCCTCGATACGAAAATCTGGTCCCTGGGCGGCTGCGACGTCCCCGCGGCGCCGCCGGCGGAGCTCGTGAGCGACGGCGGCTTCGAGTGGGTCCAGAATCCGACGGTGCCCGCGTACGTGACGTGCGCCGACACGCCGCGGCGCGGCAACTGCTTCAACTACGACATGCACTCGCAGCACTGGACGCTGCCGGCCGTCGACGACGGCCGCGACGGCAAGGTGTGGCTGAGCGTCGACGGCGCGCGGCCCTTCCGCGGCCGCCGCGCGGGGCGGCTGACGCTCGTCAACGACGAGCCCGTCCGCGTGCCCGTGCCCGGCGCGGGCCTCGACGCCTACGGCCCGCCCCTCGGCTTCGGCCTCGACCTCGGCGCGCTCGGCGCGACGGGCGCGGTCCGCGTCTCCCTGGCGGCGTTCTCCAATCCGCCGGGGTCGACGCTCGCGATCGCCGCGGGCGCCTGGGACCCGGCGCCCGCGGACCCGGAGCACGCGGCGTCGCCGTCCGAGCCCTGGCGCGGCGCTCTGGCCGGCGCGCCCTGCGTCCTCGGGCCCGCCTACGCGACGTGCTCCGCGACGATCGACCTCGCGGACCTCCCGGCGACGCCGTCGGGCAAGGTCGGCCTCGTCCTCGAGATCGCCGGCGGGCCGGGCCACGTCTACCTCGACGACGTCTCTGCGACGCTCGTGGCCTAGCGCCGTTAGCGACGCGCGTAGGTCACGAACTGGTTGTTCGCGGGGAGGTAGGCGACGTCGCGCCGCTCGAGGCCCGCGGCGGCCGCGGCCGCGTCGCACTCCTCGATGGACGCGACGCCGCCGTAGCCCTGGGCCCGGAGCGACTCGTCGAAGCGCTCGTTGTTCGGGCCGACGTACGAGCCCGCGAAGGTCCACGTATCGTAGATTCCCAAAACGCCGCCCTTCCGGAGCGCCGCCGCGGCGCCCGCGAAGAAGGCGCCCACGGCGGACCGCGGCATGATGTGGACCACGTTGATGGAGAAGCAGCCGTCGTAGGCGCCCGCCTCGACGTTGGGCCACGGACGTTGGGACACGTCGACGAGCGCGGCCGCGCGGATCCGCGAGCCGAGGAGGCCCGCGGCGGCCGCGTGCGCGTCCGACGACCGCAGCGCCGACGCGTCCGCGTCCGTCGGCTGGAAGGTCGGCGTCGGCCAGCGCCGCGCGAAGTCCGGCGCGTGCTCGCCGGGACCGCAGCCGAGCTCCAAGATGGTACCGCAGTCCGGGAAGCCGGCGGCCTCCATCGCCGCCGCGATGGGATCCTTGTTGCGCGGGAACGCTGGAGATCGCTGCATCGTCGACAGTGCGGCAGCCGCGGGCACGACTACGGCGAGCAGGCACGCGATGGACCTCACCATCCAAAGACTCTGAGGCTCACTGCAGGTTCAACTGCCGTTCAAGGTCGACGCGCTGACATCCGAATATGGCGCTGCTGATGAAGACGCTCTTGGTCTCTTTCATGGTCCAGGTGGCCGCCGACAGTACGACGTGCGTCGCTTACTGCCAAGCTCTGGGCCGGACAGGTGGCACGGTCATCGGGACAGCCCCGATTTGCGATGGACGATGCGGGAGCGACTGCCCCGGGCGGACGGAAGATTACGACTGCGTCAAATGCGACCCGGCGTATATGGACGACTGCGGGAGCTATTGCTGGCAATGGGGTGAGAAGAAATGCTGCTGTGATCTCGCGGAGGACGCCGTCGTCTCCAACACGACCGACGCGAAGAAGGCGCCGCTCCTCCGCGGGTCGGCCCCGGCCGAAGTGCAGCGGTGATCGATGGCGGTGCTCCTTGTACATGACCCCTGCGCGCGCGTCCGCGCGCTCCGACGAGCCGCCGGACGACGGACCGCCCCCGGGAGCAGAGCTTCTTGATCGTACAGGAAGGAGCCGCCGCATAGCGACGGCGCCGTCTCGTCGCGCCCGCCGGGCAGCTCGATGTCGCCGAGTTCGTCCTCCTGCAGGCGCGAGAGCACGAGAGCACGCGAGAGCGGCGCCTTCGGCGCTCTCCTCGCGCCGCGCTTCTTCCTCTGGCCGCGGGGCGACGGGAGAGGCGACGGCGCCCGGGCGTCGAGCCGCTCGCGGATGTCGGCGAGCTCGCGCCGGATCGCGTTGAGCGGCGCCTCGGCGTCCCCGTCGTCGGCCGCGTCGGCGGCGGCGGCGGCGGCTCCGGGCTCGGGCCGCGCGGCGCGGTAGCGCGCCTCGCCCTTGCCGACGAGGACGCCGACGACGGCGACGGCGAGGCCCACGACGCCGATGAAGAAGTAGCCGATCATGTCGCGGAAGCCGAAGACGAGGTCCTGGTCGTCGTCCGTCGGCCCGGCGCCGCAGCCGGCGGCGACGCGCGGGTTCACGGGGAAGAACGCGTCCTCGATGGGCGCCTTGGCGTAGTCGGCGATGAGGAGCGCGTGCGCGTAGGACGCCGCGTCCTTCAGCGGGTCATCGGCGTCGTCGCGGAACGGGATGCTGTAGACGTACTCGCCCTCGACGGGGCCGATCGGCTCGACGTCGCAGCCGAGCGCGCCGCCGCCGCCGAGCGCGTCGCGGATGAACGTGTTGCGCGCGTAGTGCGTGTGCGTGACGACGCCGTCGCACTCGCCGTCGAGAAAGAAGTGGAAGAGCTGCGAGTAGGCGTCGGCGCTGCGATCGTAGCCCGGGAGGTCCTTTATGGACACGTAGCGCACGTTGGGGTAGTTCGCGTCGAGCCAATTCTGCGTCGACGTCGCCTTGACGCAGGGCCGGAGGCCGAGGTCCTCGAAGGACTGGATGCGCGTGATGGGCTGCTGCCCGATCGCGGAGATCGTCAGGAACGTCGTGAGGTTCGCCTGCGGATCGCGCGCGAGTGGGGCGGGAGCGCCGCGCCGGGAGGACGCCGCAGTCCCGCGGTATACGCCGCCACGACGAGCAGCGTGAAGAAAGAGAAGATGAGGACGAAGGCCTTGCCCGCGCGCGACGTCGGCTCGAAGCCGCCGGCGCCCGTCATCGTCACGCCGGCCTGGTAGACGCCCGTGTAGAGGTCCTCGCCCGGGTTCCCGGCGGCCTCGTCCCGGATGAGGAGCGCGTAGGCCGCGCCGGCGAGCACGACGAGCACGAACAGCGCGAGCCAGACGTCCGCGGAGAAGGGCCGCGTCCAGTTCTCGAGCCGGTCGACGAGCGACGCGCTCGTCTTGCCGTCCGGCACCTGCGCGGGCGGCGCGTCGCGCGGCGCGTCGGACCATACCATATCGCGCGGCCGCGCGCCCGCGCGAACGCCGACCAGCCCGTCCGGAGGCTCGGCGGCTCGAGCCACGACAGGTAGGGTATTGTCGCCGATGTCATCGGGAAGGACGAGACGACGGCGTCGAAGGTCGTCATGTTGTCCTGGAAGTAGCGCATAAAGTCCTACCAAGCACGTCGGTAACGATTATTCATCGTTTTCCCGGTTAAAAAACTCTCGAAAATCGTCACGGCCGCAGGACACTGATAACGGCCTCCGTGCCCTTGGGGATGAGGCCCGCCGTCTGGTTCGCCGCGCAGTCGTAGGACTCGGCGCACATGACGAAGTAGCGCACGGTCCAGCCGCCCCGCGCCGCGAGGGCCTCCATGAGCGCGACGTAGAGCCCGTGACCTGGCCCGTGACCTCGACCGCGTCCGCCTCCGTCGGCGTCGCCGCACCGTACGCCGCCGCCTCGTCGTCGGCGTCGTAAAAGTAGAGGAACGCGTTGCTCTTCGCGTGCCGGTGCAGGACGCGCACCTCGCGGCCCGCCGTCGCGGCGAGGGCGTCGGCGTCGGGCGCCCAGGCGCCGGCGCCGCGGAGGAGCTGCGACGCGACCGCGAACCGCAGAGGGCTGCCGCGCGCGCCGTTGCCGGTGCGGTCGACCATCGACGCGGAGAATTCACCACTGGTGCTGGAACGAAGCCGCTCACGGTTTGTGTTGCAGGCGTTATCGCGATGTTGAACTCAATGGCGGGTCGCACGGAGTTCTTCACTTCGCTCCCGGCCCTCGAACCGCCCTCCTATCCTGGGCGGAACGCACCTCGTCCACTACCTCCGCGAATTACACACCGGCGCTTCTTTTTTCTTCGCGCCGGCCGCGGGCCGCGCTCGTCGCGGCGGGCGACACACAAGCTATGCACACAGGCGGGCGCCGAGGGCGCCCGGCTCGCCTCAGGGCATGTCCGCCGGCGCGCCGCCGGAGCCCACCCGTTTGAAGCCGCTGTTGCCGCCGCAGCAGAGGAAGCCCATGATGCCGATCGCGGGCGCGTCCTTGCGCTCGACGGCCTCGGGGAAGGACACCTCGTCGATGACGATCTCCGGCTCCGGGTAGCGGCTCAGGTCGTCGTCGAAGTCGTCGTCCATGCGCTTCGGCGCCTCCGGCGCCGGCTCGTCGGACGCGTTCTCGGCCCGCGGCGGCGACTCCTTGCCGCCGCCTCCGTTCGGCGGGCCCTCCTCCTTGGTCTCCCCGGCGTCCGGTGCGCCGTCCTCGGGCTTCGGCTGGGCGTCGATGACCTTCTGGGAGACGTGGATGTGCTGCATGGACTTGACGCGCACCATGCGCGGGTCCTCCTCGACGACCTTTTGGGGGCAGCAGCAGCAATTCTCCGGCGGCTCGTGGCTGTGCACGGGATCGTTCTTCTTCGGGGGCCAGTGCGCGTTCTTCACCTCGCTAGAAGCCTTCGGGCCCGACCCGCCCCGGCCCATGCTGGGGAGGGTGGCGTCTTCCACAGGCCCAGGCCAGCCAGCCGCGTCGGCGCGACGGGGCTAAAAATGAAACATCTCAGAAGATTCGTTGCAGTCCCGACAAGTTGAGGTTTGCTCCTTCCTCCGGGGAATGGAGTCGAATGGAGAACGCACCGACGAGAGAGAACGTCGCGGACATTCGGCGTGTGCGACGTCCGCAGCAGTGCTGCGGCGACACTGCCGGCCTCAGAAGCCACCCGACATCTTAGAGGTCCGCGGGCCACGCGACGGCCGGCGCGGCCGCGGGCGGTGCGGGCGGCAGTGGCCTCCGGTAGTCCGCGGGCTGGAGGATCGCGTCGAGGTCCTCGACGAGCGCGTTGTGCGCCTCGACCTGGGCCTGCGCGCGAGGCGCGTCGCCGCGTCGCCGCGCGGCGCGCGGCGGGACGGGAGCGACGCACCGTGGGGATGCGCGGCTCCGGCGCCGCGCGCTCGGCGGCCCAGGCCTCCTCCATGGCCGGGAGCTCGCGCGTGCTCAGCATCATCGGGACTGCGGGGGGGCGTACGCGTCGCCGTTCGTCGCGGCGCGCGACCGCCGCGACGCCGCGCGCGCGCTGTCGTCCGGGTTCGTCGGCAGGCGCTTCGGCGCGAGGAGGAAGTAGGACAGGATGGGGAGCGCGACGATCTCGTCGCGGAGGTCGTCCATCTGCCGCTGGAGCGTGTTGAACTGGAAGAGCACCTCCTCCCAGCGCAGCACGGCCTGGAACCGCGCCTGGCCGATGAGCGCTTCGATGGACGTGCGGATCAGGTGCGCTTGCGACCGAAGGCGCGCGAGGTTCGTGTTCAAGGTGTTGTCCATGGCGCACTGCGCGCGCGCGGCGCCAAGGTGCACCTCTCGAGCAATGTGGTTGCCCTCGATCTCCAGACTCTGGGCTTGCCTCAAGGACCCGATTTCGGCGCCCGCGCCGCACGATCTGGGCGACCGTTCGTCCCCGAAACGCGTCGGCGCGCGCCCTCGACGATGCGGGCACGGCTCGCGGCCGTCGTGCTCTTTTTGTGGGCCCCCGCGGCCAGTGCGCTGTCCCTCGCCTCCCGCCTCGAGGGCCGCGCCCAGCAGCTCAAGTGCCCCTTCTTCAAGCGGCGGTTCCTCGACGCGGCGCAGGCGGCGCGCGAGTCGCAGGCCTGGCTCTACGCGCGGCACAAGTCGCTGCTCGGCCTCGACGCGTTCGCGGCCGTTTCGCCGCCGCCGGCGGCCGGGGCCACGCTCTCGCGCGCGGAGACGCTGGCGGTCCTCGCCGCGGACTTTGACGAGCGCCAGTACTACGTGACGGGCTTCCTCAGCCGCGAGATCTACGACCCGCGCTGCTTCTTCGACTCGCCGGACCCGGACATGCCCGTGCGGTCGCCCGAAATCTTCGCGCAGTCGCTCCGGGGCCTCTTCGACGCGCGGCGGTCGGCCGTCGAGCTCCTCGAGCCGCCGACGTTCGTCGACGCGTCGACCATCGTCGCCGAGTGGCGCCTCGAGGGCGCGCTGCGCCTGCCCTGGCGGCCGCGGATCAAGGCCTTCGTCGGCCGGACGACGTTCACACTCGGCGACTCGGGCCTCGTCGAGCGCCACGTCGAGGAGTGGTCCATCCCCGCCTGGGACGCCTTCCTCTCCGCGGCGTTCCCGGGCTTCGGCGCGCCGCCGGCGCCGGACGCGGCCGCGCTCCGCGCGGGCCGCGCGGCCGCCGCGGGCGCGGACGCGCCCCTCGCCGCGCGGTGGCCGCCCCTGGTCGCGCCGAGGTAACGGGCGCTAAAGGGGACTCGAACTCCGGCGGCACCGGTCGCGTGGCGCGCTTTTCCGGGCAATGGTGAACCCCCAGGTTGAGGTTGAATTCCGGGGCAGCCTCTCAGTGCACGATGATAGCCGCACGCGCCCTCGCGCGCCGCGCCGCGCCCCTGCGGTCCTACATGACGGCGTCGGAGCTCCGGGCGGGCGTCGCGGCGGGCGACGTCGAGACGGTCATGGTCATGATGCACGACCTCTACGGCCGTCCCATGGGCAAGCTCTTCGACGCCGACTTCTTCCTCGCCGACGCCCTGGGCCACGGCACGCACGCCTGCAACTACCTCGCGGCCGTGGACATGGCCATGGACCCCGTCGACGGCTACGCGGGCTTCGGCTACGCCGAGGGCTACGGCGACTTCCACCTCGCGCCGGATCTCGCGACGCTGCGCGCGTGCTCGTGGCGCGAGAAGACGGCGCTCGTCCAGTGCGACGTGCGCGACGGCGCGACGGGCGCGCCCGTCGCCGTCGCGCCGCGGTCCGTGCTCCGGAGCCAGGTCGACGCCGTCGACGCCGCGGGCCTCGGCGGCGCGAACGTCGCGTCGGAGCTCGAGTACTTCATCTACGCGGACTCCTACAAGGCCGCGCACGCCAAGGGCCACTCGAACCTCGAGCCCATCGGCCAGTACGTCGAGGACTACCACCTCCTCCAGGGCGCGCGCACCGAGTTCTACCACCGCCGCGTCCGCCGTGCGCTCAAGGCCGCGGGCATGGTCGTCGAGACGTCCAAGGGCGAGGCGGCCAAGGGCCAGCACGAGCTCAACGTGCGCTACGACGGCGCGCTGGCCATGGCCGACAACCACGTCGTCTTCAAGCAGTGCCTCAAGGAGATCGCGGACCAGGAAAACATCTCCGTGACGTTCATGGCCAAGCCGTCGGCGGACGAGCCGGGCAGCTCGTGCCACATCCACTGCTCGCTCACGCGGCCCGACGGCTCCAACGCCTTCCTCGGCGACCGCGACCTCGGGCCCGGTGCGCGCCCGCGCGACGCGCGCCGCCCGCGAGAAAAGGAGGGACGCCGTAGGCGCGCGCGGCGTCTCCGACGTCTTCGCCCACTTCCTCGCGGGCTGGATGGCGCACACGCCCGACCTCATGCCGCGCGCGCGCCGCGTCCCCCGTTCGCCCGCCGCCGCGGACGCCGCCGCCCAGGTTCTACGCGCCGACGGTCAACGCCTACAAGCGCTACCAGTCGAAGAGCTGGGCGCCGACGGCCCTCGTCTGGTCCGCCGACAACCGCACGGCGGGCTTCCGCGTCGTCGGCTCCGGCGAGGCGCTCCGCGTGGAGATGCGCATCCCCGGCGCGGACGCGAACCCGTACCTCGCCTTCGCCGCGGTCCTCGCCTCGGGCCTCGCGGGCGTCCGGGCCAAGCTCGAGCCGCCGGCCCAGTTCGTCGGCGACGCCTACTCGACGCCGGGCCTGCCCCTCGTGCCGACGACGCTCAAGGACGCGAGCGCGGCGTTCAAGGCGTCGGCCTTCGCGCGCGGCGCCTTCGGCGACGTCGTCGTCGACCACTACGCGACCTTCTTCGACAACGAGGTTCTCGCCTTCGAGCGCGCCGTCACGGACTTCGAGATGCGCCGCTACTTCGAGCAGATATGAGGAGCTTAATCGTCGACGGCGATCGGACGGGGCGCGTTCTTCCGCGCGGCGAGCTCCGCGGCGACGTACGCCGCGCGCTTCTCCCGCTTCGTCGTCGGGACGGGCGGCGGCGCCGTGAAGGGGGACGTGGGGATGACGACGCCGAGGAAGACCAGCGACGCGAGGAACGACGCGGCGATCTTGTCGCCGTAGGCCGCGTTGTCGACGTCGACGACCGCGTCGCGAAGCCGCGTCGCCAGGGCGACCGCGTCCGCCGCGGCGTCCGCGGCCTTGGGCGGGCTCGGCGCCGCGGCGGGCGCCTTGGACGCGGGGGCGGGCTTCTCCGGCGCCGCGGGCGCGGCGGTCGGCGCCTTCCCCGCGGCGATGGCGTCGGCCTTGGCGAGCATCTCCTCCGTCGCCTTCGCTCCGTCCTCGGGTTTGTACGCGGCGATCTCCTTCGCGGCGCCCTTGACGGCGCCGAGGAAGGAATTCGTGGCCGACGCGGCCTTCTCCACCGTCTCCGCGGTCTGGGTCACGGTCTTCGTGACGCCGTCGGCCGTGCGCTGCGCGCGCGACGGCAGGTCGGCGACGAAGTCGATGGCGCCGGTGATGGATCGCGTGGTCTCGTCCACGGAAGATTGGACGCGCGACGGGATGGACTTGATGCGCGCCGCCGTCCTTTTCGCGCCGTCCACGGTCTCGTCCAGCGTCTCCGCGACGCGACCCGGCAGCGCCTGGACCGTGTCGATGGTCTTGGCGACGCTCTCGACCGTCGCGGCGGCCTTCGCCTCGACGTCCGCCGGGAAGCGCCGGATCGCGTCCGCGGTTTCGGCCGCGGACGCCACCGTCGCGTTGATCTTCGCCGACGCGGCGGCGAGGGGGTCGGCGGGGGGCTTCGCGCTTTGTTCGCCGCTGGAGCCGGCGACGGCGCCGGCGAGGTCGCCGACCTTGTAGGCCGCCTCCTTGGCGCCGTCCCAGAGCGCGGGGATGTCGACCTCCACCTTCACCTTGATGGCGTGCCGTCGCACGAGGGTCGCGGGCGGCTGCGGCGGCGGCGCGAAGGCGTTGGCGCCGCCGAGGGCCGCGAGGGCGAGGAGCGCGCGCATCGTGTCGTAGGCGGCGGTGCGCGTGGTCTGGTCGACGGTGCCGCCGACTCGCCGCCTCGCCACAGTCGGCGTCCAAAGACATTCGCCTCGTCGCGACGCGCCGGCACCAATGTGGCGCTGGCGCATCGCCGCGCTGCTCGCGGCGCTGCTGCGCGCCGTCGCCGACGACGCCGCGCCCGCCTGCGCCGTGCCGCCGGACCGCGTCGACGACGACTACTGCGACTGCCCGGTCGACGGCGGCGACGAGCCGCACACGTCGGCCTGCGCGTCCGCGGCGCTCGCGGCGCGGCCGTCCTTCGCCTGCGCCGGCGGCGGCGCTGGGTCCGCGGCGTTCCTGCCCGCGAGCCGCGTCGGCGACGGCGTCTGCGACTGCTGCGACGGCGCCGACGAACCCGCGGGATTCTGCGGCGACGACTGCGCGGCGCTCCGGGCCCGGGCCGAGGCCGACGCGGCGGCGGCCAGGGCCGCGGCGGCCGCGGGCGTCGCGAAGATGCGCACCATGGCCTGCGAGGCCCGCGCGGGCAAGGCCGAGGCCGCGCGGGTCCTCGCGGGCTCCGAGGGCGAGCTCGACGGCCTGCGCGCGAAGATCGACGCCGCGCGCGCGCGCGTCGACGAGGCGCGCGAGGCCCACGCGGCGCTGAAGCGCGCCGACGGCGAGCGGGCCATCTACAAGGAGCTGCGCCTCGACGCGCTCTCCGGGTCGGAGTTGCGGCGGCTGGTCGTCGATCTCGCGCGCGAGGCCAAGGCCGGCGACGCGCTCGTGCGCCTCGCCCGCGTCGCCAACGGGCTGCCGGCGGTCGAGCCCGCCGAGGCGGAGGCCGAGCCGGCGGCCGACGAGCCCGCCACCGAGGCCGAGGCCCTCGAGGCCGAGGCCGCCGACGAGGCCGCCGAGCCGGAGCCGGAGGGCGCCGAGGCGGCGGGCGCCGAGGCGGAGGCCGTCGGGGCCGAACCGGAATCGGAGGCCGCGCCCGAGCCCGATGCCGACGCCGTCGAGGCGGAGGGCGTCGAGGCGGAGGGCGCCGAGGCGGAGGGCGCCGAGGCGGAGGCCGTCGAGGCCGAAGCGGAATCGGAGGCCGCGCCCGAGCCCGATGCCGACGCCGTCGAGGCGGAGGGCGTCGAGGCGGAGGGCGCCGAGGCGGAGGGCGCCGAGGCGGAGGCCGTCGAGGCCGAAGCGGAATCGGAGGCCGCGCCCGAGCCCGGGACGGAGGCCGTCGAGGCGGACGCCGCGGCAGACTCCGAGGCGGAGCCCGAGCGGCCCGACGCGGACGCCGACGCGGACGCCGACGCGGCGCTCGACGAGCCCGCGCCGGAGTACGAGCAGACCGTGGAGCTCGACGGCGGCGGCGAGGACTACGACGCCTACGGCGACGACTACGACTTCAGGGACGACTACGGCGACGGCGACTACGGGTCGAACTCGTTCGCGGGCCTCGACGACGAGGACTTCCCCGACGACGAGTACGGCGACATCCCCGACGACGTCTTCCCCGACGACGACTACAAGAGCCGGCGCTACGACGACGACGACTTCGACTACGGGAAGAGCTACGAGCCGGCGGACCCGCGGCTCGACGTCGACGGCCACGCGGACCCGGACAAGGGCTACGTCAGCGCCGCGCAGAAGAAGGCGTTGAAGAAGCTCGAGGGCGCGCTCCGGGACCTCGAGGAGGAGCAGCGACGGAAGGAGCGGCGCCTCGACAAGGCGCGCGACGCGCTCGGCGACGACGACCGCTACGGGCGCGATTCCGCGCTGTGGCCGCTGCGCGAGACGTGCATCTCGAAGAAGTTCTCGGGCTACAAGTACGAGGTCTGCTTCTTCAAGGGCGCCAAGCAGGGGTCGACGCGCCTCGGCGACTACCAGCGGTCGACGAAACACGCGAACAACGTGACCGCGACGCTCGTCTACGAGCACGGCGAGCACTGCTGGAACGGGCCGAGCCGGTCCCTCGCCGTGACCCTCGTCTGCGGCGCCGAGACGGGCATCCTGGACGTCGACGAGCCGTCGACGTGCGTCTACGCGGCGACGGTCGAGACGCCCGCGGTCTGCGTCGACGCGGACGCGCCGGACGTCGACTGCGCGGGCTACAAACCCGCGTTCGCGCTCTTCGACGGCCTCGACTCGCCGAAGAAGCGGAAGAAGGGCGCGCGGAAGCTGCTCAAGAAGGCCAAGGCCGCGCTCGCGTCGTTCTTCGGCCGGGACTAACCGTTTTTTCCTAGAGTCGCCTAGACGAAGTCGGAGAGGTCGCCCTGGACGGCCCTGATGAGCAAACCTTTTTAAAGTCGCCTAGACGAAGTCGGAGAGGTCGCCCTGGACGGCCTTGATGAGCTTCATCGTGTCGACGCCGATGGTCGGGTCCTCGGCCGCGAAGCCCTGGAGCTGCATGGCGACGGTCATGAGGTCGTCCTTGGCGTAGCCGTGGTCGTCGAGCACGGGCGCGAGGATCTCGGAGACGACGGGCATGAGCTTGACCATGCGGAGCATGCCCTTTTGCGACTCGTCGCCCGTACCCTCGATGTCCTCGACGATCTTGACGAGCTTCTCCTTCGTCGCGGGCACGGTGATGGCCGCGAGGCAGCCGTCGAGGAGCTTCCGCGCGATCTTGGCGTCGAGCTTGGGCTTCTCGTCGGGCGGCGGCGGGCTCGACGCGTCCGCGCCCGCGGCGCGCTTCGCGGCCTTGGTCCGCTTCCACAGCGCCTGGTTCTTCGTGGACAGGCACTGCTTGTCGAGCCAGGCGTCGAAGGCGCCGCGGTCGGCGTACTTGGCTAGAAGCTTCTCGTCGCCGGCCTCGTACTTCTTGGCCTTGGCCTCGCGCCACGCGTCGCACGCGGCCTCGTCCTTGGCGGTCCAGAGCGCCAGATCGTCGGGCGCCCAGGCCGGGAAGTTCGTCACGGGCGTGCTGTCGCCCTTGATGCGCACGATCTCCATGACGAAGATCAGCATGGCCTTGGCGGGGATCTTCGGCGGCTTGCCGTTGGCGCCGTAGGCGAGCTCGTAGGGGATGTACATCTCCCACTTGTCGCCGACGACCATCAATTGCATCGCCTGGGTCCAGCCCTTGATGACCTGGTTCGGCGCGAAGGTGCTCGGCTTGCCGCGCTTGTAGGAGCTGTCGAAGGTCGTGCCGTCGAGCAGCATGCCCGCGTAGTGGCACTCGCAGGGCGAGTCGACCGTCGGGTGCTTGAGGCCCGCGCCCTCGACGAGCACCTTGTACTGGAGGCCCGTCGGCAGCGACACGACGCCGGGCTTGGCCCTGTTCGCCTCGAGGAACGCGATGCCCGCGGCCTCGCCATTGGGATCGTCGGCCATGGGTGCTTTGGCGTTCGCTGTCCGCGAGTGCGGCGGCGGAGCGTCGAGCGTCGAGGTCGATGGACGACGATCGATGTGGAAGTTTTCAGCATCGCTGAAATTTCGCCGCGGCCATCGATCGCAGCTGCTGGAGGCTTCGGACCGCGGCTGTCGCAAAGTCGGGACGATGCAGCTCTCGAAAGGCGCGCGCATCCTCCTGAAGACCGTCGCCAGCGGCGACAGCCTCCTCGGCGCGGAGCTGCTCCTCAAGGCCGAGGGCCGCGCCGCGTTGACGGCGCAGTACGCCGCGCTCTTCGAAAAAGGCGACGTCGCGGCCATCGCGACGGGCACGAAGTGGGGCGTGCCCTTCCTCGAGTCCCAGGCCGTGCCCTTCTTCGAGGACTACGGCCGCGACAACGACATCTCCTACTACGAGGTCAACGAGCCGGACCAGACGCTCAAGAAGACGCAGCCGAGCGGGTACCGCCACTGCGTGCCGCGGTCGCTCGTGTCCGAGGGCGAGAAGAAGCTCTTCGCGGAGACGCTGCTGGCGCTGGACCTCGAGTGCCTGTTGGCGGCGCGCGGCGACGGCGCGGCGGCCGCGGGCCTGTCGCTCGACGTCGACGGCGACGCGGAGGCCTACCTCAAGGTCGGCGCGGCGTCCGCGCCCGACTTCTTCGTCGCCCGCGTCGCCGACGCCGCGGCGGCGGCCCTGGCCGTCGCGGCCCTCGAGGCGAACCGGTCGCGGATGGCGTTGGGCAGCCACGTGGACCTCAAGGGCATCCGCCACGACGACGCCGAGGAGAGCCCCGTGGGCTTCGACATCCCCGTCGTCCTCGTCCCGGGCGCGGCCGCGGACCTCGCCGCCGTCGTCGCCGCCGCGCGGTCGCCGGCCGTCGCGGGCGTCGTCGCGCCCGCGCCGCTCGGCGCGGACGAAGCCGCGGCGCTCGGCGCGACGTGCGCGGTGCTCTCGCCCGAGGGCGCCGGCGCGGCGGTCGTCTTCGCGCCCTAGGCGAAGGGCCCAGTAACGAACGGAAAAAGTTACATCGGCCGGGCGGCGAACAAGGCGCGCGCTACTTGGCGAGGAAGAGCTTGTGTGGCCTCTTGAGCATGGCGTGGGCCTCGATCCAGCAGTGGCCGATGGGGTCCCGCGCCGTCGCGGCGCTCGCGTCGTCGGCGCCCTCGACGGCGCCCGCGAGGTGCTTCGACTGGAGGTCCGGGATCACGTCCGGCGAGTCCGCGATCGCGGAGTGCGACTCGTGGAACTGTGAAGCGGGCTCGAGCCGCTCGCAGAGGCGCAGCTCGACGCCGCCGGCCGCCCAGGGGAGGCCCAGCACGAGCTGGCCCGGGTCGCCGAACGCCGAGTGGCCCACGCGGTCCGCGCGCGCGCCGCACGAACGGAGCTCCTCGAGCGCGTCGGCGACGGATTCGGTGCGGAGCACGAGCGCCGACGTGCCCAGCGACAGGGGCTGCACGCGGAAGTCGACGGCGCCGGACCGCAGCACGCCCGGCGACGCCGACGTCGCGCCGTGGCACCGCCGCGCGGCGTCGCAGAGCTCCCGCGCGGAGGCCTCGACGCCCGACGAGCTCAGCACGACCTCGCGCAGCCGCCCGCGCGCGCCGGGCGCGAACTCGAAGCCGCCGAGCGCCAGGCCCGGCCCGTCGCGCCAGCACCGGTGCACGAGGGCGCCGACGGACGTCGACGCGCCCGTCGTCGCGCCGAAGGCGACCAACGAACCCAGCGGCGGCGCGCCGCGGGCCTGCCGGACGCGCGACAGCCAGGACACCTCCAGGACCTCGATGCCCACGTTGTCCGCGGCGTAGGCCGTCCGGCTCCCCGTGCTGCCGACGGCGAAGGGCGCCTCGCAGGTCAGGCGGAGCTGGTCGAAGAGTCTGGCGCACTGCTTCACGGCGCGCTGGCTGTCGGTGAGGATCGTGGCGCGGAGCATGGTAGTATACGGTGACGGCGCGCCGACGCTTTCTTCGCTGCGCTCGGCGGCCTTCGTCGACTCGTATGCGGTGCGCGCTTTCTTCGACGCGGCGCGACGCCGGCGGTCTGACGTCTGGAGAGAGAGCACGCGCGCGCTCGCAAATCTTCACGATCAGTGCAAGGTGCACTAATGTTACCGTCTCAGGCCGTGCCGCCTACTTGGCGGCGAAGTCGAGGGTCGTCTGCTTGGAGACCTTCTTCGTCGTGTCGAGCTTGAGGTCCGTGAGGAGCGCGTCGAGGAGCTCGATGTTCCGCGCGGCCATGGGGTCCATCTCGTTGCGGAGCTTGCGCTTGAGGGCCTGGGCCGCGTCCTCGATGAGCGCGCGGTCCGGAGGCGCCAACGTCGGCGCGAGCTGGGAGAAGAGGGACGCGCAGCAGGCGAGCGCGGCGTAGAATGTCTCGTGCGCGCCGAGGCACGGCGACTCGGCGGTTTTCGAGGTTTCGCACTTGTGCAGCGCGGCCGCGACGCGCGCGGGGGGCGGAACGCCGGCGTCGTCCAGCGCCCCGAGGCCCACGAGGGCCCCGGTCGCCGCGGCGACGTGCGCGGCGACGAAGCGGCCGTCGGCCGGGCAGGGGAGCGCGTTCAAAGCGATCACGTAGCGAGCCGCGGCGTCGCCGGCGGAGAGCGGCGCCGCGTCTTCGACCAGCGCCGGCGCGAGCAGGTCGCCGAAGCCGTCGAAGTCCGCCGCGGCGAGGAGCGCCGCGCGCGCGAGGTCCCGCGCGGCCGCGCGGCACCCGCGGCAGTCGTGGACCGCGGCGTCGGGGGCTACGACGCCCGCGCAGACTTTCCCGAGCGCCGCGAGCGCCGGCGCGTCGAGGGCCGCGGCCCCGGCGTCGACGCAGGCCGCCCAGACGCCGAGGCAGCGCGCGAGGCGGCGCGGCGCGGGCGCGTTGCCGTCGCGCGTCGACCCGGGCCCCGCGCCGCCCAGAGCTTCGCCGAGGTCGAGCGGCGCCTTGACGTAGTGGCGCAGCACGAGCGTGACGACGTCCGGCGTCAGCAGCGGCCGCGTCGCCGCGTCGTGGGTCTCCGCGAGCTTGGCCAGCGTCTCCGCGGCGCCGAAGGCGACCGCGTCGCGCGCGTCGAACGCGACGAGCAATTGGAGCCAGCGGATCAGCGCGGCGCCGACGTCGAGCTTCCGCAGGCCCGCCGCGGCGCCGAGCCCGCGCTGCGTGGTCACGTAGTGGGCGCCGTAGGCCTCCTCGAGCGCCTCGACGAGGCGCGCGGTCGCGTCCGGCGGCCGCCGCCGCGGCGAGCCCGCGTCCGCGGCGGCCGCCGCGGCCGCGTCGTCGTCCTCCGCGGCGAGCTGCGCGAAGGCCTCGAGGAGGCCGTACTCCGCGAGGGCGACGGCGTTGCTGTCCTTGCACTCGCGCGCGGCGCCCGCGTCCCGCGACAGCTCGAAGCGCGCCTGCGCGAGCAGTTTCGCCGCGGTCGCTTCGTCCGGCGACCCGAGGTGCGCGGGCAGCGCCGCGCCGATGACGGCCTCGTAGACCTCGTCGTCCAGGGCGCCGCCGACGCCGTCCTCGTCGTCGGAGCCGTCGACGAGCTTCTTCGCCGGCGGCGGCGCCGCGCCCGCGCCGCGGCGGATGTAGTCCCAGTCGATCTGCGGCGCCGCGGCGCCGCCGCCGGGCTCGCAGCAGGGCTCCTTGCTCTCGCTGATCGACGCGACCTTCTCGCGGGACGCCGCGTTCTGGAGCCGCAGGGACTCGAGGCGCGACGCCTTCTTCGCGTCGGCGACCATGAAGCTGTCGAGGAGCGACGTCGACGGCTTGGGCTTCTTCGCCGGGCGCCGCACGGCGGGCACGTCGCCGAAGAGGTCGTCGTCGTCGTCGTCCATCGTTTGGTTTATGCGCGCGCTGGAGCTGGAGCTGCGTTCGGTTGTCGCGCGGCGCGACGAGGCGGCGCGCGGGTCGACCTTGGGAGATGCTTTTTGAGCGCTCTCAACAACTGGCGCCGCGCGCTCAGCGCCACCAGCGGCGCGCGTCGCCGCGCGCGCCAGGCCTCGCCGCCACTGTCGCCCGCAAGCACCCCATGAAACAAACGCCCTTTTTTTTTAATTACGACAGGACGCAGGCGGCGCTCGAGCTCTGGGCGCGGAGCAGCGCCGGGTGGCTCAGGAGCGGCTTGCGCTTCCGGAGCTTCCGGAGCTTCCGGACGTTGATCCAGGGCAGGAGCCGCTTCCGCAGCGGGCACCAGACCGCCGGCTCGCAGGCCAGGGCGCCCTTGAGCGCCCGGGAAAAGGCGGGGAAGTCGAGCTCCGGGTGCGGGAGCGCCGCCGTCGCCTGCGGCCCTAAGATCAGCTTCGCGAGGTCCGCCGCCTCCGCCTGGGCAGGAAAAGAGAGATTCAAGTTCGCTTCAACGTGAGTGTTCCGCGCGCGCGCGTTCCGGAAAAAGCACCCACGCTTCGAGACCGTTCCAAGAGATGATCGCTCGTCCAAAAATCAGCCGAAACGACTGGACAACGGCCGAGAGAGGAGCCTTTGAAGTTGGGAATTTCGCTCTCTTTTCCTGCCCTGGCCTCCGCGAGGCTCAGCGGCCGCTCGTCGAGCAGGTCGAAGATCTTGTCCGAGCTGCCGAACTCCCGGAGCCGGTGCAGCACCATGGGGTAGCTCAGCCACGGGTTCAGCTCGCAGACCTCGTTCGCCTCGCCGACCAGATCGTCGAGCACGTCCATGTCCAATTCGAGGTCCTCGTCGACGCGCCCCCAGTAGTTCACGACCTTCTCCTCGTCCGTGCAGAGGCGCACGATGACCCAGACCGGCAGGTCCCGCAGGGGCGCGAGCGCCGCGTGCACGTCGCCGTCCGTCGCCGCGCCGTCGGACGCGATGACGACGCACGCCTTCCGCCCGCGGGAGCGCAACTCCGGCGCGCGCCGCGCGAGCACGCCGCAGACCGACGTCACGGCGGCGCACAGAGGCGTCTTGCCCCCGGGCCCCGACGCGAGCATGTTCTTCAGCCGCTCGACCTCGAACTCCGCCGAGTCCTCGTCGACGGTGTGCGTGATGGACCCGTCGGCCGGGTCGCAGTAGATCGAGTCGTGGCCCCGGTGGAGCCAGCGCTTGTCGCGCTCGTAGCCGACCCTGCAGCTCTGGGGCTCGCCGTTGCCCGGCGGGTTCAACAGCACGAAGGTCGTCGGCGCGCGGAGCCGCGCCGCGAGCGTCGCGTGCCAGTGGATCGTGTCCGTGAGCTCCTCCCAGCGGCTGCAGCTGTGTGGAGAATAAATCTTCAACACGACTTCAATGGGCGCCGTGCTTCGAGAACTCGCCGAGAGCAATCGACTCGTCCAAAAATTAGCCAAAACGACTTCGATTCGACCGAGCTAGAGAATTTTGAAGTTTGGTCGGGACGTCCGAACCAGCGGTTGATTTGCACACAGGGCTGCACGTCACGGACACGTCGCCGCAGGCGCTGCGCATGATCTTGTGGCCGTCGCAGGTGCTCATGGAGCCCGAATTATCGATGATCCAGATGCGCTCGACGTAGGTGTCGACGGACTTCTGGAGCTGGAGCTTGAGCCCGAGCGGCAGGTTCAGGCGCTGCAAGTACGCCTCCGCGTCGCCGCCGCGGTGCCGCGGCGACGCGACCTCGCGCCAGAGGCCGTCCAGGCTCCCGCAGCGCGCGAGGCCACCCGACGGCTGGCGCGGCGCGTCGTCGTAGGCCGGCGGCGGGTCGTACGCGGCGTCGTAGGCCGGCGGCGGGTCGTCGTCGCCGGGCCGCGGCGCGGGCCCGCGCGGCGCCGCGCGCCGCGGCCGGCGCCGGCCGCTCGAGAGCGGCGGCGCGCCGAGGTCCAGGCTCCGCCCCGACAGGTCGAGCGGCAGCGGCGGCAGGCGGCCGCCGGGCGCCGCGCTGGGCCGCGGCGCGCCGAGCGCGCCGCCGAGGTCGGACTCCGCGACGCGCGTCGCGCCGAGCGCCTCGCCGAGGTCCATCTCCGCGACCATGGCGATGGTCGGCTCGAAGGGCGGCGGCGCGGCGTCGAGGGCCCGGGGCACGAAGGGCGCCTGCGGCGACGGGTGCGCGTAGCAGGCCGTCGTCGTGAAAAAGGCCTCGGAGTCCGTCGTCGTCGCGATCTCGTCGACGGGCGTCGCCACGGCCATCGTCGCGAAGGCGTCGTCCCCGCCGGCCCCGTCCAGCCGCCGCCGGGTCGTCTCCGCGGAGGAGAAACCCATTGGAAGAGAAGGGCGGCGCCGCAGGCGGGCTGCCACCTTGGTCGGGCCGAACGATGATTTGGTGGAACAAGGGGCACTGTAGCCATGGTGAAGCTCCCCTTGGGCGGAACCTGATTCTTCAACTTGCGCGCTTTTAGAAGGCCCGGGTCGAGACGATGGTCAGCTCCGCGCGGCGGCGGCGCCGCTGCGCGAAGAAGAGCCGCGGCGGCGCGCCGCCCGCGGCGGACGGCGGCGCGCCGAGCCGGCCCGCGGCCGCCCTCGCCGACGTCGGCGGCGGCGCGGACTCGGACGACGACGTCGTCGTCGCCTACGCGAACGAACGTCTTCTCCTACGGCCGTCCGAGGAACAGGCCTTTCTCGACGAAGCGCGGGCGTGGGTCCGCTCTGGCGGCGACATCAATGCTCTCAAGTTCTACCAGTATGGCTTAATTGATTTTCCCGGGAAAACGCGCCTGCATCGCGCAGCTGAGCTTGGGTACTGTTCGGTCATTCGTTGGCTCCTGGACCACCGTGCGGACGTGGAAGCGGTGACGGCCAACTCGTCCTATACGCCGCTGCACGCCGCCGCCGATTACTGCCGATGCGACGCAGCGGTCCTCCTGCTGGACGCCGGCGCTGACGTCGATGCGGCGCGCGGTCGCTATTGGCTTACCGCGCTCCATCGTGCCGCCAGCAGCCCGTACGCCAACGTCGTCAAAACGTGCAAGCTCTTCCTCAGTCGGGGCGCGTCGCTCGACGTGCTTAGTGCCAGCGGCCGAGATTTCGAGGCCATGGGACTTGTCTCCGAACGCGCGGAGAAAGCCGCGTTCCTCGCGGACGTCCGCGCGGCCGGCAGCTGGTCCGCGTACGTCGCCGCGCCGCGAAAACAGCTCCTCGCCCTCCGCCGCGAGCTGCCGACGCACTTCCGCACGGCCCCGTGCCACGAGCGCGCGCAAGCCCGGCTCTTCCTCGACCCCCGCATCCCCGACGACGTCTTCGTGCACGTGCTCGCATTCTC
>NW_008705564.1:2164844-2166788 GCF_000186865.1 Aureococcus anophagefferens | reverse complement strand
CTGAGGATCCCCGGCGGGAAACAGTACCAACAGTACCTCGGCTCCCACGACCAGCCCGACGGCCGCCCCCACGGGCGCGCCCACCGCGGCGGGAACCTCGGCTCCCACGACCAGCCCGACGGCCGCCCCCACCGCGGCGGGAACCTCGGCTCCCACGACCAGCCCGACGGCCGCCCCCACGGGCGCGCCGACCTCGGCTCCCACGACCAGCCCGACGGCCGCCCCCACGGGCGCGCCGACCTCGGCTCCCACGACCAGCCCGACGGCCGCCCCCACGGGCGCGCCGACCTCGGCTCCCACGACCAGCCCGACGGCCGCCCCCACGACCAGCCCGACGGCCGCCCCCACGGGCGCGCCGACCTCGGCTCCCACGACCAGCCCGACGGCCGCCCCCACGGGCGCGCCGACCTCGGCTCCCACGACCAGCCCGACGGCCGCCCCCACGGGCGCGCCGACCTCGGCTCCCACGACCAGCCCGACGGGGACGGCCGCCCCCACGACCAGCCCGACGGCCGCCCCCACGCTCTCGCCGACCGCGGCTCCCACGACCAGCCCGACGGCCGCCCCCACGGGCGCGCCGACCTCGGCTCCCACGACCAGCCCGACGGCCGCCCCCACGGGCGCGCCGACCTCGGCTCCCACGACCAGCCCGACGGCCGCCCCCACGACCAGCCCGACGCCCGCGCCGTCGGTCTCTCCGACGCCCGCGCCGTGGATTCAGCGCGGCTACGACATCGACGGCGAGGCCGCGGACGACTGGTCGGGCTACTCGGTGTCGCTGAGCGCGGACGGCACGACGCTGGCCGTCGGGGCGCCCTTCAACGACGGCGCCGGCTCCAACGCGGGCCACGCGCGCGTGTTCGCGTGGGACCCCGTCGACGAGACGTGGAAGCAGCGCGGCGACGACATCGACGGCGAGGCCGCGGGCGACCAGTCGGGCAGGTCGGTATCGCTGAGCGCGGACGGCGCGACGCTGGCCGTCGGGGCGGTCTACAACGACGGCGCCGGCTCCAGCGCGGGCCACGCGCGCGTGTTCGCGTGGGACTCCGACGACGAGACGTGGATTCAGCGCGGCGACGACATCGACGGCGAGGCCGCGTTCGACCAGTCGGGCTACTCGGTGTCGCTGAGTGCGGACGGCACGACGCTGGCCGTCGGGGCGGTCTACAACGCCGGCGGCGGCTCCAGCGCGGGCCACGCGCGCGTGTTCGCGTGGAACTCCGACGACGAGACGTGGGTTCAGCGCGGCGGCGACATCGACGGCGAGGCGGCGTACGACTACTCGGGCGTCTCGGTGTCGCTGAGTGCGGACGGCACGGCGCTGGCCGTCGGGGCGTACGAGAACGACGGCGCCGGCTCCAACGCGGGCCACGCGCGCGTGTTTGCGTGGGACCCCGTCGAGGAGACGTGGGTTCAGCGCGGCTACGACATCGACGGCGAGGACGCGGACGACCAGTCGGGCTACTCGGTGTCGCTGAGCGCGGACGGCACGGCGCTGGCCGTCGGGGCGCACTACAACGACGGCGGCGGCACCGACGCGGGCCACGCGCGCGTGTTCGCTTGGGACCCCGTCGACGAGACCTGGAAGCAGCGCGGCGACGACATCGACGGCGAGGCCGCGGACGACCGGTCGGGCTACTCGGTGTCGCTGAGCGCGGACGGCACGGCGCTGGCCGTCGGGGCGCACTACAACGACGGCGGCGGCACCGACGCGGGCCACGCGCGCGTGTTCGCGTGGGACTCCGACGAGAACGAGTGGAAGCAGCGCGGCGACGACATCGACGGCGAGGCCGCGAGCGACTGGTCGGGCTACTCGGTGTCGCTGAGCGCGGACGGCACGGCGCTGGCCGTCGGGGCGATCTTCAACGACGGCGCCGGCTCCAACGCGGGCCACGCGCGCGTGTATTCGATCTCTCTCTAGCGCATAGGCGACGCACCCCGCTA
>NW_008705564.1:2161829-2164754 GCF_000186865.1 Aureococcus anophagefferens | reverse complement strand
GGGAGCATACCGTAGCAGGGGGCCGACTGCCAGGGCCGACGTTGCCCGCTGCGATTTCTCCAGACTCAGCTCCGGCGTCGGCGCTTGGGGCGCCGGTGCGCGACGTGGCGGGCACGACGCCCGTCTCGACGCGGCGCGGCCGTGAGATGCGGGCCGCGGGTTCGCGCGCGTCGATCAATGTTCGGCTGGAGCGCGAGCTGGGCGCTCAGTTGGCGACGTCGTCGTCGGCGTCGTCCTTGGAGCCGGGCACGCAGTCGGGGAAGGCGTCGACGTTGTTGCGGTACTTGCGGAAGTAGCGCTCGTAGATCTTCGCCTTGATCTCCTCGAAGAAGAGGTCGTGGTTGGCCTTGCAGCGCAGCATGGGCGCGATGACCTTGCCCTGGAGCGCCTTGCGCAGCTTGCTCGTGTAGAGGCTGTGGATCGAGAACGACCGCTCCGACACGGCCTCCGTCGCCTCGTCGGCGAAGATCTGCTGCGCCATGGCCGCGTGGACCGGCGCGCGCATGCGGAGCTTGCTGTAGAACTGGAGCGCGCTGAAGTGCTTCTCGCCGTCGAGCCCGGCCTTGAACTCGAAGCGGTCCTTCCTCTCCTTCTTGGGCGTCGACCGGAGCTCGTCGAGCCACGTCATCTCGCAGGCGTCGACGTCCATGGACGCGTCGTCGTCGCTGCTGCCGTCCAGATCGTCGAAGGCCTGGTCCAGGAGCGACTTCTCGCCTTTGCTGCGCTTCGTGCGGTTGCTCTCGACCTCGGAGAGCTTCGTCTTCTCGCCCGCCTGGCGGCCGATGCGCGCGGACGTCTCGAAGTACAACGCGGAGTAGAGCTGCGTGGCCGCCTTGGAGGCGGCGTCGCCGGCGGAGCCGCCGCCGAACACGTCGGAGACCTTGACGAGCGGGTTCATGTGGAGCGCGATCATGTCGCGGTCCGTGACCATGCCCGGGGCGAAGAAGCGCTCCTTCACCTGGCTGATCATGATCGAGATCGCCTCGCGGACCTCCGGGAGCAGATCCTTGGACTCGATCTGCACGAAGGTCTTCGAGTAGACGCCGTCCGAGTTCTTCTTCCACGTGCACGGACCAGGACTTCTTCTCGAGGGAGCGCAGCAGCTGGCGCGCCATGGGCAGCGTGCGGTCCGTCGTCGGCACCGTGCTGTACTGGACGAGTTTGTTGAACTCCTTGACCTTGAGCAACACCGGGAGCATCTGGCGCGCCAGGTTCCACTGCGCCGGCGTCGGCGTGCGCTTCATGAGCTTGGCCTCGTCCATGGCCTTCTTCTTCGACAGCTTCGGCCGCTCGTCGTCGTCGTCGTCCGAAGACGACGAATCCTCGTCGTCGGAAGACACGATGGACGCCGTCTCCTCGACCGCCGCCTCGTCGAGCTCGCCGTCGATGATCTCGTCGCCGCGCAGGTCCGCGTGGGTCTTCTTGAGGGTCATGCGGAGGGCGGGCTCGATCTCGATGGCCCGCTCGAGCATGGTCGCCGCGCCGTCGGCGCGCGTGTCCGCCGGGTTCAGCATGTTGAGCGCCGGCTGGGGCTCCGAGACGATGCCGCACGCGCGCTGGGCCGCCTTCATGGCCTCGTTGAACTTGGTGGACTCCTTGGTCGTGTACAAGGCGAGCTTCTTGAAGACCTTGAACATGGCCTTCAACGCGAGCGGCCGGAGCGCGTAGTGCACGCAGCGCATGCCCTGGTGGAACGCGCAGATGCGGAAGGCGAGCTTGAGGATCTTCATCGCGCGCTTGCCGTTGGCCGCGCCGTCGATCGTCGGCGCGCCGACGTTCTCGATGTCGATGCCGTGGAGCGCGAGGGTGTTGGCGATCCACGTCGCGATGTTCTTGCCCGTGTGGGGGCCCTCGGGAAACTCCTCGTACGCGAGCTGCACGTTCTTGTGCACGAAGCCGCTCTTCTCGTCGTCGACGAAGGACAGGTTGAGCGTCACGTACGCGACGCCGCACGACGTCATCATGTCGAGCTGCCAGCTCACGCAGGCGCCGCCCACGGCGCGGACGTGCGCGCTGATCTTCGCGTCCGCGGCCTCCGTCATGAGCTCGTCCATCACCGCGAGGACCTTGATGGAAGTGTCGCGCGTCGGCGGGACGTAGCCCGGCCGCAGCGACGCCGCGAAGCGCCGCGTCCCCGGCGTCTTCGCCCGGTGGAACGGGACCGCGTCCGTGTAGCACATGGAGACCCAGTCGACGTGGTAGTTGAACGCGTCCTCGAACTTGAGGCGCGTGATCAGGGAGCCGTCGGCCGACACGATGGTCTTGCCGCCGGCCTTGGTCTCGCCGGAGCGGAGCATCATCTTGTACTGCTCCGGGTGGCACCTCTCGATGTGGCCGCTGAGCCGCCCCGTCGACGTGCCGCGCTCGTCGATGAGCATCCGCCCGCACGGCGGGTCCCCGGCCGTGAAGTTGTCGAGGCAGGTCCACTTGTTGACGGCGAGGAGCGACTTGCCGTTGTTCTCCGTGACGTACTTGACCAGCTGCGGCGCCGTGAAGCACACGCGGAAGCCGGACGCCTTGCGCGACGCGGCGAGCGCCTTCTTCTGCCGGACCTCCTCCTTGGTCAGAGGCACGGGGGCCTCCTCGCCGGCCTCGGGCTCGTCCTCGGTCGCCTGCGAGTCCTCCTCGACGGGCGCCGGAGCCGGCGGGTTGGCCGCGAGGTGCGCGGCGTGGTACTCGGACATCATCGTGAGCGCGATCCAGAGGCCCTCCTCCTCGTTGTAGACCGCCGCGTCGTCGATCATCTCGACGCGCACCATCTGCTGCAGCGCCGCGATGCGCGCGATCTTCTTCCGGTCGTCGTACTCCTTGATCACGCACGGGTAGAGCTTGTCCTCGTCGTCCTTGGAGCAGCCGTCCCAGAACTTGCCCATGACGGAGGAGCGCTTGCCGATGAGCGCCGCCATGTCGCTGCCCTTGAGCGAC
>NW_008705564.1:2137806-2161449 GCF_000186865.1 Aureococcus anophagefferens | reverse complement strand
CTGGGCGGCGATCATCGACAAGGAGGAGCTCCTCGCGGTGCGGCCCGCCAAGGACGACCCGACCTACAAGGACGACGCGTACTGGCTCTGCAAGCCGACGGGCGCGGCCTTCGCCGTGCCGGAGAACATGGTCCACGCCACGGACCAGTTCGAGGCGGGCTGGCTCGTCGTGCCCATCAAGTGGTACCAGCTGCGGGCGGGCTCCGAGCGCACCTACACGCTCCTCGCCGCGCCGCACCTGCTCCACGTCGCGGGGACCGTCCGCCTCCAGAACCTCAAGTTCACGACGAAGAAGAAGGGCAAGTACACCGTGTCGATCGACACGCACGAGCGCATCCTCAACTGCCTCTAGGAACCACGCGCGCGCGCGCGACGACGACGACGACGACGACGACGACGACGACGACGACGACGACCGGCCGGCCGGCCGACCGACCGGGGCCGGGGCCGACGGCGCAAATGGCGTCCATTGGCGCCTCCGGCTTCGGCCCCTGCGTCCCCGGGGTAATACCAGGCGTCCCCGGCGTCGTAGCGACCGTAATTGTACTTTTCCCGATTAACGACCGGTCTGCCTCGCTTATTGGGAAGTTGACCCAACAACGAGTGCCTCGAGTGCCCGACCGGCTTCACGTGCGACGGCGCCAACGCGACGGAGTGCGACGACCTCAAGTACGTCGACGACAACGAGTGCCTCGAGTGCCCGGCCAGCGCGACGTGCGACGGCATCGACGCGACGTACTCTCCGACGGACGACGACCTCAGGACCGCGGTCGGCGAGTGGCTCGACAATTCGACGAGCGCGGAGGCCAAATACACGCACATCAGCGAATGGGACACGTCGGAGGTCACGGACATGTCCCTACAGTTTTGCGTGCGGCAGGGCTGGATGGACGGGCGCGCTGACTGGGCGGACTGTACAAGCACGGACGAGACGTTCAACGCGGACATCGGCGATTGGGACACGTCTAAGGTGACGGACATGACACGAACCTTCGGATACGCGGCCACCTTCAACCAGGACGTCGGCGCCTGGGACACGTCGAAGGTGACGAACTTGCGCTACGCGTTCCGCGACGCCGCCGCTTTCGACCAGGACATCGGCAACTGGGACACGTCCAAGGTGACGACCATGGACAGCGCGTTCTACGAAGCCTCCACCTTTAACGCGCCCATCGGAGGCTGGGACACGTCGTCGGTGACGACCCTTTACGGAACGTTCAAGGACGCCGCCGCCTTCAACGCGGACATTGGCGACTGGGACACGTCCAAGGTGACAACCATGAGCAGCACGTTCTGGGACGCTCCCACCTTCAACAGACCCATCGGCGACTGGGACGTGTCGTCGGTGACGCGTATGGGTCCAGCTCCCATAAACGCGTGCGCTATACGGATTATACGTAGGACCTCTATGCGGGGGCGAATCCAGCGTCCGCAGAGGGTTCCTAGACGCCGATTTTTGGTACGGTACCGGTTTTGGGCTTCGGGCGGCGCCCCATGCCCGAATCGACCACCGTACTTTTTTTTTACCCCCGGCGACGGTGTGCGGACGAAAAATACCACAGCGTAGTTGAGAGGATGGAGCTACCATCTCAGCGCGCTGCGCGCGGTGGACTTGCTGCGCTGCGTGCCTGACCTCACACCCATTCGCGAGGGTCGTTTCTGCGCTCTGGCCAGCGACGAAGTCGAAATTTTCTCCCGCGCTGCGCGCGGGGCGGGTGCGGCGACTCTGTGGCAGCGGCGTCTGCGGCGGCGGCGGCTGCGCGGAGCGGCCTCATTTTCCGGCGAGGGCGCGATCGCTTGCACGCCGTGCGCGAGCGACACGTGCAGCTGCGCCGGTTCTGGACCGCTACGCGCGCTGGATCCCGCCGAATTTTTTCTCCCGCGCTTCGCGCGGCAAGGAGGCGCTCCAGACCAAAACCGGTGCTTGGGCGCTGCGCGGCTTCATGGAGGTGGTCTAGAACATGTCCGAGGAAGCCATGGACTTGCTCTCCGCTATAATCTCCACGCGCGCGCGCGTGACGACGACGACGACGACGACGACGACGACGACGGCCGGCCGGCCGGCCGACCGACTGGGGCCGGGGCCGACGGCGCAAATGGCGTCCGTCGACGCCTCTGGCTTCGGCTCTGCGTCCCCGGGGTAAGACCAGGCGTCCCCGGCGTCGTAGCGGCCGTAAATGTACTTTTCCGGATTTCCGACGATGTTGCTTCTGTTTATGGGAGCTGGACCCGTATGTCCGCGACGTTCTTCAACAACGCGTTGAAGTCCGCCTTCAACGCGAACATCAAAGGTTGGGATGTGTCGAAGGTGACCGACATCGACTCCCTGTTCCGAGGCGCCTCCGCCTTCAACGCGGACATCAGCGACTGGGACACGTCGAAGGTGACGAGAACATACGGGACGTTTGGACCCGCCGCCGCCTTCAACCAACCCATCGGCGACTGGGACGTGTCGAAGGTGTTTTATACACAAGATATGTTGAACACTGCCGTCGCTTTCAATCAGCCCATTGGCGCCTGGGATGTGGCAAAGGCGGCGGACATGCGCTGGATGTTTATTAACGCCGTTGCTTTCAATCAGGACATCGGCGACTGGGACGTGTCGAAGAATGGCAACATGAACAGTATGTTCAAAAACGCCTCCGCCTTCAGCCAGGACATCGACGCCTGGGACGCGTCGCAGGTGTCTGATATGGGGGACGCGTTCGTTGACTCAGGTCTTCAGTCGTGCCCGGACTGGGCCAAGTTCATTTACAACGCAGGAGGCCCTTGCGCCTGGAAATAAATCTGAGTGCAATATTAAGAAGATCATAGACTGGGAGGCCAAGCTTCTTTCGCGCCCATGGAGCCTTTGCACCGCACTCTCCAGATCTAGAGCAGCGACAAAGCACGAGCGCCCGCGCGCGTGACATTTAGCCCACGTTGATCATGCATTCCAGAGC
Organism: Aureococcus anophagefferens; assembly: GCF_000186865.1. NCBI lineage: Eukaryota > Pelagophyceae > Pelagomonadales > Pelagomonadaceae > Aureococcus > Aureococcus anophagefferens. The sequence goes on along the minus strand of NW_008705564.1, from coordinate 2,158,507 downwards.
ATGTTGCTGTGAAGCTCTGAGCAGTATTGCAATGAGCGCGCGCAATGCGCGGCGCACGCTCTCGTAATCCACGCTAGCGACCTGCAACGACAACCACCATGTCCGCTCGCTTCCACCGCTTCGCGGACTTTGCGCCGGACGACGTCGAGTGGTGGCAGGGCGAGGCGGGCCTGCTCGAGTCCTACGTCGGCGAGTGGCTGCCGGCGGTCGTGCGCGTGCGCCAGGGCCGCGTGCGCGTCGAGGCGCCCGTGACCGGCGCCGAGAGCGCCGTCCGCGTGCTCCGCGACTTCCGCATCGGCGGGGCCTGCGCCGCGCGCGCGGACGGCTGGCGGCTCTTCGGCGGAGGGTTCGCCGCGGCCGTCGTCGCGGCCGACGCCGCGGCGCACCTGCGCTTCCCCGCGGCGGCGGCGCGCGACGCCTTCGTCGCCGCGGTGTCGTCCTGCGCGGCGACGGCGCGCGTCGGGTCCGGCTACCGCTTCGGCGCGGTGCTGGGCCGCGGCGCGCAGGGCGTCGTGCGCCTCGTCGCGGGCGAGGACGGCGCGCGGCGCGCGGGCAAGGCGCTGCCGTTCCGCACGTCCAAGGAGAAGCGCGTCGCCTGCCGCGAGTTCGAGCTCATGCGCCGCGTCGGCCGCGAGTGCGCGACGGCCCACGTCGTGCGGCTCCTCGAGGCCTTCGAGTGCGACGCGGGAGGTCCCAAGTGCGTCCTCGTCCTCGAGCTCTGCAGCGGCGGCGACCTCTACAGCCGCATCGTCGAGCGGGGCACCTACTCCGAGGCCGCCTGCGCGGGCGCCGTGCGCCAGGTCCTGGGGGGCCTCGGCGCGCTCGAGGCGGAGGCCGAGCCGGCGGCCGACGAGCCCGCCACCGAGGCCGAGGCCCTCGAGGCCGAGGCCGCCGACGAGGCCGCCGAGCCGGAGCCGGAGGGCGCCGAGGCGGCGGGCGCCGAGGCGGAGGCCGTCGGGGCCGAACCGGAATCGGAGGCCGCGCCCGAGCCCGATGCCGACGCCGTCGAGGCGGAGGGCGTCGAGGCGGAGGGCGCCGAGGCGGAGGGCGCCGAGGCGGAGGCCGTCGAGGCCGAAGCGGAATCGGAGGCCGCGCCCGAGCCCGGGACGGAGGCCGTCGAGGCGGACGCCGCGGCAGACTCCGAGGCGGAGCCCGAGCGGCCCGACGCGGACGCCGACGCGGACGCCGACGCGGCGCTCGACGAGCCCGCGCCGGAGTACGAGCAGACCGTGGAGCTCGACGGCGGCGGCGAGGACTACGACGCCTACGGCGACGACTACGACTTCAGGGACGACTACGGCGACGGCGACTACGGGTCGAACTCGTTCGCGGGCCTCGACGACGAGGACTTCCCCGACGACGAGTACGGCGACATCCCCGACGACGTCTTCCCCGACGACGACTACAAGAGCCGGCGCTACGACGACGACGACTTCGACTACGGGAAGAGCTACGAGCCGGCGGACCCGCGGCTCGACGTCGACGGCCACGCGGACCCGGACAAGGGCTACGTCAGCGCCGCGCAGAAGAAGGCGTTGAAGAAGCTCGAGGGCGCGCTCCGGGACCTCGAGGAGGAGCAGCGACGGAAGGAGCGGCGCCTCGACAAGGCGCGCGACGCGCTCGGCGACGACGACCGCTACGGGCGCGATTCCGCGCTGTGGCCGCTGCGCGAGACGTGCATCTCGAAGAAGTTCTCGGGCTACAAGTACGAGGTCTGCTTCTTCAAGGGCGCCAAGCAGGGGTCGACGCGCCTCGGCGACTACCAGCGGTCGACGAAACACGCGAACAACGTGACCGCGACGCTCGTCTACGAGCACGGCGAGCACTGCTGGAACGGGCCGAGCCAGTCCCTCGCCGTGACCCTCGTCTGCGGCGCCGAGACGGGCATCCTGGACGTCGACGAGCCGTCGACGTGCGTCTACGCGGCGACGGTCGAGACGCCCGCGGTCTGCGTCGACGCGGACGCGCCGGACGTCGACTGCGCGGGCTACAAACCCGCGTTCGCGCTCTTCGACGGCCTCGACTCGCCGAAGAAGCGGAAGAAGGGCGCGCGGAAGCTGCTCAAGAAGGCCAAGGCCGCGCTCGCGTCGTTCTTCGGCCGGGACTAACCGTTTTTTCCTAGAGTCGCCTAGACGAAGTCGGAGAGGTCGCCCTGGACGGCCCTGATGAGCAAACCTTTTTAAAGTCGCCTAGACGAAGTCGGAGAGGTCGCCCTGGACGGCCTTGATGAGCTTCATCGTGTCGACGCCGATGGTCGGGTCCTCGGCCGCGAAGCCCTGGAGCTGCATGGCGACGGTCATGAGGTCGTCCTTGGCGTAGCCGTGGTCGTCGAGCACGGGCGCGAGGATCTCGGAGACGACGGGCATGAGCTTGACCATGCGGAGCATGCCCTTTTGCGACTCGTCGCCCGTACCCTCGATGTCCTCGACGATCTTGACGAGCTTCTCCTTCGTCGCGGGCACGGTGATGGCCGCGAGGCAGCCGTCGAGGAGCTTCCGCGCGATCTTGGCGTCGAGCTTGGGCTTCTCGTCGGGCGGCGGCGGGCTCGACGCGTCCGCGCCCGCGGCGCGCTTCGCGGCCTTGGTCCGCTTCCACAGCGCCTGGTTCTTCGTGGACAGGCACTGCTTGTCGAGCCAGGCGTCGAAGGCGCCGCGGTCGGCGTACTTGGCTAGAAGCTTCTCGTCGCCGGCCTCGTACTTCTTGGCCTTGGCCTCGCGCCACGCGTCGCACGCGGCCTCGTCCTTGGCGGTCCAGAGCGCCAGCCGTCCAGCCGCCGCCGGGTCGTCTCCGCGGAGGAGGCCCCCATCCTGCCGGAAGAGAAGGGCGGCGCCGCGCTCCAGCGGCTGCCACCTCGGTCGGGGCAAGGAAACTGTTTATTGATGCTTCAATGCGCGCTTTTAGAAGCCCGGGTCGAGACGATGGTCAGCTCCGCGCGGCGGCGGCGCCGCCGCGCGAAGAAGAGCCGCGGCGGCGCGCCGCCCGCGGTGGACGGCGGCGCGCCGAGCCGGCCCGCGGCCGCCCTCGCCGACGTCGGCGGCGGCGCGGACTCGGACGACGACGTCGCCTACGCGAAGACGATGGTCAGCTCCGAGGAACAGGCCTTTCTCGACGAAGCGCAGGCGTGGGTCCGCTCTGGCGGCGACATCAATGACTTCGATCCTGATTATGATTCGGCCACGCGCCTGCATCGCGCATGTGAGCTTGGGTACCGTTCGGTTGTTCGATGGCTCCTTGAGAACGGCGCGGAAGTGCAAGCGGTGATGGGCATCGGGAGGTGGATGCCGCTGCACGTCGCCGCTGACTTCGGCCGATGCGAAGCTGCGGTCCTCCTGCTGGACGCCGGCGCTCACGTCGATGCGCGCAGTCACTATTCGAGTACCGCGCTCCACTGTGTCGCCAGCAGCCCGTACGCCGTAGACGTCGTCAAAATGTGCAAGCTGCTCCTCAGCCGCGGCGCGTCGCTCGACGCGCGTGACGACAGCGGCAACGATCCCGAGGCCGACGCGCACCTCGACGACTGCCCGGACGTGGCCGCGTTCCTCGCGGACGTCCGCGCGGCCGGCGGCTGGTCCGCGTACGTCGCCGCGCCGCGAAACCAGCTCCTCGCCCTCCGCCGCGAGCTGCCGACGCACTTCCGCACGGCCCCGTGCCGCGAGCGCGCGCAAGCCCGGCTCTTCCTCGACCCCCGCATCCCCGACGACGTCTTCGTGCACGTGCTCACGTTCTGGCGCAGCGCGCGCGACTCCGAGTACTAAAAAAGCATTCCGATCGCAGCCGCCCTTGCCGCCCAACAATTACGCGGGGTCGACCGCGGACGGCGGCAGCGGGCAGAAGCTCGCGAGGGCGTCGCTGAGCTCGGCGTCCTGGCCCTCCCTGGTCTCCGCGAGGGGCCGCCCCTTGATCGGCGGCAGCGCCGCGGCCGCGAGGCGCGGGTCCCGGCGGACCTCGTCGAGGAGCCGCCGCGTCTCGTCGAGGTCGCGCCGGAGCTGCGCCACGGTGACGGCGAGGTCGCCGCCCGGCTGGGCCGTCCGCGGCGGCTCCGGGTCCGCCATGGCCTCGACCTTGGACGGCCGCCGGCCCGTGACGAGCGTCGTGACCACGCGGCCGACCCCCTTCCGCTTCGAGTGGACGCCCTCGCCGATCGCGCAGGCGGCGAAGGACGTGACGAGGGCGACGAGCACGAGGAGGAAGTCGACGGACCCGTGGGCGATGGACAGCACGCGCGCGTAGCCGTAGTAGCGGTACCAGGAGCAGATGTAGGGCGGGTGGTCCTCGAACTCGCGGCAGAACGACGCGAAGACGCGCGCGTCGTTCCAGGCCGCGACGGCCGCGGTCGCGTTGTCGTAGCAGCCGCCGCCGCCGCCGCCGCCCGGCGCGCCCTGGCCCTGGCCCTGGCCCTGGCCCTGGCCCTGGCCAGTGGGCCCGTTGCCCGACCCCGGCTGGAGCCGCCGGCCGCCCTGGGGGCAGACGCGCATCTTGACGACGATCATGTTCGACACGTCCGCGGACGGCGTCGTCCCGTCGAGCGCGTCGCGGCAGGGCCCCGCCGCGGTCCGCGCGAGCGGCGCCCACGTGCGGTTCGCCGCCGCGCTGTAGCAGAAGCCGTAGGCGTCGCCCCGCGCGCCGTCGTAGGCGACGACGTGCGCGTCCTCCACGGGCAGGTCCGCGAACTGGCGCTCGCAGTTCGCGGCGCTCGGCAGAGCGATGTCGCTGACGACGCGCCAGGAGCCGCCGTCGGCGAGCACGGGGTCCTCGAGGTCCAGGGACGCCGTCAGCTTGCTCAGGCACCGGCACTCGACGTCGCGCTTGCCCGTGCGGCTCCCGGGGCCGCCGCCGGTCATGACGTGCTGCGAGATCTCCGTCTCGCGGTACGTCTCGGAACCGGTCTGCAGGAGCACGAGGAAGAAGAGCGCGAGCGCGCCGGCGTAGACGGTGATGCTCACGACGTTGTTCACCCAGACGGGCACGAGCGGCCGGTGCGGCGACATGAACAGGTCCACGAGGGCGAAGGGCTCGTGGTCCGGGTCCATCGATGGTGTTACCGGCAGCGTGAAATCGGTGACGCCGTCGCCGTCGACGTCGACGCCGATGAGGCCGCCGTCCATCCCGCCGACGCGCGACCCCACGCGCGACCCCCGCCGCATCGTTGTTGCTCGAGAAACCTACCGAAGCCGCCTGGCCATGCTCCGGCGGCACTGAAAAACTCCCATGTTGAACCAACGGTTGAACCAACGGTGCTGCTCGTTGCAGTCTCGGCTCGATGACATGGCCATCCTCGGCCTTCGTCGCGGCGTGGAGCAGCAATGATTTGAGGCTTCCGACGTGGCTTTTCGTCGCGACCGGGAGGAGCGCCGCGATTGAGGCATCCTCGCGACAAAAATGCTGCTGAGCGCCGCGCGCGTGTCCGCGCGCGTGCAATCGCTGCCGTCGGAGTTCTACGCCGCCTACCTGAAGAAGTTCTGGCTGGCCCACACGGCGGCGCGGCGCTTCTTCCTGCGGTACTGGCTGCGCGACCTGCTCCAGGAGCAGGTCGTCTACGTGCGCGACGGCGCGGCGGTCGTGCGCGCGGCGGACCTGCCGGCGAAGCCCGCCGGCGCCGTGCGGCTCTGCGTCGTCTCCGACACGCACACGTACCACGACGCGCTCCGGGTCCCTCCCGGCGACGCGCTCGTCCACTGCGGCGACGTGCTCCGCGCCGACGTGACGCGCGGCGACGGCGAGGCCCAGCTCCGGCGTTTGGGGGTTTGGCTCGCGGCGCAGGACCACGGAAGGGTGCTGGTCACGGGCGGCAACCACGACCGGACGCTCGAGGCGTCGTCGCCGGCGCGCGTCGCCGAGCTCTTGGGACCGCGCGTCGAGTACGTGGCGCACGGCGGCGTCGACGTCGGCGGCGCGCGGCTCTTCCTGTCGCCCTACTCGAACCCGAACACGGCGCGGAGCCGCAACAGCGCCTTCCAGGGCAAGACGCACGGCGACGCGCTCTGCGCGAATTTCGCAAAGTTCCACGCGTGCAAGGCCGTCGACGTGCTCTGCACCCACGGGCCGCCGGTCGGCGTGTTGGACGGCGGCCGGGGCAGCCGCCGCGTCGCGCGGCTCGTCGACGAGTTCAAGCCGGCCTACCACGTCTTCGGCCACCAGCACAACCGGCCCGGGACCGCGGTCCTCGGCGGGACGACCTTCATCAACTGCTCGAACACGGACGGCTGGTTCCGGCGTCCCGCGGCAGTGACGATCTTAGAGAGATTTCGGGTGATGGCGACTCGTTCCCTTGGTAGGCTGGTTCGCGGTGACGAAGCCGCCGGTCGTGCTGGACGTCGTCCCGGGGTCGGCGGCGCGCGGCGGCTCCAGCGACTGGCGCGTGGACGTGGCCGCCGCGCGGCTCGACGTCGTGGCGCCGGATGACGACGCGAGGCTCGAACCGGGCACCGAGGAGCGGATGTAGGTGTGTTAACACGGGTGGATTGAAGTTCGAGTTGCCGCTCAACGCTGGCCCGCACGAGCTACCGCTCTGACGAGGACACGACACAAGCGCTGCCCGCCGAAGCACGACACAAGCACCGCCCGCCGAAGCACGCAATCATGGCCTTCGCGCGCCGCCTCGTCGACAGCATGCTGCGACCGAACGTGACCGATTTCGTGTTCCAGCACGCGCTGCGGAGCAGTCCCGAGACGGTCATCGAGGGCGCCACCGTCGCCGCCCAGCACGTGAGCAAGGCCCTGGTGAGGGACGAGGACGGCGGCATCGGCGTCGACGCGCTGCTCCAGGCGGGCCTCGTCGACGGCGAGCTCCACGGCGAGGTGGACCGCGTGCGGCAGCGGTCCGCTTCTGGTAATTTCTTCCGCGAGGCGCGCGGCGCCGCGCGGCTCTCGAACGTGAAGCTCGTGCTGGGCCCGGACCGGGCGCGGGCCAAGGACCTCGACCTCAACCGCCTCGAGCTCGGCGACTGCCTCGTCGTCCTCGGCCGCGAGGCCGACGACTTCCTCTACTCGCAGTCGACGCAGCAGCGCATCCTGGGCGAGTCCGGCTGCACGGTGCAGCTCGACTTCGTCTTCGAGGACCGCGACGACCCGGCCTACTTCCCCCAGACCTACACCTTCGAGACGTCGCTGAGCGCGCGCCACCTCAACGTCGACGGCGACGGCGAGCCCGTCCGGGAAGACGACTACAAGTTCGTCGTTGCGGACGTGAATCACGTGCTCCAGGGCAACGCCTACTGGGCGACGGCCCGCGACTACGCGCCGGGCCTCCGCGGCATCCTCAACGCCCTCGGGTGAGTTTGGAGGGTCGCGCGCCGTCGGGAGGACTCTCCGTCGGCGCGCGCTTGTGTATACTTTGCGATTCGAGCGAGTGTGCCGAGAGTCCACGGCGGGAAAAGCTTGCCACGGGACCACATTACGCCAGCGCCCGGAGCGTGCAGTGGCGCGCGTCCGCGTCGAACCACGCGTAGCGACCCGGGAACGCGGCGTCGACTTTGACGCGGAGCGCGTCGACGGCCGCGCGCAGCGCCGCGTCGTCGAGGAAGGCGACGAGCGACGCGCCGCGGTCGACGGCGCGGTACGTCTCCGGCGCGCCGCCGGGGAGGTTCGCCTGGTCGACGTAGGACGGCTCCGCTGTCTCGGCGACGACCGCGGCAGCCGACGAACGCGCGGCCTCCGAGACGGCGGCGGCGTCGCGGCCCGGCAGGCCGAGGGCGATGCGCTTCGCGTCGAGGACGAACTCGTGCGACGGCTGCGCGTAGAGCGTCATCGCCAGCGCTTCTACTGCCCAGCGCGAGTTCGGGAGCTCGTGGCTCCGGAGGACGCCGTCGAGGGCCTCGTAGTCCGCCGGCGACAGCGGCGCCGCGCCGTCGACGACGGCGGCGAGGGAGACCTTGGGCCACTTCGAGCCCGGGTTCTCCGCCGGGAGCGCGTCGCCGAGCGCGCCGTCCAAATTCCGCTTCAGCCGTTCGACGGGCAGCGGCCAGCCCTCGAAGGCGAGCGCGAGGACGCCCCGCCAGCAGACGAGGAAGCGCAGCGGCGCGAGCTCGAAGGCCGGGCACCGCGCGGCGATGGCGGACACGCTCTCGCGCCGCCGCGCGCGCCAGAACGTCGCGGCGCCGTCTTCTTCCACGAGCTCGAGGCGGAGGCCCCGCGCCGCGCAGGCCCCTTTGAGCGCCGCCGTCGACTCGTCGCCGAGCGCGAAGCTCTGCGAGAGCAGGAAGCAGCCGCCGTCCGCGAGCGCCGCGGCCGCCGCCGCAACGAGCGGGCCCACGACGCCCGGGTCGTAGATCAAATCGCTCCCGACGACGAGGTCGAACCTTTCGCCGGCGAACTCGGCCGCGCCCCAGCTCCGCCGCGCCGCCGTGCACCCGGAAAAGCCCTGGAGCTCGACGGCGCGGCGCGCGAGCTTCAGCGCGCCCTCGTCGCGGTCCGTGAACTCCACCCTTTGGCATCCCAGCGCCGCGCACGCGAGGCCGACGACGCCGCAGCCGCAGCCGAGCTCGAGGGCCGAGCGATGCGGCAGGAGGTCCCAGTCCTCGACGACGCGTTTCGCGAGCGTCGCCGCCGCGGGCCAGGCCGAGTGGCCGCTGATGTGCGCGGTCTTCGCCGCGTCCTCGCTCGCCTCGAGGCAGTAGTAGCGCACGGCGATGTCTTTTGTGAGCTGGAGCGTCCGCTCCTCCGTCGCCGCGGCGCCGTCGAACATGTAGGCGAGGCACGGCTCGTCGCCGTCGGACGAGTCGTCATCTACTGCTACCTCGTCGTGCTTGGTCTCTCGCGCCATCGCTTGCGGCAAGAAGCTCTCGCAAAGACATTGAAGGCAACATGACCTTCAAGCGAGGGATCCTCACTGGGCAACCGCCTACACATGCGAGAAGTGCCAGACGGCGCTCGCTTCCGTCTCGCAGCAGCTGTGCGCTCCGAAGGACGAGTTGCGGCCGGTGCGAATCGCGCGCGCGGTCGTCTCGCGCCCGCGCGCGCGCCGTGGCTAACGACGCTTACATGCCTTCACGACCCGAAGCCGAGGCTTCCAGCGTCGGACTAGCCACCGACATACCCGACCGATGGCCCGGGCGCGCGCCAGGCCGGGCGCATCGCTTGCAGTAGCAGCCACTGCTTGAAGATCGATGATCAGGAGAGCTGGAGCTTATGCATATGATGCTCGCCGCAGTCCTGCTTTTGCCCGCGGCGCTGGCCCTCGCGCCGCCGAAGAATGACCTCCTGCTGCGCCTCGCCAGGGGCGAGGCCGTCGAGGAGGCGCCGGTCTGGCTCTTCCGCCAGGCGGGCCGCCACATGGCGGAGTACAACGCCTACAAGGAAAAGACGGGCAAGCACTTCCTCCAGCTCCTCGACGACCCGCTGGACGTCGCCGAGGTGACGCTCCAGCCCCTGCGGCGCTACGGCGTCGACGCGGCCATCCTCTTCAGCGACATCCTCGTCGTGCCCCAGGCGCTGGACGTCCGCGTCGAGATGCCCGGCGGCAGGGGCATCGTCGTCCCCGAGCCGCTGACCACGGGCCCCGCGCTCCTCGAGGCGGCGAAGAAGGCGGCCGCGGACCCGGCGGCGCTCGTGGCGAAGCGGCTCAACCACGTGACGCGCGCCGTGTCGGAGATCCGGTCCGCGCAGCTCGCGGAGGACTTGGATCGCACGCTCCTCGGCTTCTCCGCTGCGCCGTGGACGCTCCTCTTCTACACCGTGGGCGGCTCGAGCCGGAACCAGCCGCCGGGCATCGACTTCGCCCGGGCGAACCCGGACGAGACGCACGCCATGCTCGAGGCCTACACGGACCTCGTGGTCGAGTACATGTCCGCGCAGGTGGACGCGGGCGCGCACGCGCTCCAGGTCTTCGAGGCCATGGGCATGACGCTGGGCCGCCACGACTTCGAGGTGCTGGCCCTACCCCACCTCGAGAGCCTGGCGACGAAGCTCAAGGCGCGGCACCCGGACGTGCCGCTGCTCGTCTTCGCGCGCGGCGTCGAGGACCCCGCGGGCGTCAACGCGAAGTTGCAGAGCTTCGGCTACGACGTCATCACCCTCGACACGGCGGCGGACCGCGCCGCGTCGCGGTCGTCCCTGGGCGCCGGCCAGGTGCTCCAGGGCAACCTCGACCCGAAGCTCCTCCTCGCGGACGGGTCCTCGGAGGCGAAGCTCCACGACGAGCTCGAGGCCATGCTCCGCGCGCTGGGCCCGGACAAGCTCATCGCCAACCTCGGCGAGGGCCTCATGGGCAAGGAGGACCAGGGCCTCGTCAACGCCTTCGTCGACGACGTCCACGCGACGTCGCGGAAGCTCATCGCCGAGAGGAACGCCGTCGCGTCGCGCTAGGCGCCGGTTCGTAATCGCACGCGTCGTAGCGTAACGTATTTCGCCGGCCGGGACAAACTATTTTGCAACTATTTCCATACCTCTCTTACACCCGACGACGCCTTAAGCCGAGTCGGCGACGCCTCCGACGATGCAACATGATATCAGGAAGTCTTCAACTTGAAGTTCAAGCTTGACTCATCCGCTGCACGCAATGGAAAAGGCACCTGCCCGGTCCGACGCCGACGACGATGGTGACCGCACAGTTCCCAAGCGGAAGCGGTCCGACGCCGACGACGATGGCAGCGAAGAGCGCCTGGCGCGCGTCGCTCGCATGTGCGCCTGGCTGACGGCGTCTGGCGCCACGGGTCTTGGTGCGCTGCGCGTGGGCGTGTCCGCGGACGGCGCGGGCGTGTTCAGCGGCGAGGGCGGCGTCGCACCGGGGGGCGTGATCGCGAGCGTGCCGGCGTCCGTCGCGCTGAGCGTCGGCGCGAGCGCCGCCGCGGCCGTCGGTGTCGCGTGCGCGCGCCTCTCGCCGCCGCCGTCGCCCGAGTTCGTGCTGTGGCTGGACATGGCGTCGGGCCGGCGGGACCGCTCGCACGCGTCGCACCCCTACCTCGCGTCGCTCCCCGCGGTCGCCCCCGACTGCGCGAGCTGGTCCGAGGCCGACCGGGAGGCGCTCGCGGGCACCGACGTCGGCGCGGCGGTCGCCGCGGGCGCCGCCGCGCTCGCCGCGGAGCACGCGCGCGTCGTGCCGGCGCTGGACGCCCGCCACTCCGTCACCCTCACCGACCTCGCGTGGGCGCGCGGCTGCTACCTGTCGCGGCGCTTCCCGCCGCGGCTCCTCGACGCGGGCGCGCCGCGGGCGGGCGCGCCGGGCGTGCTGCTGCCGTTCTTCGACCTCCTGAACCACTCCGGCGGGACGGACATCGAGTGGCGCGGCGGCGGCGACGCCGTCGTCTTCGTCGCCGGCGCGGCCGGCGTCGCGGCGGGCGCGGAGGTCTTCAACAACTACGGCGACAAGGCGAACGACGAGCTCCTCGTCGCCCACGGCTTCGCGCGGCGCGGGAACCCGCACGACCGCGTCGGCCTCGTGCTCAACGTCGCCGTCGAGGGCGGCGACGCGCGGCGGCTCGGACCCTTCTTCTTCCTCCGGGGCGGCGCGGTCCCGGCCCGGCTCTGGCGCGCGCTCGCAGACCCGCGAAACGCGACGTCGTCGTCCGACTCGGACGCGTCGGTCCCCGAGGTCGACGTCGAGGCCGTCGAGCTCCTCCTCGCCACGCTCAGGGCGCGCCTCGCGCCCTTCGTGGCGTCGTCGGCAGCCGACGCCGCCGCCGCCGACGACGACGGCGGCCACGCCGCGTCCGCGGCCTTCTACCGCCTCGGGCAGCGCGACATCCTCGAGGATGCCGTCGCCGGACTCAACACGATGCTCGTGGGCAGCTAGGGACCTTGAATCGACGTTTTAGTAATCGTAGCCGTCGTAGCGGTCGTCGTAGCCGTCGTCGTAGTCGTCGTCGTGGACGACCTTGGGCTTGGGCGCCGCCTTCTTCTTCGCCGGCGGCTTCGGCGGCGCCTTCTTCTTCGTCTCGACGTGCGCCGCGGCCGGCGGCGGCGGCGGCGCGACGACGGTGCCGGCCTCCGACGGCGCCGCCGGCGGGCCCGGCGCGTCCGGGAGGAAGTCGACGACGTCCTGGAGGTCCGGGCAGGGGTAGCGCAGCACGCAGGCGACGCCGCCGAGGTCCCGGAGCCCCTCGGCCGCGACGTGGCGCGACGGGAACGCGAACACCTCGGCGCCCGACGCCGCGGCCGCCTCGACGAGCGCGAGGTGCTTCCGCCGCGCGTCGACGTCGACGGCGGCGCCTCGGAGCTTCTCGTCGAGGACGAGCAGCGTCGCGAGCGCCGCCCGCTCCGCGGCCTGCGTCGCGGCGTCGACGGAGCCGAAGAGGCAGCGGTCCGCGTCCCGGCGCTGCGCGTCGCCGAAGGCGTCCAGGGCGGCGCAGAAGCGCGCGACGGACGTGTCGGCGACGCGCTTCTTGACCGCGGGCTCTTTTAAGAGGACGCGCAGGGCGTCCTTGTGCGTCTCCTTGATCTGCGGCCCCGCGACGCAGAACGCGCCGCCGGCGACGTTTTTCTTCAGCGCCGGGACGCCCGCGTCCGTCGCCGCGGCGCCGAGGTCCGTGCCTAGACCATCGGACCGCAGCCACGCGAGGAAGTCCTTGCCGCCGTTGCCGCAGATCGCGACGCACTTGACCGCGTCCCAGTTGACCTTGGCCGCGAGCGCCTCGCGGCACTTGCGCCGGAACTTCAACCTCGCGGCGTCGGACGACTTGGCGCCGTAGGCCGCCTTCGTGTTCTTCGGCATGGCGACGTCGACGGCCGCGGCGGATTTCACGAGGGCCTCCGTCAGCACGTAGAGCCGCGCCTCGCCGCGGTCCGCGTCCATGAGCAAAGCGACGAGCTCCGCGGTCGCCGCCGCGTCCGCGGCGCGCTTCACGGCCTCGCGCTGGTGCGTCGCCCAGGCGCCCTTGGTCACGGTCACCTTGGTGCGGACGCCGACCTCGAGCGTGTGGTGCGCGCCCATCTTCACGTAGTCGTTCTCGGCGACGTTGACGCCGGACACGCGGACGACGTCGGCGATGCCGTCGTACTCCGACGCGATGGCGCGCACGCTCAGCGTCACGCGCCGCTTCTCCGTCGCGGCCTTGGCGCCGGCCTTGTCGGACTTGTTCACCTTGCGCAGCGTGCCGCAGCGCACGGTGTCGTCGGGGTCCACGAGGTTGTAGAGCACCCACAGGTCGTCGGACTCCTCCATGACGACCGTCAAGGAGCCGCCCTCGCGGGCCTCGAGGTCGTCGCTGTGGACGATCTTCATGGTGCGTTTACACGATCAAGCGGCGCGGCGACACAAGCGGCGCGGCGAGCTGGTTGGGACGCTCTCTCGCGCGCGTTTACGATCGAGCGGCGCGGCGAAACAAGCGGCGCGGTGAGCTGGTCGGGTGGTTCTCTCCGCGCCCCCTAGCACCCCATAATTTGCCGCAGGCCAAGGGCTTGAACTTCAGGGTGAAGTGGTTGCCCTTTGGCTACTAGTAGCCAGGTAAACCTTAAAGTTCAGATGTCCGCGGCGATGAGCGCGAGGAGCTTGTCGACGCCGATGGCCCGCCAGGCGGCCTGCCACCAGTTGTCGACGTCGGCGAAGTCCGCGGGCGCGTGCTCGACGACGTGCATCTGCTCGGGCACGGCGCCGTACTTGGCGAGGCCGGCCCTGCCCGCGCGCGCGAAGAAGCCGTCGAGGGCCCCGGGCGCGAGCTCGCGGTCCCGGCTGAGGAAGTTGATGCCCTCGAAGACGCGGACGCCGCCGGCTTCCAGGCACTGGAACTGGATGGCCTCGCCGTAGCCGCCCCGGCCGTCCGGGACGACGTCGACGATGTAGTTCGGGAACACGTTCCCGAAGCCGCTCTCCTGCAGCTCCCCCGGCTTGGACGGGTCCAGCGTGCCGTAGAGCGGGTAGTGCGCGCCGTTGGCGACGGGCGACCCGCGCCACGACCGCGGCGCCTTGGCGGGCGACGGTCCTTTCACGGCGAAGTCGTCGACCCACGTCTTGCCGTCGGCCGCGAGGTCGATGTCCAGGGTCGTGTCGTAGACCTCCGCGAACTGGGTCCAGTCGTGGTAGGCGTGCTCGTACCAGCGGCCCGTGTATTTCGTGACGTCGAAGCCGTCCATGGACTTTTGCCTCACGTCCGCGTAGGTCGGGCAGCCGCGGACGTCGCCCGGGAACACCTTGCCGGCGACGGGCGCGTCGTCCAAGGCCAGGTTCAGCGACCCGTTGTCGCCGGACGTGCCGGCGAGGCCCGAGCTGATCGTCAGGCAGAGCGCGAAGCTCGCGAGGCCCGACGCCGCCGCGCGGAGTAAAGGCGTCGAGGAAATGGCGTTCGACGCCGCGAGCGACGCGACGAGGAACGCGAGCGGCGGGCCCGCGGCGTCCTGCGACGCGGCGTCGAGCCCCGCGTAGCCGGGCACGGCCCAGGTGAGCTCGCCGAGCCCGACGCCCGCGCCGCCGATGAGCGGGTGCATCGTCGCGAAGAAGACCCAGAACCCAAAGGGCGCCGCGAGCGCCGCGCCCGACGCCTGGGCGCGCAGGAACGCCGCGCCAAAGTTCGCGACGGCGGGCGCGTGCGCACCGAGGCCCAGCGCGGCGCCGCCGAGCACGGCGAGTACACCGTTGGGCCCGCCGTCGTCCGGCGCGCGGTCGAACTCCGGCGGCGCGAGCGGCGACCCGGAGGCCGCGGCCTCGGCCTCCTCGGTGAAGGCCTTCGCGAAGGCCTCGAGGCTCGCGCGCGTCGCGATGGGCTCCGGCGCGTTGAAGCAGCAGTTGAGCGCGCCGCCGACCGTGACGCACGACGCTTGAAACGTCGCGCCGGCGTAGCGCGTCGACGTCGCGTAGTACATCTGGGCCACGCCGTCGGCGCCGCCGTAGAGTCCCGCGTTGGACACGCCGCAGCAGTAGGCCCGCCCGAGGCTGTAGGGGTTGTCGGCCTCGAGCTCCACGAGGCGCGTCATCTCCATCGCGTCCGTCGCCCAGTCGAAGACGCGCACGCTCTGGGGCCCGAAGCCCTTCGCCTCGAAGTCCGCGAGCTGGGACCCCGCGGCGCGCGCGGCGTCCCAGAAGTCGCTCTGGGCGTCGAGGACGAGGTCCATGGACCCGGCGTGGCACGCGAGCACGTCTTTGGGCGCGGGAGTTTCCGCGAAGCGCCGCATGTCCAGACTTTGGAGCACCTTGACGTTTCCGGGCGCCGCCGCGACCCGCGAGAACGCGCGCGCGGCCGCCGCCGCGAGCGCCGAGCCCACGGTCGTCCCCGCGGCCCGCGCGGAAGATCGCAGGGCCGCCACCGTCGCTTTGTCCAGACCCGCGAAGACGAGCGCCGCTCTCCGCTCCTTCGCGGCGTAGGCGCCGTCGCCCCAGCGCTCGTCCGGCGCCGGCAGGTGCGGCGACGCCGCGAGGGCGCCCAGGCTCGCCGGCTCCGAGGCCTTGGCGAACAGGTAGGGCGCCGAGCCTTTGTCCAGCGCGAGGAGGCCCGTGCCCCCGAGGTCCTCGGACACGAAGCCGCGGCTCGTCTCCCCCGCGAGGATGTCGTCCTCGAGCGACGGCGGCGTCGGCAGCGACGCCAGGTCCGCATCCGGGCACCGCTCGCCGGCGACGTGGGCCCGGGCGCCGTCCAGCACGTCGCTGACGACGGCCATCGCCGACGGCTGATCGCTGACGCAGTGGTCGAACGCGAAGACGATCGCCTTCTCGCCGCCGCCCTCGAAGAGCTTGCAGCGCCAGAGCGGGCCGGCCTCGAGGTCGAAGGCGAAGGCGTCGCCGCCATCTGCGTCGGCGAAGAGGGCATCGCCGCGGCCGCCGTCGAGCGCGCGCGCGAAGCCCGCGCGCCACCCTTCCCGCGAGAACCCGTCGCCCTCGAGCGCGGCCGCGACGACGCTCGCCGCCGTCGCGCCGGCCATGGGCGCGAAGGCGAAGGTCGACGGGCCGACGCGCATGTTGTCGTCGCCGAAGGGCGCGAGCACGCTCCGCCAGACGGCGGCCGTCACGGGCGCGCCGAGGGGGCCCCTGCGCTCCGGCGCGCCGTCGCCGACGATGCGCCGCGACAGCATGCCGTGGCGACCCACGGCGCGCTCGAGGCCCGCGCGCAGCGCCGCCGCGTCGAGGTCCGCGTCGAGCACGGCCGCGCAGGCGTGCACCATGGGCGGCAGCGTGCAGGTGTCGAGCGACCGGCGCGGCGCGAAGAGCGACTCCATGCCGCCCAGGGGCCGCGCGTCCACCGTCGACCGGAGCGCCGTCGTTTTCGCGTGGCGGTGCACGGGACCGAAGGCATTGGCGGCCGTCGCCAATGCTACGAGGAGGAGCATGCTCTCGACCATCGCGCCCGGATTGCGGCACCTTCAAGGAGTGCACTGCAACTTGCCCCCGACGCCGTACAAGCGCGCGCCCTAGGTAGGCCTCGAGGGAGCTCGCGAAATACGGGCCAATTTTCCGGTTGAACTGCGGCTCCTCTCGCGTTTTGCACCACAACTTACGCCGCGGCGTCGCGCGCGCGGAGCCGCCGGGCCGTCGTCGCGGAGTGGCGCACGGTCTGGCCGACGTTGTCGGCGATGACGGCGGCGAACGCGTCGAGGGGCATGTGGTTCGCGCATTCCCTGACGGGCCGCTCGCACTCGACGCTCGCGGCCTCGATGCCGAGGAGCGCGTAGGCGACGAGGAAGCTCATCAGCGGCGTCGCCCAGAGCCAGACGGGCGAGAAGACGACGGGCACCAGCGTGAGGTAGATGAGGAGGAACGTGCGGAGGTGCGCGACGTAGACGAAGGGCAGCGGCGTGTTGTTGATGCGCTCCATGCCTGCGACGCGACGGGGGTTTCGGACGTCCGCGGGACGCGTCGGACGCCGGAATCTGTGCCGCCGAAGGTGCTCGTGAGGCGGTCGACGTTGGAATTGAGCGCCTGCAAACTCATGGCGACGAGCTCCGGCCGGCCGCCCGCGGCGACGGCGTCGGAGGCCCACGCGACGACCAAACATCGCATCGTGTCGAGGACGAAGAGGGGCTGGCACGGCGCCGCGAAGAGCGCCGCGACCTCCGGCCCGCTCAGCAGGCCCTCGAGGTCCGCGGCGTCGCCCGGGTCGGCTCGCAGGTAGTTCTTCGCAGCGACGGGAAAGACGACGACCCAGCGGCAGACGGCCGACGCGGGGCTGCAGCTCGTCGACATCCACGGCTCGTCCTTGGCCTCGTCCCGGGCCGCGCGCGGGCTCGCGGGCCACCGGAGCCGGTGCTCCACGCGGTCGAGGTCGCCGCCGACGACCATGTGCGCCAGCGCCGTCGACGCCAACGTTCGACAGACCTCGATCATCGCGCCGGCCTTCTGACGCGCCTAGAAAAAACATGGTAAAAAAGCAGAAGCAGAAGAACACCTACCTCCCAGTAGCGCGTCGCGCTCCGGCCGAGGCGGAAGACGAGCAGGAACGACAGCGCCATGCGCAGCAGCGCCTCGGCGGCCTCGAAGCGCTTCAGCCACGCGGTCCACTTCCGCGTGCCGTGCGACGTGCTGACGAGCGCGGCGACGACGGACACGAGCAGCACCCAGGCGAGCGGGTGCCGGATGTGGTGCGCCGCGCGGCCTCGGTAGCTGAAGATGACGCTAAACCACGAGGCCGGGCTGTACTTCTTCTGCTTCGCCGCCTTGGCCCGCAGGTGCTCCAAACGGTTGGCTTCCTGCTGGAGCGTGCGCTCCGTCGGTTGCTCGTTCTCGACGGAGTAGAACTTCATATATGCTTGTGCGTTTTAAACGCGCTCGACGCGAAGGTGTGTGACGCGGACGGCGCGCGCGGCGATGGAAGGGGATGAGGAGGCTCTTGCACGGCCCTGTGCGGTGATGTGATTGGGCGAGCTCACACCACAAACCACTCTAATGCTGGCAGCCCAAACCACACACCATTGTGGCTGAGAACGCGCGCCGAACGTGCTGCTGCCGACTCGTGGCCCCCAAACCACACACCGATCGTCGATTTTCGATGCCTGCAAACCACACACCACTCGTTTTCAACAGCCTCAAACCACACACCAAACATCAACGCACAGGGCCGTTCTTGCTCGAGGCAGGCCCACCGAGGAGCGCGGCAACGAGTTCAAGATGAAGTTCAACCTACACCCCAAAGTTCGATTGCGACCTCCATTTTAGGGGCACGCGGTCCTCGCCATGGACGACACGACGACCTCGTCGACGGGGACGTCGGACCAGCCGTCGTACGTGTGCGTCGGCGTCTTGGAGATGTCCTCCGCGACGTCGAAGCCCGCGACGACGGCGCCGAAGGCGCAGTAGCCGTCGGAGGTCGAGCTGTAGTCCAGATACGTGTTGTCGACGACGTTGATGTAGAAGCTGTCGGTGGCCGAGTCCGCGGCGGAGTAGCGCGCCATCGCGACGGTGCCCGCGAGGTTTTGCAGGCCGGCGGCCGCCTCGTCGACGATCGCCGCGCGCGTGGATTTCTCGACGAACTTGGTGGTGACCGCACCCCCCTGGATCATGAACTTGGAGATGACGCGGTGAAAAATCGTCGAGTTGTAGAAGCCCGAGTCGACGTACGCGAGGAAATTCGCGACGGTCTTCGGCGTGGCGTCGTCCGTGAGCTGGAGGACGATGCGGCCCCAGTGGGACACCTTCACCTCGACGCAGGTGCCATTCGCCGCCGACGTGGCGCCCGTCCAGGCCGTGGCGCGCGCCCGCAGCTCCTTTCGCTGCTGCGCCGGGATCGACGCGAGTCGGGGCAGCCTTTCCGTCGCCGGCGCGAACGCCGCAGCGACGCCGCAGAGGGCGACGATCCCGACGAGGGCCGCCGCTGCCCGGCGGCCATAGGACGGCCGCGACGCGACGTTGACGCCTGCTGCTGGTAGCCATCCTCGAGCTCCATCTCGAGCTCCATCGGTCGTACCTGGAATGAGCAGCGCGTTTGCTTGAATACTAGTACCTTCTTAAGCCGGGCTTTGCTCCGGCGACGGCGTCCGATGGCCGACGCACCCCCCGTCTAAACTACCGGGGATTGGTGTGCGGCCAGGGACGCCCGGTGGCTATACGTGACAAAAACAAGCGCTCGGATTGGGACGAATGGCTAGCCGTTTCGCTGGCTTGAGTACCAAACACGTACGCGCGGGCCGGGGACGGAGACCTCCGAGGCCGCGCTTCCGACGCACGGCAGCCCGTTCTGGTGGTCGGAGTGGCCTTCCATGACCCCTAGGCGTAAGCCTGACCGTCGGTGCCCTCATCGGAGGTGGTTCTGGCGTCGACCAAATTCCACCGCGCGGGCCTCGTCCCCGCGGGGCTGCCGCGGCGTACAAGTCCGTGGTGGCGGTGCGCGCCACCATCGATGGCGTTGGATACGCCCCTTGGTTTTGGGCGCGACGTGGGTGTGACGGCTGGGGAACGCCATTTCCCTGTAGTAAGATGTACCACCCTGCCGCGCACGCCGGGGCGCGGCCGGCGCCACTGGCGGAGCAAAGCCCGGCTTCCTTCTTAAGATCTTGACGTTCCGCAAATACCTGAGGCAAAAGCCGCAAGGGAAGGCGATGGAGTAAGGAGTAAGGCGCAGCGCAAAACGCGAATCGCACCGCCCCCGCTCTCGCAAACGCGCGTCGGCGCGCGCGCCGCCGCCACCGATCGAAAAGAAGCCGCGCGCGCCGCAGCACGCAAAAAAAATGACGAAGCTCGACTTCGAGCAGGGCGACGACGTGCCCGACCGCATCGACGTCGCGCGGCCCGGGGCGATCGACGTCCTCGGCGACGGCGAGGCGCTGGACTGGACGGACGAGGACGCGGCGTTCATGGCCGACTGGGACGCGGCGGGTAGCGACGGCGGCGACGACGAGGCGGCCGTCGACCCGTTCGACGTGCTCATCGACCGCGTCGCCGACAGCGTGCTCGACGTCGACGACGACGCGCTGCGCGGCTTCTTCCTGCGCCTCGCAAGCCAACACGGCTTCCGCGCGGCCCAGTACCGGGCGCTCGTCGCGGCCTTCGCGAGCCGCCACGTCGACGGCCGCCGCGTCGCGACGCGGCGCCAGGTCGCGGACGCGCTGCGGAGCGCGGACCTCGGCCTCGACCTCGACGACGACGGCCTCGTCGAGGACCTCGCGGCGCTCAACGGCGCCGTCATCGCCGAGATCGACGAGCTGCGGCGCCAGCACGACGCGCATCCGGCGAAGCCCGAGGACGATCTGCTCGCGGCGCTGCCCGCCGGGGCAACCGAGGGCCTCGACGCGGCCGGCGACCTCTCCGAGGCCGAGGCCTTCGCGAGCGCGGGCGACGCCGAGGCCTTCGCCGAGGCCTTCGCCGCGGCCTTCGACGACGACCCGGACGTGCGCAAGTGCCGGCCCTGCAAGCCCGCGCCGCCGCTGGCCTGGCAGCGGCCGACGCGCGTCTACATGCCGTCCAGGGCCGACGACGACGACGCCCTGGGCGCGGCGGCGGCGCCGCCGCCGCCGCCGCCGTCGTTCCCGCCGAGCTTCGCCGTCGGCGACGACGACGACGACGAGGCGGCCATGCCGCCGCCGCCGCCGCCGTCGTCGTTCCCGCCGCCGCCGCCGGACGTGCCGCCGGGCCGCGTCTACCTGCCGCAGCTCGGCATCACCGTGTCCGCGGACCCGCGCGACAGCGACGACGACGACGACGACCGGGACCTCGTCTTCGCGCGCGCGCCCGACGGCAGCACGGTCATCCGCCGGGACGACGTCGACGCGAGCCTCGACACCACGGTGAGCCACCTGCCGCACCTGCCGCGCGCGGACGTCGCGACGCCCGCGTACCTGTCGCACCTCGCCGACGACCTCGCCCAGATCGGCCTGTCGGAGGTGCCCGGGGGGGACTAACGCGGCTACTGGA
>NW_008705564.1:2095977-2137756 GCF_000186865.1 Aureococcus anophagefferens | reverse complement strand
TCGACGTCGACGGCTCGTTCGAGGTGGCACCGCAGCGCGCCGCCGCGGCCCGAGGTCGGCCGCGCGTCGAGGTAGAGGATCGCGGTCAACTCGCGATAGTTCTCGCCCGGCGCGCCGCGCTCCGGGCCGTTGTCGCGGTGCGCGCGGTAGCCCGCGCCGTCTTCGTAGATGGCGAGCTGCGCGGCGGGCGGCACGAGCAGGCCGGGCGCGAGCGCGGCCGCGACGCCCGTCAGGAGCCTCCGCGCCGGCTCGAACTCGGGCGTCGTTCTGCGGAACAACGGTAGGAAATCGACGCGGTCGCCTCGGACCTAGCGAGCGGTTGGATCTCCTTCGCCTCGTTGCGTGGACGCTGCCCCGGACGCGCGGGTCGTGGCGCTCGAGGCCCGACCGTCGGAGGCAGGCCTCTCGCAGCCGCGCGCACGCGTCCGCCGGGAGCGCGCCGTCGACGACGCCGACGATCGCGCGGCGCGGAGAGAGTGCATCTCGTGCGAGCGCCGCGACGACGACGGGCGACGGAGGGAAGCGTTTCGCTGGCACGCAGGCTGCCAACGCGCGGCGGGCTGTGGCTGCCGCCTCGTCCATTCTTTTTGCAAATAGGGCTTCTCGTCTTGCGACGGCGACCTCCAGCCGCTCGAGCACCGTGAAGCGCTGTGTTTGTCGCAGGACGAAGCGACACGCTGGCACCATCAGACATGGGCTAGCTCTGCGGCCGATGTCGATCATCACTCGCAGCCCGTTGAGCTTCTCATTGACGCCATGCTGCCGTTCGGAATTAGAGCGCGCTACTAGGGGTAGGATCCGGAACCAGATAGTTGTGCTCATCTCGAAGTACCGCGCGATCCAGCGTCCACGACGCACTGATGCAGCTTCCAGCCTCGCGCTGCCGGCTCGAGAGGTGCTATGCACGCCATCTTCCGATGGGGCGTCGCAAACCCGACGTCGAACGGCGCGAAACGGGCGATTCGCCGAAAGCGTCGGCGAGTCGACCAAGTGGCAGCGCTTGCGCGCCGCTCCCGCATTCGCCCGCGAGAGTCGGCCCGCCCCGAAGCCCCTACGCACCCCACCACCGCCGCGCGCGCGCCGACACCCCGACCGAAGATGGGCGCTCTTGTCGGAGGTCCACGACGAGGTCATCCACGTGCCGCTCTGGGGCGTCCGCATCCCCTCCGTCGTCAACAAGCAGCGCCTCATGGGCTACATTCGCACTGGTCGCCGTCGCCTCCGCCGAGTCGGAGGCGGCGGAAGAAGCCTTGGTCGACTGCATCAACACGAACTGCCCCGACGGTTTCGACTCCTCGTTATACTCCTACTCCTACATGGGCGACGACGATTGGTTGGATTTCTCGGATCTCTGCGACTCCATCGAGGGCAACTCCGAGTTACCCGACCGCAGGCGCGTCCGACCATGAAGCTCAGCCTCGCCCTCGCCCTCTCCGGTGCCTCGACGGCCGCCGCCGCGGACTGCAAGGCGACGACGCTCGACTTCCTCGTCCTCGACGGCGACGCGACGTTCGCGGCCATCGAGGACGACATCCGCGCGAATTTGGCGGAGGTGGGCATCACGGCGACGGCGCGGTTCCTCGACCGCGACGCCTACAACACGGACATGGTCGCGGGCAACTTCGACGTCGTCTTCTCCCAGACCTGGGGCGCGCCCTACGACCCCCACTCCTACGTCGCGTCGTGGACGACGCCCGACGAGGCGCACTACGGCGTCATGTCCGGCGGCACGACGAACCTCGACCCCGAGACCTTCGCCGCGGACGTCGACGACGTCCTCTCGGAGATGGACGCGGCGACGCGCCAGGACAAGTGGACGGCGCTCTTGTCGGAGGTCCACGACGAGGTCATCCACGTGCCGCTCTGGGGCGTCCGCATCCCCTCCGTCGTCAACAAGCAGCGCCTCATGGGCTACACGTCGGGCTACCAGCAGTTCGACTACCCGGTCCACAAGATGACCGTCGTCTCCGGCGAGAAGATCGTGACCGTCGCGCCCGGCGCGCAGACGGGCCTCTTCACGTCCGTGGGCCGCCTCGACCCGCACTCGTACCGCCCGAACGAGTTCTTCGCGAACAACTGGGTCTACGAGGGCCTCGTGGCCTACGGCGCCAACGGCAACATCGAGGCCAGCCTGGCCACGGCCTGGACGTCCGAGGAGACGTCGTCCGGCGGCGAGACGTGGCGCTTCACGCTCCGCGAGGGCGTCACGTTCCACGACGGCGCGGCCTTCGACTGCTCCGTCGTCAAGCTCAACTTCGACCACGTCTTCGCCGGCGGCCTCTCGGGCGGCGACTGGCACGGCTGGTACGGCCTCCCCGGCGCCGCGTCGTCGTGGTCCTGCGACGGCGAGGTCTTCGTGCTCAACACGGACGCGCCCTACTACCCGCTCCTCCAGGAGCTCTCCTACATCCGCCCGCTCCGCATGCTCTCGCCCCTGGCCTTCGTCAACGGCGCGGCCACGGACCCCTACACGCACAACTCGTGCCCGACGGGCTGGGGCACCGTCGACGCGACGGACACGGACCCCGCGGTCGTCTGCGCCGGGACGCTCGCCGTCTCCGGCACGGGGCCCTTCAAGCTCGGCGCGGTCACCAAGGCCAACGCGGACACGGACGAGGAGTACGACGAGCGCGCCCAGTTCCTCCAGCACGCGGACTACTGGGGCGGCGCGCCCGACATCGAGGAGCTCCACGTCGTCTACTACGCGGACCAGGACGCCGTCCTCGCGGCGCTCCAGGACGAGTCGCTCGACGTCGTCGTCGGCGCGGGCGTGATCGCCGCCTCCGAGTACGCGACGCTCCAGTACGACGACAAGTTCGACGTGCTCCACGGCATCTCGACGCAGAACAACGTCCTCATCATGAACATCGCCGACGTCGACGTCCGCAAGACCGTCGTCCACGCCGTCAACAAGGGGCCCATCATCGAGGCCGAGCTCGGCGGCTTCGAGAGCCCGACGGACTCGCTCTTCAACCCGCTCCTCCCCTACTGCGACATCGACCTCACGCCCAAGTTCGACTACGACCTCGAGAAGGCCCGGCTCCTCAACTGTCCCGAGGTCGAGACCGTCGTCGAGACGGTCACCGAGGGGGGCTCCTCGAAGAAGAAGTCGTCGGACGACGACGAGGCGCTCTACGGCGGCCTCGCCGCGGCCTTCGCCGTCGCGCTCCTCCTCGCCGTCCTCTTCGTGGCCTACATGGGGTGCAAGGAGCGCGCGGGCGAGCCCGTCTTCGCGCCCCTCAAGAACCCGATCCGCGAGAAGGAGATCGAGCAGCTCTAGACCGCCGCCGCCGCCGCCGCCGCCGTCCGCCGCCGCCGCCAAGAGGCGCCGAGGGACCGCCGCCGCCGCCGCCTGCCTGCCTGTCTGGAACCGAACGCGACCGCCGAAGTGCGCTAAGGTACCTCGTGTTGTCAGCGGTCCTAGTTATAACGCAGAAACCGCGACACGAGGGCGACGGCGGGGCCGCCGGCGAAGTAGACGGCGGGGATCCAGCTGTCGACGCCGAGCAGGTCCGCGCGCGCGTAGGAATAGAGGTGGCCGAAGGGCTCCGCGAAGGCGCCGCCGCCGCCGAGGAGCGCGACCTCGATGAGCGGGCCCCCGACGGCCGTGAGCGCGCCGGCGACGAAGGAGCTCGGCGACGGGTCGAGGAGCGCCCAGAGCGCCAGCGCCGGCGGCCAGAGCGCGAGCGAGCTCGTCGCCGGCGCGACGCCCGCGCCGAGCGGCGGCGCGCCCGCGAGCGCCGCCGAGAGCGCGTAGAGCGCGACGAACGCGCCGACGCCCGCGGCCGCGCGCGCCCCGGACGGCGCGGCCGCCGGCGGGGCGCGCGCCGCGACCAGCGCGTCGATGCCGCCGATGACGAGCGCCGCCAAGGCGAAGAGCGGCGGCACCCACGCGGCCGTCTGANACAGGTGGCCGTCGCCCCAGCACGCCGAAGCCGCTGTGGAAGTTGTCGCACACGGGGCCGAGCGCCGCGCCGGCGAGGGCGAGCTTGCCGAGCCAGGGCAGCGGAACTTCGGCGTCGCGGTCCGTCGCCGCCTTCGCGTGCGGTCGTCGTGCCTCCGGCTTCGCTTGCGGTCGCCGACCCAGGGCAGCGCGCGAGGCCGGTGCGACGAACGCGTCCGAGCACGCAGCGATGGCGACGAGCAATGACACGCGCATGCTCCCTCTTCCTCTCTCTTTCTTCAATGATGCCTTCAACGTGCAGTTCAAGCGTCCTCCGCCGACGGGCCTCCGATCTCCGCGAATGGATGCGAATGGCCCGCGCAAGGACCGCGGCTGTCAAAAAAAAGGGGGGATTATCATCGCCCGCGGTGCGGCCGCGGCGCGGTCCCGGAAGGCCGGGGCGCGCGCGAGTAGGGCAGGGCGGTCGCGGGCCGCGGCGGCGGCGGCTGGGCGACGACGCGCGACGCGCGCATCGGCGGCTGGGACGCGCGCGCGGCGACGAACGACGGCGGCCGGGAGACGTTGGAGGCCACGCGGAAGTCCGGCGCGGGCTCCGGCGAGCGGACGCGGCGCCGCTTCGGGAGCCGGTCGCCGGGCTGGATGACCTTGGTCAGCTTCTTCGACGCCTTCTCCTCCGAGTAGAGCCGCCGCGCCTTCTCGCAGAACCGCTCGCGCTTCCGCGCCGCGAGCTCGACGAGGAGGCCGTGCACGTCCTTCCAGGTCTCGCACGCGCCCGCGCGCGCCGCGACGAAGTCGTCGTCCTCGGCGCCGCGGGGCGGCGTGCTCGTCGCCGCCTCGCGCCGCTTCTTGGACACGCCCTGGCGCTCCGCGGCGCCCGCGGCCGCGGCGCGCGCCTTCCAGGTCTTGAGCAGCGTCGCCGCGGCGTCGCGGAACTGCTTCCCGGCGGCGCCCCCATGCGTCCCGTCGGCGCCCCCGAGCTTGATGGCCCGCGACAGCGTGATCCCGACGCGCGTGCGCTCGAGCACCTGGAGCGACACGGGCAGCTTCGCGAGTTTGGCGACGGCGGCCACGCAAGCGACGACGCCCTCGATGGTGACGGCGCCGGCGGCGACGGCGGCCTCGAGGGGCGCGGCGACGTCGGCGACGAGCGCCGCGACGCGGCCGACGGGGCCGACGCCCCGGGCCCACGCGGAGACGACCTCGGGCCGCTTCGCCCAGAACGCCTCGTCGCTGGCCTCGCTCGCGAGCTGCGGCTGCAGGGCCTCGACGCGCGCGACGGCCTCGGGCGTCGCGCGGCAGTTGCCGTGGGCGAGGAGCGCCGCGTACTGGGCGCTCGACACGTGGGGGCCCAGGTCCTCGATGAGCTCGAAGTGGGCCGCGAGGCTGTCGAGGCAGAGGTCGCAGAGCGAGCGCACCTCGAGCTCGCGCTTCGACGGCGCCTTGTGGCGCACGCTGTAGAGCATGGCGCTCATCGACGAGAGGCGCGGCGCGTCGTCCAGCAGCCCCGCGTCGGCGGCGGCGCGCGGCTGGCCACGGCTCCCGGGACGATGCTGGGCGCTCTCCGGAGCTCCGTTTGCTCTCTCTCTAGATTCTCTCTCTCTGTGGCAAAACTCAGCATCGACCTCGCCACGCCGAGCCCTCGCCGCAAGCTCGTCTGGGTGTGGCCTTCAGCCCCGACGCCCGCCATGGAGTCCGTCGTCGCGTCGCTCAGTGCGTCCGAGTGCCTGGGCTACCTCCAGGGCGCGTCCCTGGACGCGAACGCGCTGGCGCAGCTCCGCGCGGTCCTCGGCGACGCCGCCCGGCAAGACCCCTCGCTGCGCGCGCGCCTCGACGGCCCTCGCGCCCGCGGCGTCCCCGCCGCCGGCGTCCCCGCCGCCGCCGGCGGCGGCGGCCGACGGCGGCGACCTCGCGGCCTTCCTCGCGACCGCGGAGCCTCGCCGCGCTCCTCGCGGCGCCGGGCGACGCGCTCAAGGACCTGCGGGACCCGGAGACGGGCGCGCGCGTCCTCGCCGTGGGCCCCCTGAGCAAGCTGCGCGGCGCCCTCAAGGACCGGCGCGCGTCGCCGGTGCCGCCCGCGGCGGCGGCGCCGGTTCCGCCCGCGGCGCCCGAGCCCGCGGCGGCGGCGGCGCCCGCGGCCGTCGCGCCGGACCTCGCGGCCTTCCTCGACGGCCTCGACCTCGGCCGCCACGGCCCCCAGCTCGCGGCCTGCGGCATCGGCTCCGCCGCGGCGCTCCTCGCGACGCCTCCGGAGACGCTCAAGAACCTCCGCGACCCCGTCGACAACGCCAAGGTGCTCTCCATCGGCCCGCTCTCGAAGATCCGCGCGGCCCTGCCGGCCCTCGAGGCGTCCCTCGGCGCCGCCGCGGCGCCGCCCGCGCGCGCGGAGCCGCCGCCCGCGCGCGCGGAGCCGGCGCCGGCGGCCGCCGCCGCGGTTGAACCGGCGCTCGCCGAGTGCCTCGCGGGCGCGAACCTCGACCAGTACGGCCCGGCCCTCGCCGCGGCGGGCTACGGCACGCTCGCGCGCGTCAAGGCCGCGTCCGGCGACGAGCTCAAGGCGCTGACGAACCCGTCGACGGGCGGCAAGCTGCTGGCAATCGGGCCGCTGTCGAAGCTCCGGACGGCCGCGGCCAACGCCGAGGCCGCGGCGCCGCCGGCCGCGCGGGCCGCGAGCCCGGCGGCGCGGGCCGCGAGCCCGGCGCCGGACCTCGCGGACTTCCTCGAGGGCCTCGGGCTCGCGCGCGTCGGGCCGGGCCTCGCGCGGTGCGGTTTCGCGACCGTGGCGGACCTCGCCGCGAACGCCGGGGCCCTCAAGGACCTCGTCGACCCCGTGGGCGGCGCCAAGGTGCTCACCATCGGCCCCCTCTCGAAGATCCGCGCCGCGCTGCCCGGCGCCGGGGGTCCTCCGCCCGCGGCCGCGGCGCCGCCCGCGGCACCCGCGGCGCCGCGGCCGCCGGCCGCGCCGGCCGCGGACCTCGCGGCGCTCCTCCGCCAGCTCGAGATCGACCGCGTCGCCGCGGGTTTAGCGGCCTGCGGCGTCGCGTCCGTCGCCGACGTGCGCCGCCTCGGGCCCGACGGCCTCAAGGACCTCCGCGACGCGGCGACGGGCGCGCGCGTCCTCGCCGTCGGTCCCAGGGCAGGAAAAGGGTGATTCAACGTCGCTTCAACGTGAGTGTTCCGCGCGCGCGCGTTCCGGGAAAAGCATCCACGCGTCGAGAGCGCTCCGAGGGATGATCGCTCGTCCCAAAATCAGCCGAAACGAGTGGAAAATGATCGAGATAGGAGCCTCCAAAGTTGGGAATTTCGCACCCTTTTCCTGCCCAGGTCGGGCCGCTCAGCAAGCTCCGGAGCTTCCTCGCGGAGCCGGCGCCGCCCGCCGGCGACGGCGGTTTGGGGGCCTTCCTCGCCGCGGCGGACCTCGCCAAGTACGAGGCGCCCCTCGCGCGCGCGGGCTTCGCGACGCTCGGCGCGCTCCGCGGCGCCGCGCCCGAGACGTTGAAAGACCTCCGGGATCCCCAGACGGGCGCCAAGGTCCTGGCCATCGGCCCCCTGAGCCGCCTGCGCACGGCGCTGGGCGCGTCGCCGACGCCCCGCGCGGCGCCGGCGGCCCAGGATGCGCCCCTGCCCGCGGGGCTGGTCTTCGGCTGCGCGTCCGGCGACGCCGCCGACGAGTCGCTCGACCGCCGCGTCTTCGCGTTCCCCGCGTCCCACCTCGCCGTGGTCCGCGCCGTGAAGCGCGCGCCCGACGCGTCGCGGCGCGCCGTGCGCTGCTTCCTCTACGACGCCGCGCGGCGCCGGCTCCACGGCATCTTCCGCCCGGACTGCGCGGCCGACGACCCGGACGCCGTCGCGCCCTACGCGTTCACGGCCAAGCCCTGGACCGGCGTCGCGCTCCCGCCGCCGCCGGGCGCGCGGCCGACGCCCTACGCCGCCCAGCTCAAGGTCGCGCCCGTCCAGCCCTTCCCCGCGATCTCCACGAGCCGCCTCCCGCCGGGGTTGCTCTCCTTCGACGGCTCCGGCGCGCCGGCCTACGCCCTCGACGCGGACCAGGTCCGCGAGATCGCCAAGCTCTTCGTCAAGAACCGGACGGCGTGACTCCCCCTAAAATAGGTCTACCCCGGGCTAGAGCATCGCGCTCATGCCATTCCCATGCCCTCCGAGTCGGCGGCGTTGTCGTCCTTGCGCAAGGCGGGCCTCGCGTCAAGCCTCTGAGAACGCGAGGCACCAGACCGCGGCGGAGGTCGGCGCGGAGAGGAACGCGGCGACGACGACGCCATCGCGCGCGCGCAAGCGCAGCATCCCAGGCTCGGGCGACGACGCGGCGTAAAGACTTAGGCTATGGTCGCGCGTCGAGGTGCGCGAGGGCATTGATAGAGTTCTCGTCGCCCTTGGCAGCGGCGCGCTCGAACCAGTATCTGGCTTTCCCGAGGTCGACTTCCGTGCCTTCTCCGTGACTGTAACAGCAGCCAAGGCTATTCTCCGCATCGGTATAGCCTTGATCCGCCGCGAGCGCGTAGTACCGGAACGCTTCTTCAAATCTCTCTTCAGAATCAAGGAACTTTGCTAAATTGGATTGCGCGATCGCGTCGCCCCGATCCGCGGCCATGCGATACAGCCGCGTCGCCTTCTCTTTGTCCAGCTTGACGCCACTTCCAGTCTCGTACATAAACCCAAGGTGTTTCATCGCCTCCACATCGCGGAGCTCCACGCCGCGCCGGTAAATCTTCGCGGCTTTCTTATCGGATTTCACAAGGCCGAAGTCACCATAGCGGTACGCGTCTCCCAAAAACCTAATCGCTTCCGGCACGTCGTTCTCCACGTGGCGGCGAAGACGCGCGAGGTCCTCCGCATCGTTTTTGGGGGGCGGCGAACGACAGAGGGGACACGCGTCGGAGTCGAAGATCTTGTCACTGCACGACTTGCAGACCCTCCGGCAGCAGCAGACGCGAAACACGTTCCTCACATTCACGTCCCACTCCTCGAGGCAGATCGGGCACCGCGACCCGAGCCGTGCCGACAGCGGCTCAGGCTCCGGGTTCGCCTCGCGCCGCGCCCGCGCCGCCTCGTGTTCCGCCGCGATGCGCGCGCGGACCTCGTCGGCGTGCGACCGAGGCGCGGGGCCGTAGAACACGTCCCGCGGCGGCGACGGCGGGGGCGTCGGCGCTTCGGCCCGCGCCGCCTCCGCGGCCTGGATCTTCTTGCACACCTTGCGGTGGCCCCGGTCGCGCCAGTCGATGCGTTGACAATCCGTCGAACAGTAGGCCGTCGTGCCGCACCCTTGACAAGCCTTGGCCTTGTCGGCGCCGCAGATCGTGCAGGTCTTGAGAGTGTCGAGTTTTTTGCCCCTCGCTCGGGCCATGCGATTCTCATACTCCAACTTCTTCTCCTGCCACGACATGACGGCGCGCGTCGCTTATTCGTCGATCGTCTCCTGTCTACGGCTGTACCGCGTGGATGCAATGGCAAAAACGCCCCCCTTCGCTGTTCTCTCCCCCCCTTCGGTCCTTCCCTGCGCCGCGGCTAAGCAAAATCGCGGTTCCTCCCGGCCCCCCTATGCTACAGCTGTATACGTTTAGAGACGCGTCAAGGCAAAATCGCTCAATCCTACTAGGCATTCCTAATACAGCTGTAGTAGTACAGTACTACGAGGCCTACTACGTAGTACCCGGCACAAGTCCGACACAAGTCCACCCCGGGCTTAGCCCCCAAAGCACCTTACTTGCCGCCGGTCTTGTCGACGGTCTTCAGCCCCGACGTGAAGCGCCTCACGCACAATTTCTCGATGTGGTTCCACTCCTCGTAGGCCCGGAGCACCATGCCGCAGCCCAGGGGGCAGTCGACGTGGCGCAGGCTGCACCGCTCGGACATGTGCTTGTCGATGCGCCGCACGGGCATCTCCATGCCGCAGCCCTGGAGGCACCGCACCAAACGCTTCCGGCACGTCCGCGCGGCGTGGTGGCGCATCTGGTTCAGCGGCAGGTACTTGTAGCACGCGCGGTTCGGGCAGAGGACCGTGCGCACGGGGCACTCGACCTTCTTGTGGCGCTCGAGCTCCTCGAAGGGCACAGAGGACCCGCAGAGGCCGCAGCCCGCGTCGCGCCGCGGGCACGCGTACGCGTCGTGCACGGGCATCTGGCGGCTCGGCATCTCCTGGCCGCACCTCTCGCAGGCCTCGACGGCCAACCCGCAGCGCGACCCCGCGGGGCCCGGCCCGTGGAGGTGCATGGCCATGTCGACGACGCGGAGCTTGAGCCCGCAGCCGTTCTCGCAGGGCACCCAGCGGTGGACGCAGTCCTCGGCGACGTGCCGCGGCACGTCGCGCGCCTCGACGAGCTCGCCGCACTTGTTCGGGCACGGCGTCGGCCGGAAGACCGGGCAGTTGTGGAGGTTCGGGTCGAGAAAGTCCTCGCGGACGGAGGTGCCGCAGTGCGGGCAGAGCACGTGGGGGATCTCCCTCGGCGGCTTCCGCTTCACGGGCCGCGGCCGCTCCGCGCAGCGCTTCAGCCGGTGCACGGCGTAGCCCGCCTCGAAGACCTCGATGCCGCAGGCCTCGCACGTGACGACGCGATTCTTGCAGACCAGCAAGTGCGCGGCCATGTCCTCCGCCCGGAACTCCTCGCCGCAGCGCAGCGGGCACCGCGCGACGTGCGCGATCTGGCAGTACATGGCCACGTGGTTCGGCAGCTCCTCGGCCCACAGGCCCTCGAGGCCGCACTCGCCGCAGACGACGGGCCTTTTCCGGCACGTTTTTCGGTGCTCGTCGCGCGCGGCCGCGTCGTCCTCCTTGATGAAGGTGCCGCAGCCAAAGTCGCAGGGCACCTCCGGCACGGCGACGTCGCGCCGGTTCGCGACGGCCCGCCCCGCGTGGCCCGCCAGGCCCCGCGCGAAGGCCGCCGTCGCGTCGACGAAGCCCTTCTTCCGCGCGACGTCCATGGGCGTCAGACCGTCGTCGGCGACGGCGTAGGGGTCGCCGCCCCGCAGCATCAATAACTCGACGGCCTTGGCCTTGTCGCGCTCCGCCGCGAAGCGCAGCGGCGTCCAGCCCCGCTTGTTCAGCGACCGCCGGTCCGCCTTCGCGCCGCGGTCCAGGAGCGCCTGGACGACGTCGAAGCGGCCCTTGACGACGGCCATGGTCAGCGCCGTGTGGCCGTACCTATTCTCGCCGTCGACGCGCGGCCGCCGCTTCTTGCGGTCCAATAACAGAATAACGGCCAGGCACTCGCGCCCTTCCACGTCGAAGCACATCTTCCGCGCGGCGACCGTCGTGTCCTCGCACGCCGCGGAGATGAGGGGCGTCAAACCGTTGCGCGGGTCCTCGTGGTCCACGGGCACGACGCCGGCGTCGAAGATGCGCGCGATCTCCATGAAGTTGTTGTCGCGGAGCGCGGCCTCCAATTCCGCGATCGCGGCGAGGTTCGGGCGCCGCGCGTCGCGGTCCTTGACGCGCTGGGACCGCAGCTCGTTGCCCGCCTCGACGGCCGCGAGGTGCGCCTCCCAGGCCGCCGTCGCCGCCTCGCGGGCCAGGGCCTGGGGCGTGTCCGCCGCGTACTCGGACACCCACGCGCGGCCGTGCGCCCAGTGCATGGCACCTAGATCCTTCATGCCGTGCTCGACGCAGTCGACGACGTTGTAGAGCCGCTTCCTCAGGTGCGCCGCCACGGGCGGCCGCCTAGCAAAGGGGAAGGGCGGCTCCGGGTAGAGCGCCGTCTCGTAGAGGTGGCGGCCCGTGTACAAGATGCGCCGCCGCTCGAAGGCCTCGAAGACGTTGCCGTTGCGGTTGTAGGCCGCCTCGCAGAGCGGCAGGCGGTGCGTCGTCCGCTTGTCCATGTAGACCGTCAAAGCCCGCTGCAGGATGAACTTGAACTCCGTCTCGCGCTTCCTTCGCGCGGCCTTCTCGGACGCGGAGTCGGCCAGCTCCGAGCGCGCGACGCGGACGCGCTCCGCGGAGCGCCAGACGTGGTGGCGGTAGACGAGCTGGACGACGCGCGCGGCCTCGGCCTCGACGACGTCCGGCAGCCCCGGGCAGGACCCGTGGTCCAGCAGCGTCTCGACGACGCTCGAAATCCCTAAGCAGCAGGCCCAGGTCAGGAGGCTGTGGCCGCCGGGCGTGTACTGCTGGAGCACGCGCGCGACGCGCACCTTGCCCTCCCAGGCGACGACGCGGTTCTGGCGGTGCTTCACCTCCTTCTCGAGCTGCTCGACCTCGCGCTCGATCATTTTGACGCGGCTCGCGGCGACGTACGCGTCCCGCTTCGCGACGAGCATCTCGGGCTCGCGGCTGAGGTCGAAGCGCGCGCGGAGGCCCCGCTCCTGCTCGTCGAGATCCCGCACGCAGGACTTGGCCTCGATGGACGCGATGTGCGCGTTCGCCCAGAGCGCGAGCACGCCGACGATCTGGTAGCCGTCGACCGTCGACGACGTCGTGGACGCGTCGGACACGTTCGACGATCCTTCCACTTCGAAGAAGGGCGGCGTGTCCGCGACGGCGCGCGCGCGCACGGCCGCGCGGCGCACGCCCTTGGCGGCCTCGCGGTCCTCGGGCGTCGTGCGCTCGCTCTCGGGCAGGTGGCTCTCGTCGGGGATCTCGTAGCCGTCGGAGTCGTACTCCGGCGGCTTCGTCATCTGCGAGTCGCCGGTCAGGTGGGTCGTGTGGCTCTCGTCGTCGTCCTCGTTGACGGTCTCGGGCCTCCCCTTGGACGACTTCATAGTAGACGCGGACATGGACAGGGCCTCGCTCAAAAGCTTGCTCCCGTCGCGGTACTCGTCGGAGTACATGCGCCGCAGGCGCCGCGCGCCGGCGCCGTCGACGGGGGCCATGGCGTCCGTGAAGAAGCGGAGCTGCCGCAGCAGGTTGGGCGTCTTCAGCAGCTTCTTGCAGGCCTTCCAGGTCTCGACGCGGTGCTTCTTCTCCTGGGCCGCCTGGCGCACCTCGGGCGTGCCCATGGACGTGCCCTCGACCAGGCCGCTCGCCTCGTCGCCGCCGAGCGACGTCGGCTCCGAGAGCGACGCCGCGTTCGCGAGCGCCGCCGTCGGCGGCGGCAGCTTCGCGCCCAGCAGCTCGCAGCAGATGATGAGCACGCGGAAGACGCGCTGCTTGACGGCCGTCGATTTCAGGGAAGTGAGCTCGATGACGTCCGCGGCCTCGATGGTCTTGAGCGCCAGCGCGGCCTTGCGCAGCTGGTCCGCGACGTTGCGGTCGAGCTTGTCGCGGCACTCCATGACGTCGTCGGCCATGCCGTCGACGATGTGGGCCAGCTTCGACTTCGACAGCAGATTCCGGTTCTGCTCGCGCTCCGCGAAGGCGAACTTGCGCATCTCCTTGTGGAGCTGGTCCAGCTCCGCCGTCGCGCCGTCGAGCGCCGCGTCCTCCGCGCCGAGCTCGCGCTGGAGGCGCACGAGGGCCCCCCGCGTGTAGACCTCGCCGGGGAGCACGATGTCGCGGACGGCGGCGGCGTCGCCGCAGGTCACCAACGTAAAAAGGCGCGCCATGGACTGCTGGACGTCGTTGTCCCGTCGGAGCTGGCGCTGGACGTGCGCGTGGCCGCTGATGGACGCCCACTGGATCGCCGTCTTGCGCTGGCGGCTCTTGTACTCGATGACGGCGCCGCGGTCCACGAGGTAGCGGCACGTGGCGAGGTGGCCCTCCTTGGCCGCCTCGATGAGCGGCGTCCGGCCCCGCTTCGTCTCCGCGTTGATCATCGCGCCCGCGCGCCACAGGATCTCGACGTGCTCGATGTTGTCGAGGCCGCAGGCCTTCGTCAGGGCGTTGTAGCCGTCGTTGGACTCGAGCTCGATCTGGGCCGTGTCGCCGGCGATGGCGTTGAGGAGGTGGAGCAGGAGGAGCGTGTCCTTGGTCCGCACCGCGTAGAGCAGCGCCCCCGCGTTGTGCACGTCGCAGAGGACGAAGGAGTTGGCCCGGTCGCCGAACTTGTTGTAGTGGTCGTGGACCTTGAGCCAGCTCCGGAGCTCGCGCTGGCAGCCCTGCGCGCCGACGCCGCAGGGCACCATGCGCTTCGGGCACGTCGCCGCGTGGTCCCGCTCCATGACAAAGGGGAAGAGGGACCCGCAGCCGAGCTTGCACTCGACGACGCGCCTTGGGCACTCCGAGGTCTGGTGGGCCCACTCGTCCTGGAAGCGGATGCCCTCCTTGCCGCAGCCGAGGCGGCAGCTCACGAGGACGCCGTGCCTCAGGTGGCGCCGGATGCACTCGTCCTTCTTGTGCTTCTCGAGCTTCGACTGGAGCATCTTGACGCCGCAGCCCTGGGGGCAGTAGCACTCCTTGGCGACGCAGCCGACCATGTGCTCGACCTTGTCGCTGTCCGCGACGTACTCGCCGCACGCGCACGTGAACCCGGGCGGCGGCGGCTCGAAGGTGAGCACGGGGCAGTTCGCGGGGTGGTCCTCGAACTCCTCGGCCCAGAGCTCGGCGTCGCCGCAGTGGGGGCAGGTCACGGGCCGCTTGCCGCAGAGCTTCAACACGTGGTAGCCGTACTCGTCCATGCCGAGATCCGTCATCGGAAAGACGCGGCCGCACGCGTACTTGCAGCGCTTGCTCGTGCCGACCTCGACGCCGTGCTCGTCGCGCGTCCGCGGGTCGATGCGCACGCCCTCGCGCGCGTCGTAGGGCGTCTCCTCCTCCTCCGGCGCGTCGTCGTCCCACCGGGGCACCTCGGCCTCGGGCACGGGCTCGTCGCCGCCGTCGCCGGGCTCCGCCTCCTCGAGGACGAGCTCCTCGACGCTCGCGTCCGAGTCGCTCAGCTCGTCCGCCGTCTTCTGCCGCCCCGCGAAGGGCCGGCAGGGGCACTTGCGCCTGAGGTGCGTCTTCATGCGCGCGGACGACACCCAGTAGCACTTGAAGTTGTCCGTGTCGATGAGCGAGAAGCCGTCGAGGTCCGCGAGCTTGACCCACTCGGGCTTCGACGCGCTCCCGAATAGCAGGAACTCGTCCGTGTCCGGGTTGTAGCGCCGCAGCACGCCCCGCTCGTAGCCCTCGTCGTCGCCGTTCCGGCCCGCCGCGCGCGCCCGCGCGCGCTTCGCGGCGACGAACCAGGACACGCGCCGCCCGACCATGTCGTAGCGGCACCGCATCTGGCGCTCGGGGCAGTCGCCGCGCTCCGCGTCGACGTGCAGCCGCAAATCCTCGAAGACGCCCTCCCACGCGCAGCCGTAGGGGCACGTCGCGGGGCGCTGCGGGCACACGAACTCCGCGTGGACCTTCATGGCGTTGGCCGCGACGCCGGGGATGCCGCAGGCGTAGGGGCAGGGCACGCCGCGCCGCTCGCAGTGGAACCGCTCGTGGAGCCGCCGGTGCTCCTCCGGGCCGATGCGCTGGCCGCAGCCGTCCCACTGGCAGACCTGCGTGCAGACCTCCTGCTCGTGCTTGTCCCGGTCCTCGAAGGGCAGCTGGAGGCCGCAGCCCAGCCGGCACTTGACGAGGCGCCGCAGGCACTCCTTCTTCTTGTGGTCGCGCATGAGGTACCTGGGCAGGAAAAGAGTGCGACATTTCCAACTTTGGAGGCTCCTATCTCGGCCGTTTTCCACTCATTTCGGCTAATTTTTGGACGAGCGATCATCTCTCGGAGCGCTCTCGACGCATGGATGCTGTTTCCGGAACGCGTGCGCGCGGAACGCTCATGTTGAAGCGAACTTGAATCACTCTTTCCCTGCCCTGCCTCGTACGCGCGGATCTCGCGGCCGCAGCCCGGCAGCGGGCACGGCAGCCCCCGCCAGCGGCAGCGGATCAGCTCGTGCTGCGCGAGCTGCTCGCAGGGCATCTCCTGGCCGCAGCCCATGCGGCAGGTCACCGTGCGCAGCGGGCAGCGGAACTCGCGGTGCGCCTTCCACGACGACGCCAAAATCGACGCGCCGCACATGTGGCAGTCGACCATGCGCG
This sequence comes from Aureococcus anophagefferens, assembly GCF_000186865.1. Lineage (NCBI taxonomy): Eukaryota > Pelagophyceae > Pelagomonadales > Pelagomonadaceae > Aureococcus > Aureococcus anophagefferens. The sequence continues at coordinate 2,121,962 of NW_008705564.1, read as the reverse complement.
CGGGGCAGTCCGTCGCCTGGTGCTCGAGGAGGAACCGCTTCGGCAGGGTGCCGCCGCAGTTGTCGCAGCCCGCGGGCCGCAGCTCGCAGTCGTTGAGCATGTGGCTCGTGAGGTCGCAGGCCTTGAGCATGCCCGCGCCGCAGTTCCGCGGGCAGACCTTGGGCGCCTGCTTGAGGTCGCCCTGGACGAGCTCGTTCTGGCGCTGCTCGATGCGCGCCTCCGCCGTGCGGAGCACGTTGACGGCGAGCTCCGCGTTGACGGACTCCGCGAGCTCCAACGCCGTCATCTCCGACGACGGGTCGACGTAGTGCACGGCCTCCTCGAAGTCGCGCAGCCAGTGCCGTTCGCTGACGCGCGCCTCCTTCTCCGGCAGCGGCGTCGGCCGGTCGGGCCGCAGCGCCTCGTGGCGCTTCATCTGCGCGTCGTAGAAGAGGCGGTCCACCAAGACCTGCAGCACCTTCGCGTGGCCGTGCTGCGCCGCGTGGACGAGGGGCGTGCGCTGCTCGAGCTTCGTCGGCCGCCGCGGGTCCGCGCCGTTGCGCAGCAGCAAATCGACGACGCCGTCGGCGCCGCAGACGCAGGCCCAGGACAGCGCCGTGTGCCCCCGGAGGTTCTCGTGGTTCGCCTCCGCGCCGCGCTGGAGCAGCTCGTCGGCGAGGAGCACGTTGCCCGCGGCGCAGGCCACCAGAAGCGCCGTGCCGCCCGTCTCCGTCTCCACGTCGATAAAATACAGCTTCTCGTCCAAATCCGCGTCGTCGACCTCCGCGACCTTCATCTTCTCGTTGACCTTCCCTTCGAGCGGCGGCGCGACGTCCGTGAGCACGGTACCCTCCGCGAGGTCGGGCCGCTTGTTCCGCGCCGCGTAGCCCTTGAGCATGCGCACGGCCTTGTTGAACTCGTCGCGCGAGAAGTCCGCCGCGTGGACCGCGCGGTTCAGCGACGCGACGTCGCGCGTGTTGATCGCGTGGTGGAGGATGGCCCGCAGATGGAGGTTCTTCCGCACGAGCCGCCGCAGCTCGTGCTCGCGCTCTTTCGTTTCCCGGTCCTGGGCCTTGATGCGCAGCTCGCGCTCCATGGCCATCTTCAGCGTCTCCGCGATCGTCGTGCTCCCCTTGACCTGGGCCCAGTCGAGCGCGGTCCGGCCCTTGTGGTCCGTCGCGAAGATGGTCACGAGCGTGCCCGGTAAGGCGAGCAGCGACTCGACGCGCACGTCGTTGCCCGCGGCGGCGGCCTTCATGAGCGGCGTGAACTCCGGCGGCCGCTTCTGCCCCGTGCCCGGTCGCGACGGCGCGTCGCCGTTCTCGGGGCTCGCGGGCCGCGACCCGCGCTCCTCGGCGTCGCGGGCGTCCAGAATGCGCTTCCGCGCGACGAACTCCTTGCCCCGCTGGCCCGGCCGCCTCGAGCCGCGCGCGCCCTCGTACGCGGGCAGCGGCGCGGCGCCGTAGGCGCGCGCGGCGCCCTCGCGGAGGCGCCCGACGGTCGACGACTTGAACTTGGGCGCCGCGGCGTTGCGCGCGGCGCCCAGGGGGTCGTAGGTGCTCTGGCTCGACGCGAAGGACGTCTCGTCGTTGAAGACGGCGCTCTGCGTCGAGCCCTTCTTGTCGACGGCGACGATGCCCAAATTCCAGTTCGCCTCGCGCCGCCGCATGGCCTGCTTCACCTTGAAGGGCGTCCCCTTCGTCGGCATGGTGGCGCGGCTAGGGGCGCGGCGCACCGCCGCGCTCGCTACACGCCGCCGGCGCGCGACGCGCGCGCAGGGACGGGGCAGCCCCGCGCTGATCACCGTTTAGACAGCTCAAGTAACTTAGTTGAGCCTCAACATGTGCCAGTTGACGCTACTACGATTCGAGTCTGGCTGGGGCGCGCCTCTGAGCTCGCAATGACCTCCGCGCCGACGCTCGTGCTCGAGCGGTTGAAGACGGAGTTCCCGCAGTACGCCGCGCGCGGCGACCAAGCCCGGAGCGTCGCGCGGGAGATCTTCCACAGCGAGCGCCTCGTCGTCCCCTGCAAGGACACGGTGGAGCTCAAGCTCAGCGTCGCCAACGTCTTCAGCGCCGCGGCGTCGGCCCTGGGCCGCGGCGAGGCCGTGGAGATCCGCGAGGACGGCAAGCTCGAGCGGCGCTGCACGCCCGGCGACGCGTCGGCCTTGGCGGACGAGTTCCGGAGCCGGGGCCGCGCCGGCGCCGCCGAGGCCTGGGCGAACCAGCACGGCGACCGCGTCCTCTGCGCCGTCGTCGTCGAAGGCGCCGGCGCGACGGCGCCGCGCGTCGGCGTCGCCTCCTGCTCCCTGGCCGCGCGGGCCCTCACGCTCTTCGCCTTCGACGACGACGTGAGCCTCGGCACGCTCGAGGCGTGCCTGGCGCAGGTCGGCTGCGACGAGGCGCTCGTCGCGGACGCCGCGAGCGGCGCGCTCGCCGACGCGGCGCGGCGCTGCGGCGCGGCGCTCACCGTCGTCGGGCCGCCGGCGTTCGCGCAGCCGCTCAGGGACGTCGCGCGGACGTTAAAGCAGCGGTGCGGCGGCGACGACGACGACGAGTCCTGCGCCGTCGTCGACGAGGCGGCCGCGCGCCACCGGGGTCTGGCGCTCAAGGCGTCGTCGGCGCTCCTGGAGCGCATCTCGACGACCGCGGCCTTCGACGACGACTTCCGGGCATCGACGGGCGACGTCGGGACCGCCGTGCAGCTGGACGCGGCGACGATCCGCGCGCTGGATCTCGTCGCGCCGCGCGACGCGCCGGCGCGGCCGTCGGTGCTCGGCCTGCTGCGGGGCCACGCGGCGTCGGCGGCGGGGCGGCGGCGCGTCGAGGCGTGGCTCCGGCGGCCGTCGGCGGATCTCGACGTCGCGCGGAAACGCTCGGCGGCCGTCGGCGCGCTCGTCGACGACGCCGAGGCGCGCCTCGAGGCCCGGGACGCGCTGGCCCACCGGAGCTGCCGGGACGTGGACCGCGTCGCCGCGGCGCTCGGCCGCGAGGCGTGCGGTTTGGCCGACGTCGTCAGGGCCTACGACGCCGCGGCGGCGCTGGGCCGCTGCGCGGACGCGCTCGACGCCGAGGCGCTCGCGGGCTTCCAGGCGCCCCTGGCCCGCGCCGTCGCGGGGCTCGGCAAGCTGCGGCTCCTCGTCGAGGAAGTCGTCGACGTCGCGGCGCTGCCCAAAGTCGCGGTCCGCGCGAGCCTCTGCGACGGCCTCGAGGCCCTGGAACAAGCCCGAAGCGCGGCGTCAAATGCGCTCGACGACGTCGTCGCCGGCGTCGAGGTCGCCATCCTCGGCGCGCCGAAGAAGCGCAAGCGCAAGGCCGACGCGTTCCACGTGGAAGACGGCGACGGCGCGCTGCTCTTACGGGCGACGAAGGCGAACGCGGCCAAGGTCCGGGGCTTCGCCGGCGCCACGGTCGTGCAGACGCGGCGCGGGGGCGAGGTGCTCTTCACGACGGACGCGCTGACGGCGGCGGCGCTCGCGAAGCGGCGCGCGGACGCCGCGCGCGACGACGCGCGCGCCCAAATCGTGGCCCAGTGCGTCGAGGTCGCGCGGACCTTCCAGACGCCGCTCCGCCGCGCCTGCCGCGCGGCCGCGGACGTCGACGCGCTCTGCGCGCTGGCGGGCGCGGCCGCGGAGCTCGGCTGGGCGCGGCCGACCCTCGTCGACGGCGGGGGGTTGACGCTCGACCGGCTTCGGCACCCGCTCGTCGAGGCCGCGACGTCGTCCTACGTGCCCTCGGACCTCGCTCTAGGCGGTCATGCGAAGCGCTGCGCGCTGGTCACGGGGCCGAACATGGGCGGCAAGTCGACCTACGCGCGGGCCGCGGCCGTCGCCGTCGTCCTCGCGCACTGCGGGTCCTACGTGCCCGCGGACGCCGCGGTCGTGCCCCGGGCGTCGCGGGTCCTCGCGCGCGTCGGCGCCGCCGACGACCCGCGCGCCGGCGAGTCGACGTTCCTGCGGGAGATGCGCGAGACCGCGTCGATCCTACGGCGCGCGACGCGCGACGCTTTGGTCGTCGTCGACGAGATCGGCCGGGGCACGTCGACGGAGGACGGCGCGGCGCGGCGTCCCGAGGCCGATTTTCGAGAGAGTCGGGGTGGGAAAGACAATGAGAAATCGTCGTGCTCGGTAGGCACGGCGCTCGCCCACGCCGTGCTCCGCACGCTCGCCGACGCGGCGACGGGGCCGCTGTGCCTCTTCACGACGCACTTCTTCGAGCTCACGCGCATGGAGGGCGACGAACACGCGTCGCTCGCGAACTTCCACGTCGACGCGCTCGCGCGCGACGGCGCGCTCACGCTCCTCTACGAGGTCAAGCCGGGCGCGAGCCAGGGCAGCAAAAGGGTGCGAAATTCCCAACTTCAAAGGCTCCTATCTCGGCCGGTTTCCACTCGTTTCGGCTGATTTTTGGACGAGCGATCATCTCTTGGAACGGTCTCGAAGCGTGGATGCTTTTTCCGGAACGCGCGCGCGCGGAACACTCACGTTGAAGCGAACTTGAATCTCTCTTTTCCTGCCCAGGCGCGAGCGCCGCGTCCTTCGGCGTCGAGTGCGCGGCGCTCGCGGGGTTCCCCGCGGCCGTCGTCGCCGACGCGGCGCGGCGCGCGAAGGCGGCGGAGGCCGCGGCGGTAGCGTAACGTCGATGGCCTCGCCCGCGGCGCCCTAACTAGGGCTTCTCCTTACTAGGCCGACGCGGGCGCGGGCGCGAGGCCGCGGGCGACGACGAAGGCGGAGACGAGGGAGGAGAGCTGGAGCTCCGTCGTCGTCGCGAAGGCGCAGCGGTACTCGATGTCCGCGAGCTTCGTGAGGACGTGGGCCTTGGCCGCGTTGGGGAGCTTCGCGGCGACGACCTTGGCGTTGATGCGCGTGAGCAGGTCCGGGAGCGCGTAGCCCTGGGTCTTGCAGAGGTCGCCGAGGAGCGTCCGCGCGGCGTCGAAGGTGTCGTTGAGGAGCGACGCGAAGATGGCGTCGACGTGGTCCGGCAGCGGGTTGCCCGTGACGAGGAAGAGGGACTCGTAGGTCACCTCGCCCGGGTAGGCGACGGCGGCGGCCTGGAGCACGTTGAGCACGCGGCGCATGTCGCCCTTGCCGAGCTCGAGGAGCGCGTCCGTGGCCTTGGTGCCGATGGCCACGTTCTCCCGCCGCACGATGTCGGCGACGCGGCCCGCGATCTGGTCGGGAGCGAGGGGCGCGAAGCGGAACTTCGTGCAGCGGCTCTGGAGCGCGGGGATGATCTTGTTCGCGTAGTTGCAGATGAGGCAGAAGCGCGCGTTCGCCGTGTACTTCTCGATGACGCGGCGGAGCGCGAACTGCGCGTCCTTGGTCATCATGTCGGCCTCGTCGAGGATGATGAGCTTGATGCCCTTGGAGAAGAGGCGCCGCGTGCCGGCGAACTCCTTGATCTGGTCGCGCACGACGTCGATGCCGCGGTCGTCGGACGCGTTGAGCTCGAGCGTCATGCTCTTGTAGCCCGCGCCGTACATGTCTTTCGCCGCCGCGAGGATCGTGCTCGTCTTGCCCGTGCCCGGCGGGCCGTAGAGCAGCGTGTGCGGCAGCTTGTCCGCCTCGATGAGGCGCCGGAGCACGGAGATGATGTCCTTGTGGGCGACGAGCTCGTCGAGGGAGCTCGGGCGGTACTTCTCGACCCAGGGCCGCGCGAGGGCCTTGGCCTCGAGCTTCGCCTTCTTCGACGACGCGGCGCCGGCGACGGCCATGGTCGCGTCCTCGGGCTGCTCGTCGAGCTCCATGGCGCTCATCGTTGCGCGCTTGGTGGTCTACCGCGGCGTGCGCGCGGACGATTTGAGTGCCCCAGACTGTGCCCGCCGAGCTCGCAGGAGCCTGCATACCCGGCGAAACCTGGCCGGGGGTCGGACGACGTCGTTTCCGGACGACTCCCTAACGCCCCGAAATCCCCCCACAAAACGACGTAGTACGATGACGATGATTAAGTCCGCCGGGGGGCGCCCGTGGCGGTCGAGCGGGCGCCCGGCGATGGTCCTACTGGAGGCTCCGCGACGGCGCGGGCGGCGTGGGCACCTCGTGGAAGCGCGCCGCGGGCTCGGGCGACACGCGGCCCTTGGCGAAGGCGTGGGCCGCGACGTAGACGACGGGCGGCGCGGCGGGCCCCGGCGGCGAGGCCCCGCCGCCGTCCGGGTCGACGCCGTGCGCCAAGAGCACGGATCGCGCGACCTCGGACCACCGCTCGCGCGGCGTCTGCCGCGGGGGCCGCTGGCAGGGCCGCTTCGGCGCCGGCGGGTCCGACTCGGAGTCCTGGGACGCGAGCGACGGGTCGCTGCGGCTCCGCGCGACGGACGCCGTGGACGACGCCTCCGACTCGTGCGACGCGTCGTCGCAGGAGACGACGCCGGGTTCCAGCGCGGGCGCGCCGAAGATGGACGTCGCGAAGGAGCCGGCGCCCGGCACGGCCAGGGGCGGCAGGGGCGGCGCCCGCAGGGGCGGCGCGCCCGCGCGGTCGAGCGTCGGATCCGAGTGCACGCGCGGCGGCGTCGGCTGCGTGGGCCGCTCCGGCGCCCGCGGTGGCGCGTCGCCGGGGTCGGCGAACTCGGCGACGATGCGGTCGCGCTGGGCCTCGAAGAAGGCGGCCCAGGCGGCCCAGGAGCACCGCGGCGCGTAGCAGAGCGGCGTGTGGCCCCGCGCGTCGTAGCAGACCAGCGCCGTCCAGTCGAACTCGAGGAGCTGGACGATGACGTCAAAGTCCAGCGTCTCGTTCCAGCAGGCGTCGTGGAGCGGGATGCGGCCCAGGTCGTCCTTGTAGAGCGCGAGGCTCGCGTCGGCCGCCATCATGAACGACGACGTGCTCCAGTTCGGGTAGCGCAGGCTCTTGTGGAGCAGCGTCACGCCGAACTTGTTCCGCGCCGCGAGGTTGCGGCCGGGCAGGTGGGCCGCCGGGTCGCGGCAGGTCTGGACGAGCGTCAGCATGGGGATCGTGTAGCCCGCGACCTCCTCGCGCTCGGGGACGCGGTAGGCCGCGCGGCCCCTAGCGGCGAGGCATTTCCTTGCGCGCGCCTCGCCGCCGATGATGCCGTAGAGCAGGTCCAGGGGGGGCGCGGCGGGCGGGGCGAGCAGGCGCGTGAGCGGGGTCTCGCCGGGCGTGTCGCCGTCGGAATCGGGCCTCGACGGCGGCGCGGCAGATTTCGGCGCCTCTCTCTCGTGCCGCGCGGGCTCCATGGCCGCGGCGCGCGGTGCCGACCCCTTCGCGGGGTTGGCGGCGCGCGTCGGTGGCCGCGAGCGTGCGACAGCAGGGAGGCTGCGGCGCTTACGCGGCGGACCGTCTGGCGGAAGGCTGAGCAAGACGTGGCCGAAGGCCCGATCTCAAGAAACAGCTTACCCTAGTTAATGCGCGTAGCAGCTGTTTTTGAGGAGGGCACCGCCCACAGTGACCGCGCCCAGGGGATCTGCTGCCTCACGGGGTGGGAATAGTCGACGGCTCGCCCGACGCCCCCGCGCCGCCAAGCCAGTGCCCTGCAGGAGCGCCTCTCGGTCGAGGGGGACGACGGAGCCCGTCACGCGCACCACCCGAAACACCACAAAACCCCCGCCGGATTCCCAACTCGGCAAGAATTCTTGCAGCCGTGGCGCGCCAGAATCATTGACAATCGCAAGTCGACGCATTTAATTCTGGACGTGAAGCTGTGGGAGCTGTTGGCCCTGGCGTATCATGACAGAGAGGGGCAGCGTTATCGTCGACAAAGCCCGGTAAAATGGCCCAGCGAAAGCTGGCGGCCAACGTGCGAACGGCCTGGGACGGGGGCGACGAGGCCGAGGCCCTGCGGAAGACGCTCGCCTCGATCTCGGGCGTCGACTACAAAAAGTTCGAGCGCCAGCAGCTCGAGAAGACGCGCAAGCCCGCGGCGCGGCGCGCCCAGGAAAAGCCGAAACGCGCCCCCAAGGCGGCGGCCTTCCAGCTCACGGACCTGCGGGCCATCGTCGAGGACTGGGAGGGCGACGAGCTCGTCCTCGACGCCCTCGAGGACGGGCCGCGGTCCCCCACGGGCGAGGAGGCCGCGGCCGCGCTGAGCCCCGCGCGCGCGCCCAAGACCGAGCTCGGCGAGGTCTGGTGGAACTGCGAGTCCCCGGCCCCGGGCGAGGCCGAGGCGCCCTCGCCCGGTCGGCGCGGGGGCGACCCCGCCGCGGCGCGGCGCGACGACGCGCCCGCCGCGCGGCGCGACGACGCGCCCGCCGCGCGGCGCGAGCCGGCGGCGCTCCGCGACCGGCCCGCGTCGAAGCGCGGGTCCAACCGCGCCGACGCCAAGGAGCCGCGCGGCGTCGAGCGCGCGGAGCCGCGCGCCGAACGCGAGGCGCCGCGCGCGAGGCGCCGCGACGACGAGCGCAAGCCGGCCGTCGCGCGGACCGCGCGGCGGCGGCGCGACGACGCCGCGGTGCCCGCCGCCGCGGCGCCGCGCCGGTCGCCCGAGGCCGGCGACGCGCCGGCGCCGACGCCCGCGGCGCTCCGCGCGCGGCAGGCGACGCGCGCCGTCGTCACGCCCGACGCGCCCCTCGCGCACGCGCTCGTGCGCACGAAGGCGCGGCGGAAGAAGGCGCCGGCCCTCGCGTCGTCGACGTCGCTCCCGAAGCTGCCCGGCGCCTTCGCGAAGCCGTCGCCGCCGCAGAAGCGCTCGCCGAAGAAGGTCGACTACGCGCTCTTCTCCTGGCCCGGCGCGGACGACGCGCCCCGCGCGGTGTCGCCCGCGGGCCTCCCGTCGAGCCTCGACTTCCTCGAGGATGACGGGGTCGCGCCCTGCTAAAGGGTCGTGGGAGGACGATGTTTGGGGAGTGCAACATGCGATGGTGAAGTTTTGTGGCAATTCGATCGACTAGCTGGGCGTCATGTTCGTGCTCCTCACCCTCGGTTTCGCGGCGGCGCTGCCGCCCCGGGGCCCGGACCTGACGATGGACTACTCTTACGAGCAGTATGTCGCCGACTTCCACAAGATCGTGCCCAAGGAGGCCCGCGAGCGCCGCGCCGCGACCTTCGCCGCGAATCTGGAGACGATCGTCGCGCACAACGCCAAGGGCGCCAGCTACGTCATGGGCGTCAACAAGTTCACGGACGAGGCGCCGCCCAAGGGCCTGCACCGCGGGCTCCGCGCCGCGGCGCCGCGGCGCTTCGCGGCGTCCGAGCCCGTCGACGTCGCCGCGCTGCCCAAGGCCGTCGACTGGCGCGACAAGGGCGTCGTCAGCGGCGTCAAGGACCAGGGCGGCTGCGGCTCCTGCTGGGCCTTCGCGTCGACCGCGACGATGGAGTCGCACGTCGCCATCGAGACGGGCACGCTGTTCCAGCTGTCGCCGCAGGAGCTCGTGTCGTGCATGCCGAACCCGAAGGAGTGCGGCGGCACGGGCGGCTGCGCGGGCGCGACGTCGGAGCTCGCGTTCCAGTACTACGTCGACAACGGCGGCGTCGTCCAGGAGTTCCAGATGGGCTACACTTCCTACTACGGCAAAAACGGCGATTGTTATATTAAGAACACAACAGCTTCCAAGGACAAGGGCCCGGACCCGGGCGGCGTCCAGCACCCCGTCGCGACGATCTCGGGCTTCGAGAAGCTGCCCGTCAACGAGTACGCGCCGCTCATGCGCGCCGTCGCGACCAAGGGGCCCGTCGCCGTCTCCGTCGACGCGTCGTGGGGCGGCTACGAGAGCGGAATCTTCGAGACCGACACCTACGACAGCGTCATCGACCACGCCGTCGTCCTCGTCGGCTACGGCACGGACGAGGCTCTGGGCAAGGACTACTGGCTCGTGCGCAACTCCTGGGGGCCCACCTGGGGCGAGAAGGGCTACATCCGCCTCCGCCGCCACGCGGCGGACCTCGACGCCTACTGCGGCGTCGACACGAAGCCCCTCGACGGCGTCGGCTGCGCGGCCGGGCCCGCGAACATGACGACCTGCGGGACGAGCGGCATCCTCAGCGACAGCGCCTACCCCGTCGGCGGCCGCCTCGTCTGAGCGGCGCGGCGCGATCGCCCGCCCTGTACATAAACCGCGATAAAATTTGTTCCCGACACCGCACGAGTTCGGGCTGCGTCCCGCGTACCGCGACGGAGCCCCCGCGCCACCGCCTAGTCCTTATTAAAGGGCGCGTCGCGCATGGCGGCGACGGACGCGCGGTGCTCGCGGTACGCGTCGGCCTCGGCGTCGTGGCGCTTCTGGATCTCGCGGATCTGGGACCGGCGCGGCCGCGTGACGGGGTCCTTGACCGCGTGGCCGAGGTACTCGGCGAAGGACGCCTCCGACGCGACGAACTCGTTCGTCGGGATGCGCGGCGCCGCGCGGCGGAGCCGCCGGACCCAGTTCGAGAACTGGAGGCTGCGGATCGGGTGGCCGATGTCCGCCACCCGAAAATGGTGGAGCCCCGCGCCGGCGACCTGGAGCACGAAGGAGTCGCCCTCGTCGTGGTCCTTGTGGGCCTCGACGAGATCCACGTGGTCCATGTCGATCTCCAGCTTCGGCTCCGCCTCGCCCCGGTGGTCGTAGACCCGCAACCGCCCGAAGGCGAGGCAGGCCCAGGCGGGCTTCCAGAAGGTGATCAACGACCGCCGGAGGCAGCGCATCTCGACGAAGCCGCAGACCGACGTCGTCCGGGGCGCGGCCCAGACGCGGTACCAGACGTGGCCCGTCGGGGGCACGTGGATGTCGTCGAGGTGGACCTGCTTCGCCGCGCCCGGCTCGACGACGGGCACGGTCTGCTTGCCCAGCGTCTTGTAGGCGTCGTGGACGAGGAGCGCGCCTCGGAGATGCGCGTCGACCTTGATCATGCCGTGGACGTCGCGGCCCATGTCGCGGTCCACGTGCATCAACATCGTCAGCGACTGGCGCTTCCGCTTGAGGCGCACGCCGCGCGCGTCCAGGCCCTGGGCCTTGCGGTCCCGCCGGAGCTGCTCCGCCGCGAGCACCGCCAGCGAGTCCGCGTGGCGCAGCACCTTCATGGGCACCGTGACCTGGCCTAGAAAATCGTCGTGGTTGTCGCCCTGGTCCACGTCGACGACCGTGAAGGCTAGTAAACTCTCCGGGTCGACGCCGGCGACGAAGCAGGCGTCGTTCCAGCAGGGGTGGAGCGTCTTCTCGATCGCGCGCGTCTTGTGCGAGAAGCACTGGAACTTCGGCGGGTACGCGACGAACTTGTCGAAGTCGCGGCTCCGCACGATGGGCGGCATCCAGAAGGGCTGGTTCTCCTCGATCATCTTGAACTTCAACGCGCGGTCGAGGTGCGCGCTGAAGAGCGTGTGCTTGCGCACGAGCTCGCGCCGCCGGTCCATCTCCTCGCTCCGCTCGCCCTCGTCCTGCTTCTTGCCGCGGATCTGCTCGAGGTACGCCTGGGTCTGCTCGTTGTGCTTGTGCTGCGAGTTGACGTTGCGCTGCTCCACGAGCTTGTAGTCGTCGAGCGTCTTCTGGAACGAGCCCTCGGGCGGCGCGCAGCCCTTGGGCGCGTAGGACCCCCGGTCGCCGAGCCGCGCCGTGACCTAAGCAAAACAGCTCCCGGACGCTCCCTCGAGCAATGCCGGACGCCGCGGAAACTGACGTAGCAGACGGGGTCCGACGTGCCCCACTTGGCGTCGGCCACGCGCAGGTCCTTGGCCTTCAAGATCTCCACGCGGAGCGCGCGCGTCTCCTCTCGCGAGGCCATGAGCTCCCGCGACCGCGCGCGCGTGTCGATGGCGCGGAACCGCGCCTGCACGTGGATCGCCGCCTCGTCGTCGCTCAATTGGCGCGCGGGCGGCGCGGCCGCCTCCGCCGCCAGCGCGGCCTCGAGGTCCGCGGACCGCCTCTTCCGGTCCTCGCGGACCTTCCGCAGGATGCAGCGGCCGATGACCGCGCGCGCGCGCGCCTCCATCTTCCCCTGGAGCGAGCCCACGCGCTTCGCGTGGTCGCGCCGCGCCTTGTAGGCGCGCATGGCCCGCGCGAGCGCCTTGCGCGCCTTGGCCTCCAGGAGGCGGTACCACTCGTCCTGCGCGCGCTGCATCTGCGCGCGGAGCCGCCGGAACAGGAACTTGCGCCCCGCGCGCTGGATCGTCTGGGCGGCGATGGTCGCGACGATGGACCCCTGGATGCGCGCGTCGAAGCCCGTCAGCTTGGCGGCCTTGCGCTTCGCGCGCGCGAGCGGCGTGCGCGCCGCGTAGGCGCTCTTGCGCGCGTACGTCGCGCCGGTCTTGGAAGTCTGCGAGAGCTTCACGAGGGAGCCGCTCCCGAAGCTCGCGGCGTCGTCGCGGTCTCGCTCCTTCCACAGGCCGACCTCGTTGCCGAGCATGGCCGCCTGCATGCGGCGGCACCGATCCTGGACGGCCTCGAGCTCCTTGAGCTCCTTCTTCGCGGCCGCGGCGCCGAGGCGCCCGAGCACGGAGGCCTTGGCGCGGTCCGCGTGGGCGCCGGCGAGGTCCGCGCGGAGCCGCTCGAGCGTGTCCTTCTCGGGCGCGAAGATCTGCGAGATCGCGACGCCGTCGAGCGCGGACGCGGAGTCGAGCCGCGCGCGGATCTGCACCGTCGCGCGGCGGCCGTTTCGGGGCTTGGGCGCCTTCTCGGCGACGGCGGCGCCGTGGACGCGCCGGAGCACGCGCAGGCCCTCGTCGACGTCGCCCTCGACGCACGCGCACGCGCACCGCTCGAGGCGCCGGAGCCGGTCCGCGGCGCCCGCGTCGCCCGCGGCGGCCGCGCCGAAAAGCTCCTCGCACAGCGCCGCGACGTCGTCGACGAGCGCCACGGCCGACGGCGCGCCGTCGGCGAGCGCGCGCGTCGCCGCGCGCGCGGACGCGCGGAGCGCGCGCGGCGACGCGCGGAGGCCGTCGACCTGGAGCTCGCGGAGGAGCGCCACGAGCGCCGCGCCCGTGGGCGCGCCCTCGGGCGCGACGGCCGCGAGCGCCGCCCGCGCCTCGGCGCGGTCCAGCTTCACGTCGAGGAGGCGCCGCGCGAGGTGGTCGAACGCCGCGGGACCGAAAGGCCCCGGCGGGAAGGCCTCGAGGCACCCCGGCTCGTGGTGGAGCGCCGCGGCGAGGAGCTTGCCCATGGCGGCCCCGTGCGCCGCGTAGGGCGACGGCGCCGCGGCGCGCGCGTCGCGCGCGAGGCGCTCTAAAGACCGCTTCGCGTCCGCGAGTTCCCGGCGGATGTCCGCGTCGCGCCGCGTTTCGACGGGCACGGCGTGGATGCCGCGGTGCAGGTTCGAGAGGCGCCGCAGATTCGTCGTCCGCCAGGCCGCGGGCCGCGCCGCCGGCGCCGACGCGGGCCGGGGCCGGCCGCGGCCGCCGGGCGCCGACGCGGGTCGCGGCCGCGGCTCCGCGCCGCCCCGGCGCCGCGCGACGCGCTCGCGCTGGACCTCGCCCAGGGTGTTGAAGAGCGCCACGACGAGCGCCGCGTCGACGCGCCGCGGGCCGTCCTCGAAGAGGCGGCCCGCGCCCGAGACGACGGAGTCGGGCAACAGGCCGAGGACCGCGGCGACGCCCGCGGCCGACAGCGACAGGCGCAGGAAGCGCCGCATCCACGCGCGCGCCTCGTCGGCGCCGAGCACGCGCGGGCCGCCCGGCGCGCCGAGCGGCCGCCGGTTCGGCGCGCTCGCCGCGACCATCTTCCCCACGGCGCGCCGCAGGTCGAAGTCCGTCGACGACGCGGCGACCTGCTCGAGCTCGACGCCCAACGCGTCGACGGCGCGCTTGATGCTCTCGAATGTTTGGCCCTTGTCCTTCTTCTTCCGCGGCCGCCGCCGCGGCGCCGGTGCAGCCGCCATGATAGTTTAGGTGCTGCTGCCCATGCCGCGCGGCGCTCCGTATGTATCCAGTTGACGCGGCACGATCGACCTTTGTGACGATGTGGGGCAGCCTCGCCGCGGTGCTCGCCGCGTCGGCCCTCGCGGACGACGCGCCGCTTCTGGCGCCGTCGCAGATGGACGCGGCCCAGCTCCACGCGCACCTCGCGGCCCGCCACGGCCCGCGCGTCGCGCTGCCGCCGACGCCCGAGGCCCTCGTCGCCGCCTGGCCCGCGCTCTTCGGCGAGCGCTTCGCCGAGCGCGGGACCAAGGGAGGCATGCTCGTCATCCTCCACTGCTTCACGTCGGCCGAGCGCGAGCGGTTCCTGCAGAAGTGGCTCGCGCCCAACTACCTGGGCCGGTCGCGCCACGTCTTCGCGTCTGACCGTACCGACGCGGCCGCGGGCGTGCTGGGCTTCCCCGACGACCCGGGCGAGCGCATGGTCGACTTCCGCACGAACGGGAACAAGTACCTCGGCGCCCACCGGCCCCTGGCGGCGATCCTCTTCGCCAACGACACGTGGCCGGGGCTCTTCGACTGGATCCTGCAGGGCGACGACGACACGAAGTTCGACCTCGGCCGCGTCGCGAAGCTCCTCGCGCCGACGCAACATCCCCGCACGACGCCCGTGCTCGCGGGCCGCGTCGGCCCGCGCCAGCCGGCCTCGGTGACGCCCAAGTGCAAGCCGGCGCGCGACCGGCCCCGGCCGGCCGTCGACTGCTGCAGCGATCTGGCGAACGCCTGCGCCGTCGACGTCGCCGGCGCCCAGCTCGTGTCGGACCCGGGCTTCTTCCAGGTCCGCGGGGGGCACCTCGAGCGCATGGAGACCTGCGCGGGCCACACGTGGGGCAGGACAAGAGAGCGAAATTCCCAACTTCAAAGGCTCATATCTCGGCCATTTTCCACTCGTTTCGGCTGATTTTTGGACGAGCGATCATCTCTCGGAACGGTCTCGAAGCGTGGATGTTTTTTTCGGAACGCCCGCGCGCGGAACACTCACGTTGAAGCGACGTTGAATCACCCTTGTCCTGCCCAGGCCACACGAAGCACAAGGACTGCTGCGCGGTGAAGCCGTCGCCGCCGGGCCCGCGCCGCGCCGCGGGCTACGACTACACGCTGGACCTGTCCAACGGCGCCGAGGCGGCCTACTCCGTGCCGCGGTCCTGGACCTACGGCGGCACGGGCTACGCGCTCTCCGGCGGATTGCTCGCGGCGATCGAGCGCGACGACTGGAAGGCGTGCGTCGACCGCGTCATCTGCGGCAACGCGGACCAGCGCATCCACACCTGCGTCTTCAACCTCGGCTACTCCTACCACGTCGTGCCGGAGCTCGGCGTCCACCGGAAGACGTGGCGCCGCGCGGTCCGCCGGACCCTCCGGCGGCTCGCGGGGCTCCCGCGGCGGCGGCGGGACGCGGCGGCGACGCCGCCGGCCGCGCTCTTCCTCCCGGCCGCGGGGCTCGGGCTTCTGGCGGCCCGGAGGCTCGCCAGGCGTTAAAGTTGGACTAGCGGGACGGCATTGAACAACGTCGCCACCATCGAATTCTGCGATCGCAAATGTTGCGCACCGCTGCCGTGGCCGCGCGCTGCGGCGGCGGCGCGGCGTCGGCCGTCGCAGGCCGCGCGCGGCGCCGGCTCACGACCGCGGAGCAGGTCGCGCTCGCGGAAACGGCGCTGCGCGCCGTCGACGACCCCCTGCTCGCGGCGCCGGCGGACATCATGACCACGGGCATGGCCAGCGTCGCCGCCGCCAACGACGCACTCACGATCACGCTCGACGTGCGGACGGCGGCGCACCCGCACGCGTACGACATCGCGGAGCGCGCGCGACACGCGCTCGAGGGGAGCGGCGTCGCTTTGGACTGCGCCATCCGGTTGGTCGCGTCCGGGTTCGGGCACGCGGTCGGCCCGGAGGACGCGCTCGCGGGCGTGCGGAGCTGCGTCGCCGTGTCGTCCTGCAAGGGCGGCGTGGGCAAGTCGACGGTCGCGGCGCACCTCGCGCACGCGCTCGCCGCGCGGGGCGGGAGGGTCGGCCTCGTCGACGCGGACGTCATGGGCCCGTCCGCCCCCACGGTCCTGGGCCTCGAGGACGCGCGCGTCGAGGCGTCGCCCGCGGGCGGCGGGCTGGCCCTGCCGGTGGAGAGCCGCGGCGGCGTGCGCGTGGCGTCGTTAGGGTTCGTGAACGTCGCGCCGTCGACGAAGCCCGGCGCCGCTTTGCGGGGCCCACTCGCGGGCCGCGTCGCCGCGCAGCTCTTCCGGATGACGGACTGGGGCGAGCTCGACTACCTGGTCGTGGACCTGCCGCCGGGCGTCGGCGACGTGACGCTCGGGGTCTGCGCGGCCGTCGCCGTCGAGGCCGCCGTCGTCGTGACGACGCCGAGCAGATTAGCGCGCGTGGACGTGCTCAAGGGGCTCGAGCTCCAGGAGGGGCTGGGCGTGCCCACGGCGGCCGTCGTCGAGAATCTCGCGGTGGCGGTCTGCCCGGGCTGCGGCGCGGAGAACAGACCGTTCGGCGGCGGCCACGCGGCGGAGCTCGCCGCCGCGGCGGGCGTCGCGCCGGAGGGCGTCTTCCGCGTGCCCATCTCGCCGGCCGTCGCGGCGGCGAACGAGGCGGGCGCCGTCGGCGACGCGGCGCCGGAGCCCGTGTTCCTGTCGCTCGCGGACCGCGTCATCCGCGAGGTCTACGGCTCGATGCACGCGCGGCGGGACGCGGTCCTCGACGTCAAGTACGACGGCAAGCTCGGGCGCGTCGTCCTGCGCAGCTTCCGGGACGGCGAGGCGACGGAGTCGTTCCTCGAGCCCAACGACGTCCGCGCGGGCCGCGACTTTTCGGAGGGCCTCGCGCCGACGGCCGTGCGCCTCGTCGGGAACCGCTCCGTCGTCTTCGACTGGTCCGACGGCGTCAAGGACGACGTGTACGCCGTCTCCGCGCTCCTCGACCGCGCGCGGGGCGGCGCGGGCTAATTCTTTTGTTTGAAACTTCACGTTGCACTGCAACTCGTTTCGTAGAGCCCGAAGAAACCCCGAGGCCAGCCCTGGGCTTGTGCTCGGGGGGCCGCCACTCTTTTCGCGCGGTGCATTGCCACCCGCGCCGGGTCGGCCCGGGCGCCGCCATGGTGTCGAAGCGCAAGAGCCGGGTCGCCAAGGAGGAGAAGAAGGAGGAGCCGCCGCCGGCGCCAACCATCGCCGCCCAGCCCCAGGGCATCGGCCAGTACCTCTGGTGCGCCTGCCACGGCGACGTCCAGAGCGACATGGAGGACGTCGAGCTCGAGAACCTCTGGGAGGAGGTCCTGACGAAGACGGGCGCGAGCGCCGTCATGGACCCCTTCTACCGCGACGACTGGCACGAGACCTTCGAGGCCTTCGACGTCTCCAAGGGTTTAGACGACGCGTACGCGTCCGCGTCCGGCGCCATGTCCCCGCGCGACGCGCCGCCGCCGCCCGACGACAACCGGCGGAGCCCCGGCGGCACGCCGCGCATGTCGGTCCGCTTCAAAAACTTCTTCCTCGCGGCGCCGAACGCCGCGGCCAAAAAGGCCGAGAGGGACGAGAAACGGAAGGAGGACGCGATCACCATCGACATGTTCGACTGCTCCGCGGAGATCGGCCGCGGCGCCTTCTCCACGGTGCACCTCGCGCGGAAGATCGCCGAGCCCCACCGGGGCCGCCTCTTCGCGATCAAGCGCGTGGACAAGAGCGGCGCGAACGTCGAGGCGCGCGCGAAGAAGGAGCGCCAGGTCCTCTCGCTCTGCCGGGGCAGCCCCTTCACGCTCCACTGCCGCTTCGCCTTCCAGGACGAGTCGAGCCGCTACATCGTCACGGACTACTACGCGGGCGGCAGCCTCGAGGACCAGCTCTCGTGCGCGAAGAATAGGTGCTTCGCGGAGAAGCGCGCGCGGTACCACGGCGTCGAGATCCTGCTCGCGATCAAGCACATGCACGAGCAGGGCGTCTGCCACCGCGACGTGAAACTGGAGAACATGCTCATGCAGAGCGACGGCCACGTCGTCGTCGCGGACATGGGCTTCGCGAAGACCAAGGTCGAGTTCTGCGAGGAGCGGCTCCGCACGTTCTGCGGCACGATCGAGTGCGTCGCGCCGGAGCTGCTCCGGGGCCAGCCCTACGGCTTCATGGTCGACTGGTGGGCCTTCGGCATCCTCCTCTTCCAGATGGTCGTCGGGAAGACGCCGTTCCACCACGAGAACCCGCGGCAGATGTTCTCCTGGATCCTGAAGAGCCCGCCGCCGACGAACGAGAAGCGCACGTCCAAGGCGCTGCTGGCGACCGTGACCCAATTGCTGCGCAAGGAGGCGAAGACGCGGCTCGGCTACGGCAAGGCCGGCGCCGCCGACGTCATGGCGAGCCCCCTCTTCCACGGCCTCTCCTTCTCGAAGATGGCCATCAAGGGCATCGAGCCGCCCTTCAAGCCCAAGGTCGTCGACCTGTCCTAGGCGGGGGGTCGTTAACGAATTATTTAGGGGTTTTTAGTGTTTCGCCGCGCGCGCCGCGAGCACGGCCGCGCGCGTGGGCCCGTCGACGCCCGTGGGCCCCAGGATCGGGTCCGCGTGGACCCAGACGCGGCCGATCCATTTCTCACACTGCGCCGTCTCGCCCTCGTGCTCGAGCCGGTCGTCGAAGGCGCCGGACGCGTCCGCGGGGAAGAAGACGCACGCGTCGCCGCGCTTGGGCTCGACGTGGAGCCCGAGCTTGCCGAAGGTCGTCCGCCCGCCCGCGGCGACGTCGTTCAGGTAGACGAGCAGCGTGCAGAGCGTCTGGCCGCCGCGCGTCGCGTCCTCGGCGGCCGCCGCGCGGTTCGCGTCGTAGTGGGGGGCGAGTCGGTCGCCGTCGTCGTAGCGGATCAGGGTCAGCGCCTCCATCTGTTCGGGCGCCGCCGACGGCAGCACGTCCAGGAGCCGGCTGAACGTCGCGACCTCGGCGGCGCCGGGTTTGTCGCCGCGCAGCGCGACGGACTTGGACGTGCGGAGCGCGGAGAGGCCCGCCTCGCGCCGCTTCGCGAACGCGAGCGCCGCGGCCGCGGCGAGGACGACGTTCAACGCGTAGACGCCCGCGGCCGTGAGCGCGAGGTCGACGCGGTCCGTGACGCCGTAGAGGTTCGCCTTGGCGAGGATGGCCGCGAGCGCGACCCAGGCCGCGGGGCCGGACGCCCAGGTTTGGGTGAGCTCCGCGACGTCGTCGCTCCAGCCCGCGTAGGCGACGGGCGACCGCTCGAGCTGCTTCGCGCGGCCGATGGCGACGAGCGCGTCGCACTCGGCGCCGCTCAGGAAGCCGTCGATGACCGCGACGTCCGGCGACCGGTGCAAAAAGCGCAGGCCGGGGTAGGCGTCTTCGAGCGGCACGTGGCCGTCGAGGGGGTGGGCGCCGCGCCGCGTCGGCGGTCGGAGTTGTGGTGCCACTGGCTGGAGGGCCGTCGACGTGATGAGGGCGACGGCGGCCGCGACGAGCGCGCGACGGCGCGGCGCCAAGCTCTGGCCGACCAAGCCCATGCTCCCTCTGATTCTGCCCGGCACTGCTTCAAGTTGAAAGGCAACATACACGGCACCATGGCTTACCGCGCGCGCGTCACGCGAGGAAGAGCAGCGGCAGGATGAGGACGACGATGAGGGCGACGATGCCCATGCAGGCGACGGCCATCATGGCCGGGTAGTCGCCGACGGTGACCGCGAGCTTCGCGTGGAGGTCGACCGCGTAGAGGCCCGCGGCGACGCAGAGCCCCTTGAGCCGGCCGAGGGGGCCGAAGGGGGACTTCATGAGCCCGAGCCGGGCCTCGCCCGCGTAGCCCTTCCGCAGGAAGTGGTCGATGTCCTTGGCGCCGCGCGCGCCGTCGTAGGGGATGACCTCGGCTCGCGACCGCACGTAGAAGAGCGACGGGAAGCCGCGGACGCCGAAGCGCTGCGTGAGGACGCGGTGCTCCGTGCCGTCGCACCGGCCGACGCGGTACCCCGGGTCGTCGGCGGACGCGAGCTGCTGGAGCACGGGCTCGAGGCGCTTGCAGTGGCCGCACCAAGGCGCGTAAAAGACGAGCAGCAGGTTCGGCTTCGACGTCTCCGCGTCGAAGTTGCGCGTCGTCACCTCGACCATGCGGCCCTCGGCGAGCGACGCGCACGCCAGCAGCGCGGCGAGCAGGATTCCACCCATCTTGGCGCGCAGCCACGCCGTCCTTTGCTCCACAAGCCGACCTTGCGGGCTCGACGACTGAAACTGCTTTATTTCCGATGGCTTCCATGATGGCGCACGCGAAGCCATAGCAAGCATCGCTCGACAGTCTCGCCATGATCTGGCCGCTGAAACAATTGCGCGAGTTCTTGGACGTGCGCCCCGTGGACCTCGTTTTCTGGGTGCTGGGCAACTTTGAGCGCGAGATCGCGGCGGCCTTCGGCCTGCTGCGGCGCGCGACCGCGTCCTGGAGCATCGAACTCTGGGGCGCCGCCGCCGCGGCCGCCGTCCTCGCCGCCGCCGCTGGCGTCGTCGCGCGCCGGCCCGCGGCGGCCGGCGACGACGCGGACTACGCCGCCGCCGCGCGGCCCGTCGCCGCCGCCGAGCCGGCCGCCGCGGCGCCGGACCGGGCGGGCGGCGCGCCGCCCGAGCGGCGCGCGACGCCGCTGCGCCGCGTGCGCAAGGGCCTCGCGCGCGCGACGGGCAAGCGCGGCTTCCTTTCGGGCAAGCGCGCCGACGCGGCGCCGGCGCCGGCGCCGGAGCGCGCGGAGCTCGTCGTCGCCGGGCGCCTGCCCTACCACGAGGCCTCGGGCCTCGAGCGCGCGCCGGGCTACGTGGGGTGCCTCGACAAATCACAAGCAGACGCGCTCGCGCGGCTCCTCGAGCGGTGCCGGGGCCTCGACCTCGCGCGGCACGTCGCGCCGCGGGGCGAGACCGTCGAGCAGCTCGCGCTCCGGTTCCTCCGCGCGCGCAAGTTCTCCGTGGACCGCGCCGCCGCCATGCTCGCGGCCGACGTGGCCTGGCGCGCGGACGTCTGCCAGCTCGAGGCGCTCCGCGCCGCGGAGCCCGAGGCCGTCGCGGGCCTATGCGACGCGAGCCGGAGCACGGACGCGCTCGCGCGCCTCTTCCCCATGTGGATCGAGGGCACGGACACGCAGGGCCGGCCCGTCTTCTACAAGCCCTTCGCGTCGTGGCGCCTCGACGAGCTCGTGGCGAGGCACGGCGCGACGCCGGCGACGCTCTGCGCGTACCTCACGTACGCGCAGGACCGCGCGTTCCACGTCGCGCTGGGCAACGCGTCCCGCGAGCGGTCCGTCGAGCAGGTCGTCGTCGTGCTCGACGCGCTGCGCCTGCGCTGGGCCTGGGGGCTCCCGTCGCGCGACGGCGTGCGCATCACGCGCGCGATGGTCCGCCTCGACGAGGCGCACTACCCGGAGCGGCTCGGGGCGCTCTACATCCTCAACGCCGGCAAGGTCTTCGCCCGGGGCTGGAGGCTCATCCGCGGCCTCGTCGACGAGAAGACGCGCGCGAAGATCCACATCCTCGACGGGCCCGAGGACTACGTGCCCGTGCTCAAGGCCGCCATCGGCGAGGACATGTTGGCCGAGGAATATGGAGGGCGGGGCCTCGCGAAGCGCGACGGCACCTTCTTCGACCCCATCACGAAGAAGCAACGACGGAGCGAGACCTACGCGAAAGAGGCGACGTAAGCCGGCCGCATTAGTGCGGATTCGGTGTTCGCCTTTACTCTTGTGTGGGCTAGGCGCGTCGTCTCCTCAGCAGCCCTGTTGCTCGAGCATGACATCAATCTGGTCGGTGACCAGGACGCCGTTCTCCATGAGGATGGTTTCGGGCGTCTCTTCGCGGCCGTAGCCGACGCGCCGCCCGTCGACATAAAACCGCAGCGACGTAGCGTTGACGCCCTTGCGCTTGGCGTACGCGTTGAAGAGCTTGTCGAGGTTCGTCGTCGTCTTGATCTTGTAGTTCGTCTCTGCGCCGGTCTGGTCCCGGAGGCGAATGTGCAGCGGATCACCGACGACGACCGCGACCTTCTCAGTGGGCGATTCGACGGGGTCCTTGGACGGCGGCGGCTCCGTCCAGCACCAGATGCGCTTGCTAAACGAGTTGCCAAAGCGTTTTGTGAGCGCCAGGTGCGTCGAGCCGATGCGCGTGGCGCGCGCGACGGCGTCGGCGCCACCGTCGGGGTCGTGGTGGATGACGCGGCCGAAGGCCCCGAGGCACTGGTTCTGGTAGCGCTTGGTATCGAGGACATGCAAATGCCACATCTCGTCGACGAGCGGCGGCGGTGACAGCTTCGTGGCGTCGAAGTCGTCGCCCTCGGCCTTGAGCACCAAGAACTGCTTGTAGGCGCGCAGGACCTTCTTCGCCTTGTCCTCCTTCACGCCGATGGTGCGGACGAGGCGTGTCACCAACGTGCCGCCATACCCGTCGAAGATGGTATCGACGCGCTGCTGGATCGAGGTCATGATGCTCGCGGTGTGGTCACGTCGAACGATCCCTCGGTTCTCGGCGAGTGTTGCTTATCCAGGGGGGCTAGGGGGGTACCTAGGCGAACCGAGCTAGCTGAGCTAACCGTCGCAGCGTAGGTTGGTCTTGGAGGAGCACATCAGGGGTGCAGTATTCGCGTCCGAATTTTCGACGAGCGGCAGAGCTAGTAGTTTTTGTTTTTTTTTCAAGTCGCTGCACATCCGCTCGTCGTCACTTTCCTTCTCGATTTTGCTTTCCTTCTCACTCTCCTTTTTCCCTTTCTTTTTCTTCTTCTTCTTTCCCGAAACATTCAAGTTGCTCTTCAAGTTGACGAAGGCCTGGAGCTGCGCGCAGACGCCGTCACTGAGCATAGCGAAGTCGACCGTGTGTTTGCCTTTGCTGAGCACGCGCGACGACCCGTAGATGATGTGCACGACCTCCATGGTGCTTCCAACGCACTCGGGCAACCCCGCGACCGCGTCGGCCAGGGCGTAGCGCATCTCGAAGGACCAGGACGCCGTCGGGTTCACCTTGCCGGAACAATCAATCACCAGGTTCACCTCGTCGCGGTAGTAGGCGAAGCTGCCGCTCGCCGTCGCGTTCGCCTCGCCGCCGTCGTCGTCGCAGTTGCCGCTGTCCAAGTGGCCGCTGTCGTCGCCGTAGGCCAGGGCCGCGCCCACACCGCCGTCGGCGCTGCAGTCATCCACCGTCGTCGCCGTCGCCGCCGTCGCCGTCGCGTACGCCTCGCCGCCCTCGCCGCAGTTGCCGCTGTCCAGGTGGCCGCCCTCGTCCGTCTCCTCGACCGCGACCATGTTGACTTTGTCCTCGGCGGAGAGCTTGCCCGTGCAGAGCTTGTCCGTGTTTTGGGTTTTTAGTTCGCTGCACATCACGGGGTCGTCCTCGTTCTCGTCCGTCGTCTTCGTCGTCATCGTCGTAGCCGTCGTCGTCATCGCCTCCTCGTCCGTCTCCTCGACCGCGACCATGTTGACTTCGTCCTCGGCGGAGAGCTTGCCCGTGCAGAGCTTGTCGGTGTTTTGGGTTTTTAGTTCGCTGCACATCACGGGATCGTCCTCGTTCTCGTCCGTCGTCATCATCGTCGTCGTCGTCGTCGCCTCGACCCGCGACAGCCGCCCGCCGTCGCGCCGCCAGGCCGCGCCGCCGGCGCAGCCATCGTCCGTCTCGCGCGCTGCCACCAGCAGCTGCGCCGCGCGCCGCCGTACCGCGGCGACGATCAAGTTGCTCGCGCGCGTCCGGCGGCAGGACCGCTCGAACCACACGCGCTTGCGGCGCTCCTCCGCCGCACCGCTGCGCTTCCGGCGCTTCCCGCGCGCGCGGCGCTGGGGCAGCCGACCTGGCCGCGCCCATTCGTTAAAACGGCAAAACTTGCCCGCGCGCACACCATGCGCGCCGGCGTCGTCGCCAGCCGCGCGCACGTCCACGCGCACGCTGAAATCGCCGTCGGCGGCGTCGGGCGCCGCGCACTGCGCAGCAGCCGCGCACCGCGCAGCCCCGACCCGCTCGTCAACCGTCACCGTCTCGAACTCCACCGCCGCGCCGACGTCCGCCCCGCGGATCGTCACGCGCAGCGTCACCCGCCGCCCGGAGCGCGCGGCCTGCGCCGCGCACTCGCGCACGATGCGCTCGAGCGCGTCACCCATGCGGGAGGACGCGCCCCATCGCGCAGCCCATCAGCCTCACAGAGAGGAGTTAGGGGTTCTCGGCGAGTCTCGCCGGGGTACGAGTAACAGGCACCCGGCCCCTAGGGATGCTCAAGCGATCCCGAGGCGCAACTTAGGGACCGCGTCTTCTTACGTCGGGGGCGCGGACGCCCCCTCACTTGGCTTGGGACTTGGCCTTGAGCTTGGCCTCGAACTCGGCGCTCTTGGCCGCGGCGCGGTCGAGGACCTTCTTGGGGAGCTTCGCGAGCTTGGCGACGTTGATGCCGAAGGACTTGGGGGAGCAGCCGTCGGTGAGCTTGTAGAGGAAGACGACGGTGTCGGACTCCGGGTCGACGAGGCAGTCCATGTGGCCGAGCTGGACGTCGGAGTGGCCCGCCCAGGACGCGACGAGGTCGTGGTAGTGCGTCGCGAATAGGGCGCGGCACTTGGAGTTCGCGACGAGGTGGTGGACGACGGCGTGGGCGATGGCCGCGCCGTCCCAGGTCGCCGTGCCCCGGCCGAGCTCGTCGAGGATGACGAGCGACTTGGCCGACGCCTGCTTGAGGATCGCGGCCGTCTCGAGGAGCTCGACCATGAACGTCGACTGGCCCATGAGGATGCGGTCCGACGCGCCGAGGCGCGTGAAGACGCGGTCCACGGGGCTCAGGCGCATGGCCCTGGCCTTGACGAAGCAGCCCGCCTGCGCGAGGATCGCGGAGACGCAGACCTGGGCAGGAAAAGAGTGCGAAATTCCCAACTTCAAAGGCTCCTATCTCGGTCATGTTCCACTCGTTTCGGCTCATTCTTGGACGAGCGATTATCTCTCGGAGCGCTCTCGACGCGTGGATCCGTTCTCTGGAACAATCGCGCGCGGAAGCCTCACGTTGAAGCGACGTTGAATCAACATTTTCCTGCTCCGACGCAGACGTGGCGGAGCAGCGTCGACTTGCCGCCCATGTTGGGCCCCGACAGCAGCAGCATGCGCGGCTTGGCGCCGCCGACGTGGACGTCGTTGGCGATGACGTCGCCGGCCGACGCGCCGTCGCCCGCGAGGCAGGGGTGGGCGCCGTCGTCGATGGCGACGAAGGGCTCGGCGCCGTCCTCGAGGACCGCGCGCGCGAAGCCCGGCCGCCGGCTCACGTGCGCGAGCGCGAGCAGGGCGTCGAGCGTGCCCACGCAGGCGACGGCGGCGGCCCAGCGGTCCCGCTCCTTGTCGAAGGCCGCGAAGAGGCTCCGCATCTGGTCGACCTTGGCCGCGGCCGCGCGCTTCTCCGCGTCCTCGAGCGCTTCGACGAGCTCGGCGACGTCGGGCGCGAGGAACGACCGGCACTTCTTGGTTTTCGTGCGCTGCGTCCAGCCCGCGGGCAGGTGCTCGAAGGCGCGGTCCCGGGCGAAGAATTGCTCGGGCACCTCGACGCAGTAGCGGTCCTTGGCGCTCGTCTTGTACTTGAGGTCCGGGCACCGGTGCTCGCGCTTCGCGTCCTTGAGCCAGTCGTCGAGGTCGCGGACGCGCGCGGCCTTGTCGTCCAGGGCCGCGTCGTAGGCGTCGTCGACGCCCCGCACGGCCGCGAGCTCGCCCGTGCGCTTCGCCTCGGCGAGATCGAAGGAGTCGAACGCCGCGAGCTTCGCGTTCAGGTCCGGGAAGCAGCCGCCCGCGCCGGCAGGACCGAGGCACGCGGCGAGGAGCGGCGCGGTCACGTCGGCGCCCTCGGCCAGCGCCGCGCAGCGGCCCAGGGCCTGGAGCGCGTCCGCGAGCTGCTTGACCTTGCGCGCGTCGAACTTCTTCGCGTCAAAGAGCACGGCGCGCGCGTCCGGGTGCTGCGCGAGGTCGTCGTCGTCGCCGGCGGCGACGGCGCGCCGCGCCGCGCCGAGCGTGTGGAGCTGCTGGAGGAGGCGCTCGAGGTCCGGCAGCCGCGCGAGCTTGGACCGGAGCGCGTCCGCGAGCGCCCGGTCCTCCACCAACTCCGCGACCGCGTCCGTGCGGTCCGCGACGTCCCGCGCGTCCACGAGGGGCCGCGCGAGCCACTCGCGCAGCAGCCGCCGGCCGAAGGGCGTCTTGCAGTGGTCCACGAGCTGCCAGAGCGACCCGGCGCGGCCGTCGGCCGCCGCGGACCCGAGGACCTCGAGGTTCTTGAGCGTCGTCGCGTCCAACGCCATG
>NW_008705564.1:2091308-2095555 GCF_000186865.1 Aureococcus anophagefferens | reverse complement strand
AAGGCGCCGGACGCGTCGAGCTCGTCGACGGTCTTGTCCGCGCCCCAGAACTCGGCGCCCGGCGCCAGGCTCTCCACGGCGGCCGTCGTCGACCGGCGGACGACGTCCACCAAATCGGACGCGGCCGCGGCCCGCTCCACGAGCACCTCCGCGCAGGCCTTGTCCGCCAGGAGCGTCCGGAGGCGCGTGCGCATGGCGTCGTCCTCGAACTGGGCCAGCGTGAACGTGCCCGTGGGCGCGTCGCACACGCAGACTCCGTACGTGAAAACGCCGTCGACCTCGCGCTCCCGGACGGCCGCGAGGAGCGTGGGCCCGGCCACGGGCTCGAAGCCGCCGCCGTCCTTCTCGAGGCGCATGTCGAGCACGGAGTAGGTCCGCGTGCCCGGCGTGACGACGCTGCAGACCTCGCGGCGCATCGTCTTCTCCGCGGACGACGGCTTCCGGCCCTTTTTTTTAAGCCGCTCGACCCGCAGCTTCGTGCCGTCGGGCGTCTCCGTCTGCTCGACGCGCGCGACCTTGTGGCCCTTGGCCACGAGGGCCTCGACGTACTTGCCGTAGGCGAGCTCGGGGAACCCGGAGTGAGCCTGCTCGCCCTTCATGTAGACGAGGCCGCCGTCGCGGACGCCGACGTCCGCGTCCATGTGGTACATCTCGTAGAACTTGCCGATCTTGAAGAAGAGGAGGCAGTCGAAGTGCGTCGACTTGACGGCCCACCACTGGCGCTGGACCTCGCTGAGGCCCTTGCCCCGGTAGACCGCGCAGTCCTTGGGCACTTTCAGCGTCCGGCAATCGAAGCCGGCGTCGCCGGGCCGCAGGCCCGCGGCGTCGCGGCGGTCGGCGCCGGCGAAGGCGTAGCCCGGGTCCGTGTCGTGGAGGTGGCAGCCCGCGGGGAAGACGGAGCGGGCCTTGTCGTCGCCCGCGTCGTGGTTCACGAGGGGCTCGTCGTCGTCGTCCGCGGACCGCGCCTTCTCCGCGGACACGGGCGCGGACGCCTCGGAGCCGCCGCTCCGCTTGCGGTACTTGTCGTGGAACGCCGACGCGTCGAAGGCCGCGGAGCCGCGGGCCGCGACGTCCGTCGAGATGCGGCACGGCGCCTTCTTCTTCGGCGGCGCCGCGGCGTCGCCGTCGTCGTCGTCGTCGCTCTCGACGACGATGCGCCGCTTCCGCGCCTTGGGCTTGGGCGCCTCCTCCTCGCTGTCGTCGTCGCTGTCGTCGTCCGCGCTGTCCGCGGCGCCCTCGCCGCCGCCGCCGTCGTAGTCCGAGCCGTCGTCGCCGTCGTCGCCGTCGTCCATGGCGTCGTCGTCGTCGTCGTCGGACGCGGCGCGCTTCGCGCGCTTCGCGGCCGAGCCCCCGGCGGCGGCCGGCGCGCGCTTGCCGCCGTCGTAGGCCTGCGTCGACGCGACGGCCGACGGCGACGCCTCGTCGGCGAGCCACTCGTACTTCTCGACGGCGAGGTCGACGGCCTCGACGTCGCCGTCGTCGTAGCGCACCTCGTGCGTCGCGCCCCCGGCGGTCAGCGACGCCACGCGCCCGGCGTACCAGGCGCCGTCGGCGGGCCACCAGACCTTGAGCCGCTTCCCGACGACCTCGGACCCGGGCCGCACCTTGGCGGGCTTGGGCGTCGCCGACGCCTTCTTGAAGAAGGATGAGAGCGTCGTCTGCTTCTTGCCATCGCTGCTGCCCGTCGAGGACTTGCGCGGCGGCATCGTTGGTCGAGCGCGACGAGGGCGGGTGCTGCCGCTCTGTTCGAATGAGAGAGCGCTCTCCGGCGCGCCGCGAGATCTCGGCATCATGAGCCTGATGCTGTTCAACTTAAAGGAGCATGGCAGGAGGCATGGCCTTGCCACCGTCGACCGCGCAGAAGGCGGGCGCGGTCGACGGGTGGATGGGCGCGGGGATGTCGTAGAGTTCGACCCAGCTGTGGCCAATTCCGGCCCCAAGGGCTGGCCACCACGCATAGAGGCGGTCCTCCGCGATCTTGGACTCCTCCGCGTAGTCTGCGCCGGTGCGCCGCGACGGAAGGACGACGATCATGCCGTCGTAGGCGACAGCACCTCCGATGGGGCCGATGCATAGATTCAACCGTGGGCCGTCCTCCCAAGTACCGTCGCGGATGTCGTAGACGAGGACGCCACGCGAATCATCCGCTTCCCAAAAGCCGCCCATGACGTAGAACTTGCCGTCCAGGACCACGCCTCGATTGTGGCTGCCGCCCCGGGGCATGTTCGGTCCCTGCGTCCAGGTAGTGCCGTCGTAGATGTACAATTCGTCAAGTCTTTCGCCATACGGCGCGCGGCCGCCGGCGACGAGCAGCTTGCCGTCGTGGACCGCGCACGCGATGCCGTAGCGCCCACCACCCGGCATGTCCTCGATCCGTTGCCACGCGTCGCGGTCGGCATCATAAGCGTGCGCAACGTCGTTGATCAGGAGGCCGATGTCGGTTCCCGCGCCGCCGCAAACGACCAGGCGGCCAGCGACGACGCCGCAGGCACACGTGCCGAGTCCGCCGAAGATCGGAAGCGGCGCAAGCTCGCGCCACGCGTCACGGCCGGGGTGATACGCCCAGACCTCCGCGGTTTCGTCTGTGTCCACGTCGTCTCGGTCGTATCCGCCATCGTCCCGCATCTGCCCGCCGATGACGACCATCTCCTCGCCGAGCCACGCGCAGCCCGAGTAAAACGTGCGATCGCCGGGCATCGGCGCGCATCTCCGCGCGGCGCCGTCCGAGAGGAGCCAACACGCCGTGGTCTCCTGGACGTCCGGACCGTAGCCGCCGCCGGAGATGAGCAGGCCGGCATCCGGCGCGGCGCCCGTCACGCGCGTGCACTCCCGGTCGCGAGCGCGACCGGGCATCACGACGTCCACGGCGACGAGCGCGCGCGCACAGTCCATGGTGGCCGCGCGGGCCTTCGCGAACGCCGGCGAGCGGATGCGCGCGCGGATTACCTTGCAAGACAGTGAAATGCGCCGCAAATCCGACGCCGGCAACCCCGCGAGCACGGCGCATTGCACGTCTCCGGGCAGCGTCGCGAAAGCGAATGTTTTTGGCGACGTGGCGACGCCGGCAGGCCGGCATTTACGGCTCCCGAGGCTCGAGTTTCGACCCCCCATCGCGCCAAGAGATCTGCAATATCGACCTTTGGGGGGTTGTTGCCTCTCAACAACGAGTCGATGGCGCGCTGAGTGAGTAGGGGCTGCTCCCTTGCGCCGGACCCGCCATGGCCGCCGGCAAGGTCTACGCAGCGGAGGAGAAGGAGGCCGGCAAAGTCCGCAACGGGTCCGGCCGGCCGTCGTCGGACGAGAGGAAGAGCCTCCGCCGCCAGCAGAGCCGGCGGTCCCTCGACGAGGCCAAGGCCAAGGCCATCAAGTCCGTGCGCCGCGTGAAGCAGAAGTTCTCCGACATGTACAGCCGCAACATGCACTTCGGGAACTACGACGAGTTCCCGCGCCAGAGCCGGCTCGTCAAGGTCTTCAACCCGGAGTCGCGCATCTACATGCTCTGGGAGGGCCTCATGGCGCCCTTCATCGCCTGGGCGGCGCTCGTGACGCCGACGGAGCTCGCCTTCTTCGCCGACGACAACGGCTGGCGCTGCCTCGGGTCCGACTGCGCGTCGTCGGCCGTCCTGATGTTCGCGCTGAACCGGTTCGTCGACGGCTACTTCCTGCTCGACATGGCCGTCGTCTTCAACACGGCCATCTTCGACCCGAAGCGGTCGCGGTGGATTTTGTCGCACGCGGCCATCGCGAGGCGCTACCTGCGGGGCTGGTTCGCGCTGGACGTGCTGTCGATCTTGCCCTACGAGCTCCTGGACGCGGGCGCGTTCCGGAGCTTCCGCCTGCTGCGCGCGCTCAAGGTGCTGCGGCTGCTGAAGCTGCTGCGGGTGGCGCGCGTCGGGCGGTTGCTGCACTGGTGGGCGAACCGGCTGCACCTGTCCTTCAAGACGCTGTCCGTGCTCCGCGCGGCGCTCGTCATCGTCGTCGTCCTGCACTGGGTCGCGTGCGCGTGCCGCATGGTCCAGGGCAGGACAAGGGTGATTCAACGTCGCTTCAACGTGAGTGTTCCGCGCGCGCGCGTTCTGGGAAAAGCATCCACGCTTCGAGACCGTTCCGAGAGATGATCGCTCGTCCAAAAATCAGCCGAAACGAGTGGAAAATGGCCGAGAGAGGAGCCTTTGAAGTTGGGAATTTCGCACTCTTGTCCTGCCCAGGCATGGTCGCGGACCCCTGCTTCGACCGGGGCGACGGCT
>NW_008705564.1:2030377-2091258 GCF_000186865.1 Aureococcus anophagefferens | reverse complement strand
CATGCGCGCGCTCACGGGCGACGCGGACGCGCCCATCCTGGGCGTGATGATCCTCGCGGTCGTCGCGGGGCTCCTGGGCACGATCGTGACGTCGTTCATGATCGGCGAGATCGCGGCGATCCTGGGGAATTCGGACCCGGCGTCCATCGAGTACAAGAACACGGTCGACACGCTCAACGCGTTCGCGGTGGAAAAGAAGTTCCCCGCGGAGATGCAGACGAAGCTCCGCGAGTTCTTCGTGTCCGCGTCGTCCATGTTCCGCAACGTCTACTACCGGAAGATGCTGCTGAGCCTGAGCCCGGGCCTCCAGCAGACCATCGCCAAGGAGGAGATCGGCCGCTTCATCATGGCGATCCCCTTCTTCCGCTACGCGATCTGCCGCACGCTCGACATCAAGCGGGGCACGTCGGTGGACGTCGTCCAGAAGGGCGGCCCGCTCCGGCCGGCGACGGTGGACCGGCCGACGACGGAGGGCGCGTCCTTCGACGTGCGCTACGACGACGACTTCGAGCCCGACGCCGAGCGGCGCGTCGCGCACGAGCGCCTGGTCTACTTCCGGGGCCCGGAGTGCAAGCGCTGCGTCCACGAGGTCCAGATGATGGTGCGCGAGCTGAGCCTCCACATGCAGTGCGTCTCCTTCATGGCCAACGAGACCATGGTGCACCAGGGCATCTCCTGGAACGACGTGCTCTACATCATGGTCGAGGGCCGCGCGCTCGTCTACGACCAGGAGGACATCCGCATGGCGACGAAGGAGGTCGTCACGGACCGGTCGAACAACGTCATCGGCAGGGACGTCTGCACCTTGCTCGTCGACGGCAAGCGCCGCGTGCGAGACTACACGGCGAAGACGCTGTCGCACTCGCTCGTCTACTCCATGTCCGCGGACGAGTTCACCTACATGCTCAACAGCGCCCACTACCGCATCCTGCGCAAGGGCGTGCGCGCTTTCGGACATTGGATGATCATGAAATTAAACCTCAAGGCGCGGTGGTGCGACGGGTCGCTGGAGAAGATTTTGGACACGTCCAAGGTCGAGCGCGTCGGCGGCGGCAGCGACGCGAGCGACAGCGACCCCCAGCTCGACGAGTCGCCGCCGAAGCGGGCGCGCCAGTCGAACCGCGGCGCGACGAAGAAGGACGTCGCGCGCGTCGAGGACCGCGTCGCGGACGTGGAGCGCGGCCTCCGGGAGCTGAGCTCCAAGCTCGACATGCTCCTCACCCACGCGATCCGGGGCACGGGCTAACCCTCGCGGCGTTGGTTATCCCGCGCTCGTCTAGAGCTTGAAGATCTTGTCCGCGCCGGGCTTCTTGCGCTCGGGGAGCCGGTCGAGCTCCGCGGACGCGTAGAGCTTGACGAGGTTCTGGCGCCGCTCCGTGTAGCAGGACGGGAAGAAGTCCGGGAAGAAGCGCTGGATGGCGCCGAAGACGAAGACGTGGCCCACGGGCGTGAGCGGGATGAGGAGGATGACGACGAAGGGGATCGTCGTCGACAGGTCCTTGAGCGTCCGCCGCAGGACCCGCACGTCGCGGGGCACCAACGTCTCGCCCGAGAAGGCGCGCCCGATCAACGTCCAGCAGAAGGCGACGTCGTTGGCCAGGAGCCGCGACCCGTCTGCGTAGAACGCAAAGCCCCTCCGGATCTGCACGCGGATCGCCGCCAGGGCCTGCGACAGGTTGTCCACGAGCGCCGCGGACGACGACAGCAAGTAGTTCGCCGACGACGCCAGGGGCCCCGTGCCCGTGGCCTTGTTGCGCAGCAGCAGCCCGAGCGACGACGTCGGCATCGACTCGCCCGCGCCGTCGGCCTTGGTCCCCAGCCGCCCGAGCTGGTTCTCGTCGAAGATCAGCAGCAGGTCCGCGTCGACGAACTCGCCGGACGCGACCAGCGCGTCGTAGAAGGCCGACAGCGCGTCGAAGCGGTCCACGCCCAGGCGGCCGGAGAAGTCGCGGATCTCCTTCCCCAA
Organism: Aureococcus anophagefferens; assembly: GCF_000186865.1. NCBI lineage: Eukaryota > Pelagophyceae > Pelagomonadales > Pelagomonadaceae > Aureococcus > Aureococcus anophagefferens. The sequence goes on along the minus strand of NW_008705564.1, from coordinate 2,089,292 downwards.
CATCTCGAACTCGGGCCGCAGGATCGCGACGCCGACGGCGCCGGCGTCGCGGCTCAGCGCCGTGAGCTGCGCGTCCAGCAGCGCGAACTCGGCGACGAAGCGCCGGTCGCTGATGTCCACGGACGCCGTCGACGCGTCGAGCGCGGCCTCCAACGCGGCGCACGCGCGCTCCAATTGGAGCTCGAGCCGCGCGGCGACGTAGTCGCCCTCGCGGACCTTGAGCTGCTTGTCCGCCACGCGGAACGCGGCGCGCACGCTGTCGCCGACGGCGGACGTCGGGCCCTTGTCCGCGACGACCGCGTCGACGGCCTCGCGGGCCGCGACCAGCGCCTTGGTGGCCGCGACCGCGCCCGCGGCCACGGCGAGCAGGCTCCGCTCGCGCCGGTCCTTGGAGCTGTCGGCGACAAACGGCGGCCGCGCCCCGTCCGGCGCCGCCGCCGACGACGTCTCCGCGGCGTCGTCGCCGACGCCGTTGATCCGCTTCCACAGGTCGACGCTAAAGGCCGTGGCCGCCTTGGCCCCCTGGAGCGCGCCCTCCCAGTCGACGGAGCCGTCCTGGCGCACGTAGAGCACGGCGCTCATGTTCTTCCCGGCGACGTCCTTGGGCGGGCCCCGGAGCGCGTACCACCCCAATTCGCCGACGGCGTCGCGCCGCCGCACGAACTCGACGCGGAAGTCGGCCCAGAAGCGGCGGTACTTCTCGACCTCGTCGACCTCGGCCGCATCGTCGACGTCGTCGTCGGGCGCCGTCTCCGGCAGGTGGAGCGCCGCGCGCGCCGCGGAGTTCGCGGCCGCCGCGGACAGCGCCGCGGCCGTATCGCGCGCGCGGCTCCGCAACGCCGCCAGATCCGACCGCGCGATCTTCGACGACCCGGCGCCGCTGTCGAGCTCGTCGATGCGGTTGTCGAGCTGCTCGCGCAGGCGCTCGAAGTCGACGAAGGACGCCGCGTCGTTCGACTCGCCCGAGAGCTCCAATCGCAAGGCGAACTCCGCGGCGACGAGGTCGTCGAGCGCCTGGCGCGCCCAGATGGAGTCGCGCAGGCGCAGCGTCCGCGACACGGGCTCCGCCGGCGACGGCCGCACCGCGCCGCCGGGCGACGCGGGGGCGACGGGCTCGTCGGCGGGCGCCGGCGCCTCGGCGACGCCGAGGTCCGACGCGACGCGCGCCGCGACCGGCGCCGCGTGCCAGCGGCCGCGCGGGAGCGGGGGCTGCGTCACGTGGAACGTGTTCGCCGTCCAGGCGAGGCCCAGCGCGAGGAGGACGCGACGCGCCGACATCGTAAGCCGCGTCTTCATGCCGGCGTGGCGCCCCGTCGATCGCGTCGATGTTGAACGACCTCAACGGCACCCATCGTCCGGCGCGCGCGCCGGGCAGCCCATCGCGCCGCCGCGGCCGTCGCGCGCCTCGCGCGTGCCGTCGCCATGGAGCTCCTGCTGGAGCGGACGGACCTCGTCCAGGTGGGCACGGTGTCCTACCGCAACACGATGAAGCTGATCAGCGGCGGCAAGAGCGGGCGCCAGCGCCTCGTCGTCGGCGACGACCTCGGCTACGTCGAGTGCTTCGAGATCAAGAAGGGCGAGCCCCAGTCCGTGTTCAAGCAGCGCGTGTCCACGGAGGGCCCCGTCATGGCCCTCGCCATCGGCGGCGTCGCGGGGAAGAACGACCGCGTCTTCGCCGCGCAATCGCAGACGATCGTCGGGTTGAAACGAAAGGGCGCGCAGTGCTTCAAGATGCAGAGCTCGCTCGTGGAGCCCATCCACCACATGGCCGTCGACGAGTCGCTCCTCTTCACGGGCTGCGAGTACGTCTACAACCGCTACGACGACGGCCGCGACGACGGCTTCTTCATGTGCCACGACAAGATCAACGCCATGGTCGTGCGGCCCAAGCCCGGCGGCGGCGGCCACCGCGTCGTGCTCGGGTGCCAGGATAGGTGCGTGCGCGTCGTCGTCGGGTCGGAGCTCGAGCGGGAGATGAAGATGGACGCGCCCGTGACCGCGCTGTGCCTCTACCGGGGCCCCGAGGGCGGCGCGGGCCCCGCGGCCGCGGACGGCGAGCACGCGGACCTGGTGGCGGCGGCGCAGGACCCGGCGGCCCTCGAGGTCTGCTTCGGCACGGAGTCCGGGGGCGTCGGGCTGCTGCGCATCGGGAGCGAGGGCAAGTACTCGGGCGTCGTCTGGCACGTCGAGGACACCAAGGCGCTCCACAGCCGCGTGAACTGCATCGACGTCTTCGACGTCACGCACGACGGCATCCCCGACGTCGTCGTCGGCCGCGCCGACGGCCGCGTCCAGGTCTACAGCTTCGACGTGTCGCCCGTGCCGCTCGTGCAGTTCGAGGCGAACCTCAACGAGGCGATCCACAGCCTCTGCTGCGGGTCCGTGAGCTCGACGGGCTTCGACGAGATCGTCTGCTGCACCTTCGCGGGGCGCGTCGCGTCCTTCAGCAACGAGCCGCTCCGCGAGCCCCGGAGCCCGGGCAGGGGCGGCGCGCCGGGCAAGACCGTCGCGGAGGACCGCACGGACAACCGCCTCGCGGCGCTCAAGGAGGACGTCGCGGCCCTCGCGAAGAAGATCGAGCGCGAGCGCGCGCGGTTCCAGGACCTGGACGCGCCCTTCGCGCCCTGCCGGCCCACGTTCGAGCCGCACGCGGACTTCTTCCTGGACCCGGAGGCCGCGTGCTACGTCGTCACCATCGAGCTGCCCGTGCCCGTGGACCTCGTGTCCGTCAAGTCGTCCGTGCGCGTCGAGCTTTTGGAGACGGCGCTGAACACGTCCATCGTGAGCCGGAGCCCCGTGGACCCGCGCCACGAGACCGCGAAGGAGCCCATCGTGCTCCTCGCGACGTTCCGCTGCCAGGAGGCGACGAACGCGCTGAGCTTCAAGGTGCGCACGGTCGAGGGCGAGCCGGGGGACATCGCCGCCGTCGTCGTCGCCCGGGGCACGCCCAAGTCCGCGCAGGTCGTCCACCTCCGCATCAAGGCGCTGTCGCTCCACCGCCGCATCCACGAGCTCAGCGACGACGAGGTCAGGCTGCCCAAGAACGTGCTCCGCCTCGAGGGCCGCTTCTCGGCGCAGCAGATCCACGACTGGCTCGGGGGCTGCCTCCCCGAGGTGCCCCCGCGGACGCAGCCCCGGGAGGTGTCGACGAAGCCCCCGGACGAGGCCGACGGCGCGAAGCCCGCGGCGGACGCGGAGGCGCCCGCGAAGCCCGCGGCGCCGGCGCCGGGCGCCGAGGCCGAGGGCGCGGAGCTCGTCGCCAAGGCCACCGGGTCGCTCGCGTCGCCGGACCGCGGCGGCGGCGAGGAGTTCGACGTCGACGGCGGCGGCGAGGCCAAGGACGCGGCGGGCGACGGGCCCGAGGCCAAGGACGAGGCCAAAGACGACGACGCGCCGCCGGCGTCGACCGCGCCGCCGCCGGAGGTCATGGCGCACCGCATGTGCTTCCGCAACGTCTACACCGCGGGCGTGCTCGAGTGCGACTACGAGGCGGGCCGCGCGCGCATCTGCTCCGACAGCATCAGCGCCATCACGATCCTCAAGGAGCACATCTCGCGCGAGGCCGTGCGCCTCCGCGTCGAGGTCCACGACACGATCTCCATCGACGAGCAGACCGTGGCCCACTTCCTCGCGTTGATGCACCCGAAGCTCGACCACCAGCTCAAGCTCGCGGAGCAGGTGCTGCTCATCGACGCCATCAAGGAGATCCACTCGTCGGAGGAGGACACGCGCTGGCTCTCCGAGGACTACAAGTTCATCCACGACCACGCGGAGGAGCTCCGCGCGGAGTTTGCGGAGAGCCCGACGTCGCTCCAGTACATGGCGGGCATCATCACGGACTTCTTCGTGGACCGCATGAAGTTCTGCGGCATCGACGCCCGCCACAAGATCCCCCAGCTCGAGAACCTGCTCAACGCGAAGAACTACGACTTCGACAAGCTCCTCGAGTTCTTCAACCCGGCCCTCCACCGCGGCTAGGGCCCCGGGGCGCGCCGGCGGTCCTCGTTACGCGCTAGGGGAGCGGCGGCGGGGGCGGCACGGGCGGCGGCGCGCCGGGCGGCGGGCCGAGCGCGGCGCCGAGCTTGTCCCGCGCGGCGGCGACGCGGTCCCGGAGGCTCGCGTCCGCGCGCCGGAGGTCCGCGAGGCGCTGCTTGATCGTCGCGTTCGACGTCGACGCCGCCAGGATGAGGTCCCGGAACGCGTTGGACCCCTCGGCGAGGGCCGCGCCGTCGACGACGCGCCGCGCGGCGTCGACGGCCTCGAGCGTCCTGAGCATCCAGTCGCGCGACGGCCGCGTCACCGGCGGCGCGACCATGGCCGCCTCGACGTCCTCGCAGAGCGTGACGGCGTCGGCGAGCTGCGCGTGGAACCGCTCGAGGTCGTCGGCGGGGCTCGCGGCCGCGGTCCGCGCGCGGCCGCGCCGCGCGTACTTGTCCACCGCGCGCTCGATGCCCAAAGTCCAGCCCCGGAGGTCGCGCGCGTCCGCCGCGCGCAGCTCCAGCGGCCGGTGCTTGAAGTAGTCCGTCTTCGCGTCGACCAACGGGTGGACCTCGAAGTAGTGCATGTCCTCGCCCTTGAGCGAGTCGCGGCGGCCGCCGCCGCGGAACGCCTTGCCGTCGGGCGACGCGACCTTCGTCGACTCCGTGAGCTTCCACGTGCCCTTGAGCGTCCGCCGCGTGTCGTCCGTGTAGTAGTGGAGCAGCGCGTTGTCCTCGTCGAGCGCGTAGTAGCGCTTCGTCCAGTTGCGCCGGCTGAAGAGCGCGCCCTCGCCCGAGCCCTTCTTGAGCAAGTAGCCGCAGGTCTTCAGGAGGTCCACGTCGCTCTCGAGGGCGTCGGCGTCCTCCTGGCCCAGCGCCAGCGCGGCCATCGTGTTGTGATGCGGCGGTAGCGGCGGCGACCACTGCGGGCGGCGGCGGCGGCGCGAAGCTTGGGACGACCCCCAGACTCTGTCGGGCTGCTTTGTTTGTTGGTGCCATCGTCAACATCTCAAGGTTGCATTTTTATAGTCGACGAGGTCGAGCGGTGGGGCAGCGTTTTGCCTTCCTTCGTACAACCACCCAGCCGCGCGCGTCGACGGCCGGTCCGCGACCCCGCGCCGCTTCTCGAACGCGAGCAAACCATGGTGCTGACCCTCGAGGACGTCCAGAATGGGCAGACCCTGGCGCCGTCGACGCTCCACATGAGCGACGAGGAGGTGCTGTGCGACGTGCGCGATTTTTTCGGCCGCAACCAGGAGTACGTGGACCGCTGCGACCTCGACGACGACTCGCGGGCCGCCATGACCCAGGCCTTCGTGGAGCTGCACCGCTACTACTACCAGGGCGCGCGGACGTCGTGGTCGAACCACCCGAGGGAGGGCGTGCTCGGCCAGTTCGGCCCGCCGCGGCCCTGGACGGGCCAGGACGTCGTCAACTGCATCCTCGCCTGCGGCCTGGGGCCGAGCCTCCGGACGAAGCTCGTCGAGGAGGAGATCTACCTCGAGGCGGCGCTGAAGAACGAGAGCCCCGTGACGTGGCTCGACACGGAGGACCTCGTCGACCTCCTCGGCGAGGACCTCAAGGGCGACGAGGCCAAGTTCCTCCTCGCCGTCAACTACATCAAGGGCTCGAACCGGTCCTCGTCCCGCAAGGCCTAGCCGCGGCGGCCGGCCGCGGGAGTTCGCCGCGCGCGCTGAGGGAGGACGCCGCCTCGCTGCCCCTGGGGAGCCGCGCGCGTAAGCAGGCGCGGCGGTGCTCGAGTGGAGCGCGCGCGTCATAGTGGGCCTGTCGAGTCGTCCGAAGCTTTACGCCGCGGCACCTCCGCGGGCGCTACGGCTTCGGCGCCGCGGTCGGCGCTTTCCGCATGACCGTCGCCTCGGTCAAACTGCCCGCCGGTTGGAGAGGATAGTCGGGGACCTCCATCTTTGGTCGCGGGAGTTTCGACAGGTCGCAGTCCATCGAGCCCTTGAGCGCGGCGATATCGTCCTCGAGCTGCTTCTGCTGCTCCGGGTCCCTCGCCGGTGCGCCCTCTGCAGGCTGCGGCGGCGGCGCGAAGATGTCGGGCAGCGGCTCCATTTGCACACGCGACGACGGCAGCAGGCTCCGCGACGACTATGACGGCGCCGCGCACCGCCGGGCAGCCCTTGCGGTCAAAACTTCAATTTTGAACGGTGAAGCTGAGCCGAGACTCGGCCTGCGAGGGTGGGCATCTCCAGGGCGGGCCCCAACAATTCGAAATGACGGTGGTCTATGACGCAACGAAGGGCCGCTCGGTCGTCGCGCCCGCGGCGCAATTGCCACCCTTGGTTTTCAAGGTGCGCGGGCGCATCCGGAACCGTTCGTTAGGATTAGACGAAGACAAGCGCGGCGATTTCGAGCTGAAAGTGATGAATTCCGCGGGCGCGCTGCAGCCGGCGGCGTCGTTTCATCAGTTCATGCGCGTGGTGCTCACGGACGTCGTGGAGGCGTACAAGGTCAAGGACCGCGAGCTGCGCCAGGAGGCCGAGGACGAATGGGACAGCGACGAGGATGAGATCTCTGCCGCGGTCCGGCGTGCCCGTTCTTTGGACGTCTGGGACAATTTCGACACCATTGAGGAATTCAAGCGGGACGTGATGTTCTCGATTCTTCCCCGACTCAGCGCTCCGTGGCCATTGAAAGAGATGTTCGAGGGCCTGGACGCGTGGATCCTCGACAAGCTCCTCAAGGAAGTGGCGCCGCGCCGCCGCGAGGCTGTGATGCTCCGGCTTGTCGTCTTGTACATCCCGAAGCTGGCTGGCGTCTCGCATTTCTTCGAGGGATTCATCCCGACGATCGGCGTCATCCCGTCGGTCCAGAGCCTCTTCCGGTTCATGCGCGATCTTAGAAAAGGGTACCACGACTACTCGGACGGTTTGGAGCCCGGTCCGGAAGACATCCATGATTTCGACACCACTTTATACAAATCCGGAAACATCCAGGGCTGGCTCGAGTACTACGCGTCCCACGTCCGCTGGAGCTGCGCGCCGCCCGGCGGCCCGCACGCCGACTCGTCCGACGACGAGTCGTCCGACGACGAGTCCGGGTCGTCCGACGACGAGTCCGGGGCCGACTAATCCGACTCGTAAGGAGCTCGCGATGTTGTAAGCATATTTGACGTTAAAACAAAGAGAACGGGTGCGGGATAGTGTCGCAGCGAGTCGGGGGGACGATGCGGGCGGGGGTGGTACCGGAACGCGAACTAGTTGAGGCGCCGGACGGGCTCGAGCTCGAGGGCGGCGACGGAGAGCGTCGGCTGGGTCTCGTCGTCGGGGAACTCGGCGTCGCGCGTCCTCGCGGACGTCGGCTTCGGTGGCCTCGCGGCCTCGGCGACGGCCGCGGGCGGCGCGCGGCGCTTCGGCGCCGCGCCGCAGGGCCTGCAGAAGACCGTGGGCCGCGGGTAGAGGACGCCCTGGGCCGGCACGAAGGGCGCGCCCGCGCGGTTCGCGAACTCGACGGGCAGCGTCCGCGTCACATAGCGGAGCTGGGGCCCGTACTTGAAGCTCAGCGGCGTCTCGACGCGCGCGAGCCGCGGCGTCGCCGACTTGCGCAGCTCCCGGAGCTGGGCGTCGAGCGTCTCGACGTCGGCGACGGCCGGGTGCGCGGCCAGGGAGACGAAGACCGCGCCGCCGTGGTCCGCGAGCGCCTGCTTCAGCCACGCGCCGTGCTCCTTGGACACCAACACGCAGGGGATCGCCGACGGCCGCTCGCAGCCGCCCATGGCGAAGACCTCGGGCCCGCTCCGGTTGTTGGCGACGATGGCGGCGACGGCGCCGCGCTTCGCGAGCTGGTCGACCTTCTGCGCGAAGGAGCACGCGGGGTCGCGGTCCGCCAGCGCGACCTGTGTGGAAATCAACCGCTGGTTTGGGACGTCCCGACCAAACTTTGGAATTCTCTAGCTCGGTCACATCGAAGTCGATTCGGCTGATTTTTGGACGAGTCGTTTGCTCTCAGCGAGTTCTCGAAGCACAGCGGAAGTGCACGTGTCAACACATTCGAATACGCGCACATTGAAGTCGAGTTGAAGATTTGATTTGCACGCGGAACGCGACGAAGAAGTTCGCGGGCCGCTTCTTCGACGACGGCGCGGGCGCGTTCTTCTCCTCCTCGCGGCTCGGGTGCGCGCTCTCGGACTGGGCGGCCTCGTAGCGCAGGACGCAGGCCATGGACCCCTCCCGGGGCAGGAGGCAGGAGAACGCGGCCGCGACGCTCGGCACGAGCCGCGCGAGCGACTTCGGCTCCACGACCCGCAGCCGCGACGTCTCCTCGGGCAGCAGGTTCACGACGTCGAGGTGGAGGTGGGGCCCGCCCGTGTAGCCCGTGTTGCCGCTGAACGCGATGTGCTGGCCCGCCTCCACGCTGTCGCCGACCTTGAACAGGCTCCCGTCGGTCCGCAGGTGGTAGTAGCGCGCGTAGGAGCCGTCGTCGTGGCGCACGGCGACGAAGTTCGCCCGCGGCGCGAGGTGCGCCTTGGCGCCGCCGCCGCTGAAGTGCTGCACGACCGCGGCGACGACGCCGCCGCGGACCGCGTGCACCGGCGTGCCCACCGCGAGCTTGAAGTCGAAGCTGTAGCAGAGCGTGCCCCGGTGCGTGCTCGCGCCTGAACGAATCGCGCGCTCGCGCGCGGCGGCGCCGCGCGCGCGGGCGCCGGGCGACGCGCCGTTGACGCCCTGGATGCAGCGCCCGTGGCCGCTCATGAGCCGCCAGGCCGCCTGCGGGGGACGGCGGGGCGTCGGGGACGCGGCGCGCGGGGCGACGTCGCACGAGTCGGCCCGGGTACGGCAGCGTGAGGTTGCAGAGGGAGTCGGCGCCCAGCAGGTCCGCGATGGCCGTGCCGGCGCGCCCGCTGGGGCCCATTCTGCGTAGCAGATAATATGGCTGCGGTAAGGCCAGTGGCAAGGCTGAAGCAGTACCAACCTCTTGTTGCATTTTTGACACAGCGGCAGTCTCCGAAGCTCGATCAAGAAGCGTGCTGTCAAGCCCAGCGACATAATGTCAGAAACCAATCGCAACGTTTTACGCTAGCCCGAAGCTCATACGCTGCCAGCACGCCTCGTCCGCCACCTCGCCTCGCCTCCTAGCCGCAACCCGCGGTCCCGAAACCGCTCTGCTCCGATCTCTCTCCGAAGCGGCCGAAGCCGGCCAGAAGAAACGCGTGGTATCCAGCCCGAAGCACGGCAACATGCCCAACCAGGTGACGCGCGCGCGCCGGCGGCGCCTCGACAACCTGTCGCGCCTCGAGACGGACCTCGCCGAGTCGCCCGGCGCGCTGGCGGCCCTCGCGGAGACGCTCGAGCGAGGCGTGCCGAAGCGGAGTCATCGCGGCAGTGGCAGCCACAAGAAGCCGAGCAAAGATTTGTGGCGAACGAAATTGTGCAGCGCCTTTGAGGCGACGGGCGCCTGCCCCGACGGCGCCCAGTGCACCTTCGCCCACGGCGCGGCGCAGCTCCGGCGCCGGTCCGCGGGCGTCTGCGCGCGCGTCTCCGACGACGCGGCGGCCGTCGGCCCGACGCGCTGGACGGTGCACGCGGGCGAGCAGGGCGGCTGGGGCGCCGGCGGCGCGCCGCCGAGCCCGCCGGCCCTCGCGCGCGTCGACTCGAGCGACCTGTCGACGGCGCTCGAGCGCGTGCGTTCCATCACGATCGACGAGGCGGAGCTGACGCTGTCGCCCCACGCGCGGGCCTTCTCCATGCCGGAGCCGGCGCACGCCGTCACGCCCGACGGGTCGCCGCGCCTCGCGGGCTTCCACCGGTCGCGGCCGCCGTCGCCGCCGCCGTTCTCGCTCGCGCCGCCGGCCAAGGCCGCGCGGACGCGCGGCGACGGCCGGCTCGTGGGCACGGTGGTCCACCTGAGCCGCAAGCTCTGCGGCACCTTCGACACGGTCGACGAGGACGGCGTCGCCGTGACGCGCTTCAACGGCTGGTACGGCTTCGTCCGCCCGGACGAGTCGACGCTCCGCGACGAGGGCTTCTGCCGCGGCGACCTCTTCCTCCACCCGTCGGACGCGCCCGCGGCGTGCGCGCCGGCGCACCGGCAGCTCTTTTTTTCGCGCCTAAAACCCCCCGCGCAGGTACAACCCCCAGGTCGGCGACCGCGTCTCCTTCCACCTCGGCGTCCACGACCGGCGCCTCAAGGCCGCGGACCTCCGCCCCGTCTCCGACGACTCCGACGAGGACGGCTCGGCGACGGCGTCGCGGTCCCGCCGGGACTCCTGGGACTCGCGGGACGGCTCGCCGCGCCCCGGGCCGTCCCGCTCCTGGGACGCGGAGAGCTCGCCGCGCCGCGGGCCGTCCCAGTCCTGGGACACGGACAGCCTCCAGTCCTTCGCGTAGCCATGCCCGGGTTCGAAGAGCCCGCGCATTGCAACGCGACGTCCTTAAGCCTACGCTCACTTGCCCGCGGCGATGATCTTGCAGTACTTCTTGTGCGTCGTCCAGTGGGCCTTCTGACACGTCGCCGAGCAGTAGCGCGTCGTGCGGCAGCGCGAGCACGCGTGCAACTTGGCGCCGGGCGCGGCGACGGCGCCGCAGGTCTCGCAGGTGACCGCGTCGGGCGCGACGTCCCGGCCCTCGGCGTCCACGTTCGAGGAGTAGTCCCCGCGGACCCGGGACTCGGCGCGCTGCGCGGCGATGGCGTCGCGCGCGCGCGTCTTGTCCCGCTCGTAGGCCTCCGCCGACTCCGACGGGATGCCCTGCATCCGTTCCAGGTTGCTCGCCTGCCCGACGTCCTTGACGCCCGTGCCGTGCTTCTTGATGAGCGCGTCGGACTCGTCGGCCGTCGTGGGCACGTCGGGCGTCGGCGCGAGACCCAGGGCCTTGAGCCGCTTGATCACCGCCGCGTGGTCGCCCGTCGTCCCGAGCTGCTGCTGCTTCGACATCATCAGCTGCATCTTCTGCATCTCGCTCGCCCTCGCGATCATCTCGTCCGCGCGGTCGTGGTAGTTCTTGCCCACGATCGCGGCGTCGAGCGCGTTCATCGCGGGCATGGCGTAGTGGCCGCCGGTCTTGGTCATCTTGAAGGCGTCCGCGCCGCGCTCCACGAGCAGGTTGACGAACTTGATGTGGCCGTGCGCGGCCGCGAGCACGACGGGCGGGCGGCCGCCGTTGTTCTCGCGCGCGTCGATCTTCGCGCCGGCGTTCAACAGTAGGACGGCGATCTCGTGCGCGCCGTTCTGCGCGGCGTGGTGCAGCGGCATCATGCGCGCGCTGTCGGTCGTCCGCGCGTTCGGGTTCGCGCCGGCCTTCAGCAGTTGCCGCACCATTTTCGTGATGCCGGGCATGACGTGGTTCTGCGCCGCGTAGTGCAGCGCGATGGCGCCGTCGAAGTCGCAGCCCTCGTTCGGGTCCGAGCCGGAGGCGAGCAGGCGCGTGAGCTGGTTGGGGTCGTTGTTCTTGACCGCCTCGCAGAGCGGCGTGCCCTGGACGCCTCCCATCGCTGGTGTGTGTATGTGCGGCGTGACTCGGCAGCTGTGCGACGGCGCGGGGTGCTGTGTGTGTGCGACGGTGGTGCGTCACAGTGGCTCGGCAGCAGCTGTGCGACGGCGGGGGTGCGGATGGCAACGAGGGGCCTGGCACGCGACGAGGCACCGCGGATCTCGCAGGCCTGCAGGATTAGACCTCGTCGTCTGCGGCAACGTCGCAAGTTGAAGCCTCTCCTTGAACTAATGCTGCCGTTCTAGGGCCTCGGCCCGCACGAGCCCGGTCGGCCCTTGGAGCCTCAATCCCCCAGAGACTAGTCGGAGCCCTAGTAGTCGGCGTCCGAGTCATCCGAGTCGGACGAGTCGACGTGCGGGCCGTCGGGCGGCGCGCAGCTCCAGCGGACGGCGCCGGACTCGTAGTACTGGAGGTAGCCGCTGGCATTTCCGTCTCTGCGTAGCTTGGTAATGTAGTCATCGACATCGTCCGGATCGGCTTCCATGCATTCCATGCTGTCGCGGTACCCTTGGCTAAGGGAGCGCAAGCACCCGTTGAGGTTCTTGACCGTTGGGACGACGCCGATCATCGGGAGGAATTCCTCAAACAGGTGCGACACGCCAGCCAGCCTTGGGACGTTCGAAACGACCAGTCGAATCATCACAGCCGCGCGGCGGCGCCGCGCCACCTGCTTGAGGAGCTTGTTGAGGATCCACGTGCCCAGGCCCTGAAACATCCCTTCCAGCGGCCACGGAACGCGGAGTCCGGGGAGAACCGACAGCATCACGTCCTGCGTGAAGTCATGGATGGTTTCGAAGTTGTCCCAGACGTCGTCGCCGTCCTCGGCCTCCTGGCGCAGCTCGCGGTCCTTGCGCTTGTACGCCTCCACGACGTCCGTGAGCACCACGCGCATGAACTGATGAAACGACGCCGCCGGCTGCAGCGCGCCCGCGGAATTCATTACTGTTAGCTCGAAATCGCCGCGCTTGTCTTCGGCCTCCATCAAAGCATAGGGATGCTGAAGGCGCCCGCGCACCTTGAAAAGCAAGGGCGGCAATTGCGCCGTGGGCGCGACGACCGAGCGGCCCTTCGTTGCGTCGTAGACCACCGTCATTTGAATCGCTTGGGGTCGGGTCGCGGCCGGCACCGGCTCGGTCGCGCGCCGCGCTGGCACCAGTGCGCGCGCCGGCCAAGCCTTGACTCGGCTCCAGCCCGAAGTCCACTGGAGATCTGCATCAACAACCGATTGAACCAAAGATGCCGTCCCCAAAAATTATCCACGCCCGCCAAGCCCCCAAAAGAAAGCCCAAAAAAAAAAAACAAGAAAGCCAGCCTAAAGGTCCGGCCCGACGGCGGGCATGGGCGCCTCGTCGACGGCGCACTCCGTAAAGTAGGCGAGCTCCGGGAAGTCGGCCGCGAGGTAGTCGTCGTAGCCGCCGCGCCGGTAGATCTTCTGCGGGTCCGGCCCGTTGCCCCAGGGCGGCATGTCGCCGTAGGGGTTCGCGAGCTTGGGCAGCACGTCGCGCACCGCGCCCGGGTCGCAGACCGCGAACGGCGTCTCCCACGGGTTCGTCCCGAAGTGGTCGAGCTGGTGCTTCGGCGTGTCCGGCATCACGAAGAACATCTCCGTCGACCGGCTGTCGGGCCCGGAGCCGGCGTAGGCGATCATGCCCGCCTCGAAGGGGATGCGCTGCTTCGGGTCGTCGGGGATGTTCGCCGTGCGCCACCGCGTGCGCGTCTCGTAGTCCTTGGAGATGCCGAACTGCGCGAGGAACCGCGGCACGACGCGGTTGATCGCCGCGCCGTCGAAGTACTTGCGCCGCACCAACTCCAAGAATCGCCCCGCGCCGCGCGGCGCCCAGTCCGGGAACACGCTGATTCCTATGGTCCCGACGGTCGTGCCGCAGGCGACGCGCACCGTGCCCGTCTTCGTCAGACTATAGAACGTGCGGTCGCCGCGGATCGTGACCTCGCCCTGGTCGTAGGTGAACGTGTGGCCCGCCCAGGTGTCCTGGTGGAGCTCGCCGCCGTAGGCCGGCACGCGGCCGACGCCGGTCGCTTCCTTCGTCTCCGGATGCACCCAGGCCAGCTCCGCGTCGACGTCCATCTCGTTGCGAAAGGTCACGCCCACCTTCTGGGATTCGACCAGCGCCAGGCACGATGCGACCAGGCAGCCCCAATGCATGGCCATCGGCACTCGTCGGAGCGCGAGGAAGTGCTCGTTGAAGCGTTGAAGTAGCACAGTCGTGATGGTGGCAAAAATGCGCCGCGCCAAGGTGCTGTTCTTGCTCACAACATGCGCGGCCTTCCGCGGCCCGGCGCCGCGCCTGCCGCGGCGCGTCGCACCGCTCAAAGCGATGAAAGCGACACCTGTCGCGCGCGCCATCCACCGCATCGACGACACGACCCAGCGCTGCGCGGCGTCCCGCGGCCGCGTTTCGAGAGCTTTCGACCGGGGAAACGACACCACCTCGTAGGCGCTGCGTCGTCGCGACGCGCGGCTGGCCCGTCGCCGCCAAATTCGCGACGCTGCTGGCGTTGTACGCCGCGCACACGCTCCTCCTGTCGCGCGGCTGCCTGCCGCTGCCGTGCCAGCTCGTCCCCAACGACTTTGGCCTCTGGCAGAGCGTCGGCTACGACAGCCTCGTCGGCGGCGCCGTCGTCGCGCTCCGCGCCGCGCACGTCGCCGCGCGATCTCCCGCGAAGCGGCCGCCGCCGCCGCGGCCGAAGTTGCCGTCGCGGCGGCGCCTCGCGGCCACGATCCTGGCCCTGGCCTTCGCCTACAACTTCAGCGGCTACGCGGCCTGGGCGAGCGACGAGTGCCTCTACGAGCTGTCCCTGCGCGGCGCGCACGTCTCGACGGCCATGCGGCGGGCAGTCCAGGTCCTCAGCGGCCACCTCGCGTGGGTTTTGTCGGGCGCGCTCATCCTCCGGGCCGGCGCGAAGAACTTCTTCGCGCGGGGCGAGCACCGCTGGTTCGACTTTAACGTCGACGGCGACTGGCTCTGGTGGGTCGCCGGCGGCTACGCGGCGTCCGCGCTCGCGTTCAACGTCGCCGACGGCCTCAACCACTTCGTCGTGCCGTCCGTGCTCTTCGACGACGACACGCTCGTGACGCGCATGATCAACCCCGAGGACAACGACGTCGTCGCGCTCGTCGCGGGTAGCATCGCGCCCTGCGTCACCGCGCCCGTCTGGGAGGAGGCGCTCTACCGGGGCTTCCTGCTCAAGGCCCTGGTCCCCTTCGCGGGGCCCGCGGCCGCGCTGCCGCTGTCCGCGGTGCTCTTCGCCGCGCACCACCTCACGCTCACCGCGGCGCTGCCCCTCGCGGTCTTGGGCGGGCTCTGGGGCCACATCTACGTCGCCGCGCGGCAGAACCTCCTCGTGCCCGCGCTGATCCACGCGCTCTGGAACGCGCGCGTCTTCCTCGGCGCGCTGCTCGGGCTCTAACGCGCCGTCGATCGTTAGAGGACGAAGGGCGCGTCGTCGCGGTCCTCCGTGAGCTCCCAGGCCGGCTCCGGCGCCGGCGCGTCCTTCTTCTTCTTTTTCTTCTTCTTCTTCTTCTTCTCCGACGACGGCGGCGGCGGCGGCGCGTCCGCGCCCCGGACGGGCGACGGGTGGAACGGCGCGCGGCCGTCGCGCGCGTCCTCGCCGCCGTCGTAGGCCGCGCGCGCGGGCGCGAGCTCGTAGGACCGCGCCGGCGGCGCCGGCGGCGGGTAGGCGTCGCCGTAGCGGTCGTCGCCGCCGCCGACCCAGCGGTCGCCGCGGCCCGCGAAGTCGCGCGCCTCGACTCGCGGCGCCGCGGCGCCCGGCCAGCCCGGCGCGCAGCCCGCGTCGACGGGCGCCGGCAGCGCCGGCGGCGCCTCGCCGGCGTCGGCGGCCTCGAGGGACATCTCCTTCTCGAGCTGCTCCCAGCGCAACCTGGGCAGCAAAAGGGTGCGAAATTCCCAACTTCAAAGGCTCCGATCTCGGCCGTTTTCCGCTCGTTTCGGCTGATTTTTGGACGAGCGATCATCTCTCGGAGCGCTCTCGAAGCGTGGGTGCTTTTTTCCGGAACGCGCGCGCGCGGAACACTCACGTTGAAGCGACGTTGAATCACCCTTTTCCTGCCCTGAGCGCAACCGCCGCTTCTCGTCGTGCTCGCGCTCGCGGCGGTGCAGGTAGAACGCCGCGTAGCAGACGCCGCAGGCGACGACGACGCACGCGACGCCCACGAGGATGAGCAGGCTCCCCGACGCCGCGTCGGCCCCGTCGTCGTCGTCGTCGTCCGGCGCCGCGGGCGTCGGGGCGCCCGACGGCGCGGCGTCCGCGACGCACGTCGCGTACTCGACGAACGCGCCCTCGACGCAGCGCGTGATGCCCGACGCGACGTAGCCGTCGTCGCAGTCCACGTGGCAGCCGTTGCCGCTGTAGAGCGTGTCGCCGGGCTCGCAGAAGGCCGACGCGTACGCGCCGTTCGTCGGGTGCGCGAGCACGAGGCACGTCGACGACTCGGCGAAGAACTGGGACGCGTCCTTCTGGTCCAGGCCCGTGACGGCGTAGTAGTCCGTCATGTCGCAGCAGGCGTAGGTCATGTCGTTCGCGGTCAGGTAGGCGTCGGACGTCGTGAACGAGAGCAGCGCGCTCGACCCCTCCTGCCGGCTCAGGTCCGCGCGGAAGCAGAAGAGCGGGCCCGTCGTCGAGATGACGACCTCGTCGCCGTCGTCGCAGCGGTCGTTGCCCATGCCGCAGGTGTAGTCGAAGATCTGCGTGTGGTAGTGGTACGTCGCCCCGAGGTCGACGCCGTACTCGTCGGTCGTCGACTCGTCGTGCGTGTGGCCGCTGCACTCGTCGAGGAGCGGCGCCGCGAAGCCCGGCGCGTCGTCGCCGAGGTAGCGGCCGTAGATGAGGTGGCCGTCGGCGCCGAAGCCGACGATGGGCGGGTGCGACGCCGTGGACGTGTAGTTGGACGTGCCGTAGAGGCACTGGTGGCTGTCGCTGAAGAGGTCGCCGTGGACGTGGGGTTGGCCCGCGCCCTGGCCGACGTGGAGGTTGCAGGGCGACGTCTCGCAGGTCGGCTGGTTCCACTCGCCGCGGTTGTTCTGCGTGACCCAGTTCTGCATGCCGTTGACCGTGATGCCGACGCCCGCGCCGTCGGGCAGGCCGTAGGTGCCGATGCCGAGGCCGTCGTCGTAGAGGTAGGGGATGCCCTCGTTGCCCGCCGTGCCGTCGAAGAGGTCGACGTTGTTCGTCCAGACGCCCTCGTCGAAGTCGACGACGTCGAGCGGGTACTGGAGGCTGTAGTAGCGGTCGACGGTGCGCGTCGGGTCGCCCGTGCAGTAGGTCACGCCGCCGGACACGCCGAGCGGCGGGCTCGGCACGTTGTTCAGGTGCGGCTCGAAGACGCCGCCCTCGCCGGAGGTCATGAGGATGAGCCACTTGTCGTTGCAGAAGGCCCACTTGATCGACGGGCCCTGGACGACGCGCTCGAGGAACGCGCCGTCGCAGACGCCGTCCGTGCGCTGCGTGCACGTGTCGTCGCAGGGGCCGTTGAAGCCCCAGTCCGTGATCTCGTCGTAGTCGCTCATGTCCAGGAACGACGTGCAATCGGAGCCGTCGGCCGCGTAGTCGGACCGGTAGGCGCCGGCGACGCCGTCGACGACCGGCGGGCCGCCGCCCTCGTCGGAGCAGGTGATGTACTGGTTCCGGCACGTCGGCGCGCCGCAGTAGCCCCAGCCGCCCTCCTCCGTCGGCGCGTAGCACTCGGAGCTGTCGAGGGCGTAGGTGTTCGTCATCTGGCTCGACGCGGTGACGCTCCCGTCGTCCGTAACGGTGGCGCCGTTCGCCGACGACGTCGGCTCCGGCGCGGGGTTCGCGGTGGAGGGGTTCGCCGTCGGCGCCGGCGCGGGGCGCGCCGTCCTCGGTTCCGGCTTCGCCGTCGACGGCTGCGGCGTCGGCGGCGACGGCGTCGGCGGCGGCGACGACGGCGGCGGCGACGACGGCTTCGCCGTCGGCGGCGCGGGCCGCGCCGTCGACGGCTCCGGCGCCGGCGCGGGCGTCGGCGACGGGTCCGCCGGTTGCGTCTCCGCCTCGAGCGCGGCGAGCGATTCGGTGACGAGCACGGCGTCCGAGAGCTGGCTGTCCTCGATGTAGTCGAGGGACTCGTAGGCCCGCGCGGCCGCGAAGACTTCCGCGCTCAGGGTCCCGTCGTTGACCGCGGCGGCGAGCTCGGCCTCCAGGGCCTCGGCGGCCGCGGCCGCGTCGTCGCCGGACGTCTCGAGGTCCGCGCGGGCCTCGAGGCGCGTGTCCTCGGCGTCCATCGGGTTGCCCTCGAGGCGCCGCGCGTCGGGGACGGCCTGCGACAGTTCGCCGAGCTCGACGGCGACGAGGCTCCTGGCCGCGTCCGACGACGCGACCAAAGCCTCGCCGACGGCGGCCGCGAGGTCGTTGGACGTGTAGACGCCGAAGTCGACGACGACGACCGTGGAGACGACGTAGAGGCCCGCGGCCGTCGGCGCGGCCGACCGCGCGGCCGACGGCGCGTAGGTCGTCGCCGCCCCCGTCGGCGCGGCCGCCGCGGCCCCGGCCGTCGGCGCGGCCGACGGCGCCGCGGCCTCGACGGCCAGCTTCATGCCCGAGGTGCAGTGGCTGCCCACGGAGCACGCGAAGTAGCGGACCTCCCCGGGCTCGACGGCCGCGGCGACGGGCGCCACGTCCCCCAGCGCCGTCGCGTCGGCGAAGTCGCAGGAATCGAAAGCGTCGGCGTCCGGGAGCTCGTGGACCGTGTGCGTGCCGCTCGCCCAGTCGAAGCGCACCGTCGCGGGCGCGTCGACGGTGAGCGAGCACGACGGCGAGCCTGCGTGGAATTCAACCACTGGTTTGGGTGGTCCTGACCAAACTTCAGAATTCTCTAGCTCGGTCAAATCGAAGTCGATTCGGCTGATTTTTGGACGGATCGATTGCTCTCGTCGAGTTCTCGAAGCACAGCGAAAGAGTCCGGCGCAGTCCGTTCAATTACGCGCACATTGAAGTCGGGTTGAAGATTTGAATTCCACACGACGGCGCGCAACTCCAGAAGACGACGTCCGGCCATTCGACGACGACATCCCCCACGACCGTCGGCTCCGCGGACGGGGGCGCCGACGACGGCCCGTAGGTCGACGGCCCGTAGGTCGGCGCGCGCGACGGCGCGCCCGCCGCGGCGGTCGGCGCGGCGCTCGGCGCGGCCGCGGCCGCGCTCGCCGACGGCGGCGCCGTCGCGTCGCAGGACTCGCAGGCGACGGCGCAGGCGTCGCCGCTGATGGCATCGTCGTAGCCGACGACCTCGCAGCGCAGGTCCGGGTACGCGGCCACCCACGCGCAGTCCTTCCACGGCGCGTTTTTCTTGTACCAGTCGCTCCGGTCCGTGCAGGCCGTCGGCGCGGCCGTCGGCGCGCCGTAGGCCGCGGCGCCGCCGGCGACGCAGACGGCGACGCCGCAGGCCGCCGAGCCGCAGGCCGCCGAGTTTGCTAGCGACGCTTCGGCGTCGACGGAGATGCCCGATACGGCCAGGCCGTAGCAGCCGTCGGGGAGGCACGCCTCGACGACGCCCGCGGCTTCCGGCGCGATCTCGAACACCAGCGCGTCGTCGGAGGAGACGACGACGGACGCGTCGGCCCAGTCCGCGCCCGTCATCTCGAGCTCGTAGACGAAGTCGCCGCACGCGCCCGTAGGCTCGGCGGTCGGCGCGACCGACGGCGCGAGCGACGGCGAGAGCGACGTCGGCCTCCGCGACGTGGGGCCACCGCTCGGGGGCGCCGACGGCGCGGCCGCGGGCGCCGTCGACGTCGGCGCGGGCGACAGCGACGGCGAGAGGCTCGGGTCGCCGTACGCGGCCGGGTCCCGCGCGTTCGCGGCCGCGCCCCTGGCGCCGGAGCCCGCGGGGCCGACGTAGGCCAGGACGCCGGACGCGTCGCAGGTCCCGACCCAGCAGCCGTCGCCGACCGTCAGCGGGAGGCCGAGCTCGTAGACGCCGACTTCGTCGGCGACGGCGAAGAAGCGCGACGCGGCGCCCGAGCCGTAGGAGAACGCCGCGGAGTACGACGCGTTCGCGCCCCCGCTCAAGGCGACGACCGCCGTCGCGTTGTCCGCGAGGCGCACGACGAGCAGCGCCCCGCCGCCCGCGGCGACGCCCGCGAGGTAGTCGCCCGCCGCGCCGTCGACGACGGCGTCGTCGCCGCCGCCGTCGAGGAGCGGCGCGAGGTCGTACACCGGCGGCGCGTCGACGTCGACGACGATGACGCCCTCGACGAAGACGGCGTCGTCGCCGTGGATGGCTTCCACGCGGTGGATGGCGCCGGGGAGCGCGGCGGCGTAGTAGTAGGTCTCGCCGACGACGGTCGCCGCCGCCGGCGCCTGCTCGTCGAGGTAGTTGTAGAAGCAGGTCGCGTGCGAGTCGTCGAAGCGGCAGAGCCGGTTCCCAAAGGCGCCGAAGAGCATGCAGCCCTCCCGCGACTCGTAGAGCGCGAGGCCGCCGAGGCTCCGCGTGTAGTAGGGCACGTCGAATTTCGCGCCGTAGTCGCCGGAGCCGCCGTGCAACTCGACGACCGCGTGGCCCTCGTCGTCGTCCGCGAAGCGCAGCGGCAGCACGGCGCAGTCCGCGGCCTCGACGCTGAGGTCCGACCAGCAGAAGCCGCACTCGTAGGGCGTCGGCGCGGCGGACGGGGCGGCTTCCACGGGGCTCGCGGACGGCGGCGCCGTCGGCCCGTGCGTCGGCGCGGCGGACGGCGCGACGCTCGCCGAGGGGCCGTAGGTCGGCGCCGCCGTCGGCGCCGGCGGCTCGGCGGACGGCGCCGGCGTGTCGTAGTAGCCGAAGGGGCAGTTCATGCCGTCGTTCGACGTCGCCTCCGCGGAGTTGGACGTCCGCTCGAGCGCCGCGCGCGCGCCCGCGCACGCGCTCTGCGCCGCCGCGTCGAAGCCCGTGTTCCAGCAGTCGTCCGGCACGGCGACGGGGAGTTTGAGCCGGAAGATGCCCCAGCCCTCGTTCGACGCGAACAGCACGTCCGGGAGGCCCGCCGTGACGTAGAGGAACGCGGCGCCGTAGGCGCTCTTGTCGTCGCGCGCCGGCTCGTCGCCCCAGTCGACGTCCGACTCGAGCACGGCGAAGTCCTCCGGGTAGCCGTCGTCCGCGAGGCGCACGATCAAGAGCTCGAAGCGCTGGCCGAGGCCCACGACGTACGCGCCGCCGTCGACGCCGTCGTCGACGATCGTGAGGGAGCCGCCGTCGTCGCCCGTCGGCTCCCGCAGGGCGACGACGTCCAGGACGCTCCGCTCGTAGAGGTCCTCGGAGATGACGAAGCGCAGCTCGTCGTGGAAGACGGGCGCGCCGTTGATCCGCTCGACGAAGTGGAAGCCCTTCTCGCCGCCGTAGCCCGGCTCCTTGGCGTAGTAGAAGTGCTCCGCGCCGTCGTCCTGCCGGAGGATGGCGCCGACGTTGGGCTTCGCGAGGGCGAGTTCCTCGAAGCAGCGCGTCTTCGCGGCGTCGAAGACGCAGAGCCTGGCCAGGTCGTCGCCGTCGCCCGTGAACGCGCCGACGAGGTAGTGGTCGCCCGCGTCCGAGATGCCCATGGCGACGGCGTTGACGTGGCCGTCGAAGTAGCTCAGGTCGAAGAGCTCGGCGTAGTCGCCGCTCTCGACGTCGAGCTCGAAGACGCCGTAGGGCCTGGGCAGGACAAGGGTGATTCAACGTCGCTTCAACGTGAGTGTTTCGCGCGCGCGCGTTCCGGAAAAAACATTCACGCTTCGAGACCGTTCCGAGAGATGATCGCTCGTCCAAAAATCAGCCGAAACGAGTGGAACACGGCCGAGAAAGGAGCCTTTGAAGTTGGGAATTTCGCTCTCTTGTCCTGCCCTGCGTAGGGCTCGTCGTCGCCCTCGCGCATGACCTGGAGCGGCGCCGGGTGCGCCTCGCAGTCGAAGGGCTCGACGGGGCGCTCCGACGGCGCCGCCGTCGGGGCGTAGGTCGTCGGCGGATTCGTCGGCGCCGCCGTCGGGAAGACGGGCGCCTCGAAGCTCCCGAGCGGGCAGTTGAGGCCGTCGTTGCTGCTCGCGTCGGCCGAATCCGTCACGCGCGTCAGCGACGCCGTCGCGCCGTCGCAGACGGCGTGCGTCTCCGTCTCGAAGCCCGTGTTCCAGCAGGCCTCGGGCACGACGACGGGCAGCTCGAGCTCGAAGATGCCCCAGCCCTCGTTCGACGCGAAGTACGACGACAGGCCGTACCACTCGTAGCCCTCGCGGTACCCAAAGGCCGCCCCGAAGGCCGACGTGCCCGTCTCGGGCTTGCCCAGGCCCCAGTCGACGTCCGACTCCAGGACCGCGTAGGCCTCCGGCGCGCCGTCGTCGCCGAGCCGCACGACGAAGAGCTCGAAGGCCTGGGCCAGGCCCACCAGGTACTCGCCCTTGTTCTCGCCGTCGTCGATCCAGACGTCGTCGCGCTTCTCCTCGAGCGGCGCGAAGTCGAGGACGGACCGCGTGAAGAGGTCCTGGGGCACGACGAAGCCGTAGTCCTCGTGGAACACGGGCGCGTCCGTGTCCAAGCCTTCCACCCAGTAGACCGCGCGGTCGCCGCCCATGCCCGGCTCCTTGGCGTAGTAGTAGTTGGCTCCTAGAATCGCGCCCGCGTTGGGCTTCTCCTCCGCCAGGGGCGTGTCGAAGCACGACCGCTTCCGCCGGTCGAAGACGCAGAGGTAGCCCGCGAAGGACCCGTAGGCGTAGTACTCGTCGACGGCGGCGTCGTACATGGCCAGCGCGTTGACGTGGGCGTCGAGGTCGAGGAAGTCGAGCTCGTAGAGCGTGTGGTACGCGCCCGTGAGGACGTCGAGCTCCGCGACGCGGTAGTGCTCGTCGTCCTTCTCCCGGAGCACCTGGATCGGGTTGCCCGCCGCGGCGCAGTCGAAGGGCTCGACGGCGCCCTCGGACGGCGCCGCACTCGTCGGCGCGTAGGTCGGCTGCGCCGACGGCGCCCGCGACGGCTCGAACGACGGGGCCGGCGTCGGGTCGCCGGTCGTCGGCGCGCGCGTCGGATCCTCGAACGCGACGAACGCCTGCGTCTCGCAGTTCAGGCCGTCGTTGCTCGACGCGTCCAGCGACGCCATGCGGTACACGATGGACGCCGACGAGGCCTCGCAGACGACGTGGTTCTGCGTCTCCTCGTCCGCGTTCCAGCACGCCTCCGGCACGACGACGGGCAGCTCCAATTCGAAGAGGCCCCAGCCCTCGTTCGACGCGAAGAAGACCTGCGCGTCGCCCCACGTCGCGCTGCGGTACGTGAACGCGGCGCCAAAGGCCGACGTGCCGCTCTGGGGCGTCCGGCTCCGCCAGTCGGCGACGCCCGGGATCACCGCGTAGGCGTCCGGCGCGCCGCCGTCGCCGAGCCGGACGACGACGAGCTCGAAGGCCTGGGCCAGACCCACCAAGTACTCGCCCTTGCCCTCGCCGTCGTCGATCCACACGTCGTCGCGCTCCTCCTTGAGCGGCGCGAAGTCGAGGACGGACCGCGTGAAGAGGTCGTCCGGGATGACGAAGCCGTAGTCCTCGTGGAAGACCGGCGCCGCCGCGTCCAGGCCCTCGACCCAGTAGACCGCGCGGTCGCCGCCCATGCCCGGCTCCTTGGCGTAGTAGTAGTTGGCTCCTAGAATCGTGCCCGCGTTGGGCTTCGCCTCCGCCAGGGGCGTGTCCAGGCACCACTTTTTGACGCGGTCGAAGACGCACAGATAGCCCGCGAGGGACCCGTACATGTAGTAGGCGTCGACGGCCCACTCGTAGAGCGCGATGGCGTTGACGTGGTCGTCGACGTCGAGATAACCGAGCTCGTAGAGCGAGTGGTACTCGCCGGAGACGAGGTCGAGCTCCGCGACGCGGTAGGGCTCGCCGTCGTCGCCGCGGAGCACCTGCACGGGGTTCGGGAACTGGGCGCAGTCGAAGGCCTCGACGTCGCCCTCGGACGGCGCCGCCGTCGACGGCGCGTAGGTCGGCGCGGGCGTCGGCGCGGGCGACGGCTCGGGCGTCGGCGGCGCCGACGGCTCGGGCGTCGGCTCCGGGCTCGGGCCGCGCGTCGGCGCGGGCGTCGGCGGCAGCTCGACGATGAAGCCGCCGAGGGCGCAGTTCATGCCGTCGTTCGAGCTCGCGTCCGCGGACGGGCCGCGCCAGTGCACGATGGCCCGCTCGGCGGCGCAGGCCGCGTGCGCCAGGGTGTCCGTGCCCGTGTTCCAGCACTCGTCCGGGATCTCCAGAGGCAAATCGAGCTGGAACATGCCCCAGCCCTCGTTGGACGCGAAGTAGGGGTAGTAGACGTCCCAGTCCCGCGAGCGGTAGGAGAAGGCCGCGCCGAAGGCTGAGGTGCCGTCCTCGGGCGTCTTGGACGCCCAGTTCACCGTGACGGCGTCGACGACCGCGTAGGCCTCCGGCGCGCCGTCGCCGTCGAGGCGCACGACGAAGACCTCGAAGGCCTGGCCCAGACCGATGAGGTAGGCGCCGCCGGCGACGCCGTCGACGATCCACGCGTCCTCGCCGTCGACCTCCTTGTTCGGCGTCACGTCCAAAACCGAATCCTCGAAGAGGTCCTCGGAGACCACGAAGGCCGCCGTCTCGTGGAAGACGGGGTCGCCGTCGACGCCCTCGACCCAGTAGAAGGCGCGGTCGCCCTCGCCCGGCGTCTTGGCGTAGTAGTAGTTGCCGTCGAGCATCGCGCCGACGTTCGGCCGGTCCTCCATCAGCGACGTCGCGAAGCAGGCCGCGCCGCCGTCGTCGAAGGCGCAGAGCTTGCCGTCGATGGCCGCGTAGGCGTAGAACGCCTCGTAGTCGTCCGACTCGTACATGGCCACGGCGTTGACGTGGCTGTCGAGGTCGAGGTAGTCGAGCTCGAAGAGCGTGACGTACTCGCCGTCGCCCTGGATCTCGAGCTGCGCGGCGCGGTAGTGCTCGTCGTCGCCGTCGCGCATGACCTGGATGGGGTCCGGGAAGCCGTCGCAGTCGAAGGGCGCCACGGCGTAGGACGTCGGGTCGGGCGACGGGTCGGGCGTCGGCTCGGGGCTCGGCTCGGGGCTCGGCTCGGGCGTCGGCTCGGGGCTCGGCCCGGGCGTCGGCGCCGGCGTCGGCGTGTAACTCGGCGCCGGCGACGGGTCCGGCGCGATGAGGCCCAGGGGGCAGTTCATGCCGTCGTTGGACGTCGCCTCCGCGGACGCGTACTTGCGCACGACGGACGCGCTGGAAGAAGCGCACGCGGCGTGCGACGCCGCGTCGAAGCCCGTGTTCCAGCACGCGTCGGGCACCGTCACGGGCAACACGACCTGAAACAGGCCGAAGCCCTCGTTGGCCGCGAAGTACATCTCGACGTCGCCGGCCATGTCGAGCTGGTACAAAAAGGCCGCGCCGTAGGCCGACGTGCCCGTTTCCACGTCCGCGCCATTCCAGTCGACGACCGCGGGCAAAACCGCATAGGCGTCGGGCACGCCGCCATCATCCAAGCGCACGACGACGACCTCGAGCGCCTGGCCCATGCCGAAGAGGTAGCGGCCCGCGTCGTCGCCGTCGGCGACGAATTCGCGCGGCCACGCGACGCCCTCCGCGTCGACGAAGTTTTCCGTGAGCGCGACGATGTCCAGCACGCTCCGCTCGAAGACGTCCTCCGAGACCACGAAGAGCGCATCCTCGTGGAACGCCGGCGCCTCGGTGTCGATGCCGGACACGAAGTAGAAGCTCTTCTCGCCGTTGTCGCCGACCTCCTTCGCGTAGTAGTACGTGTCCTCCAAAATCGTGCCCAGGTTCGGCTTCTCCTCCGCGAGGGGCGTCGGGAAGCATTTCCGGTGCGCGCTGTCGAACTTGCACAAGAACCCGGCGAAGGAGCCCCAGGCCGTGAAGGTCGAGTAGGACGCGTCCGCGTGCATGGCGACCGCGTTGATGTGGCCGTCGAAGTCGAAGGCGTAGAGCGTCTCGTAGTTCCCCGTCTCGAAGTCGAGCATGGCCGCCTCGTAGGGCTCGTCGTCGCTCGCGCGCCTGTGTGGAAATCAACCACTGGTTTGGGGGGTCCCCACCAAACTTCAGAACTCTCTAGCTCGGTCAAATCGAAGTCGATTCGGCTGGATTTTGGACGAATCGATTGCTCTCATCGAGTTCTCGAAGCACGGCAGAAGAGTCCGGTCCAAACCGTTCGGTGATGCACACATTGAAGTCGGGTTGAAGATTTGATTTCCACACAGCCTCGCGCAAAATCTGGATCGGGTTCCCGAAGCTGCCGCAGTCGAACGCGGACACGTCCGCGGGGGTCGCCGACGGGGCGTACGTCGACGGCGCGTAGGACGGCGCTTCCGTCTCCTGGAGCACGCTGCCCTCGGGGCAGTTCAGGCCGTCGTTCGACGACGCCGGCAGCGACGGCCCGACCCATCGAATGACCGCGGCGGCGCCGTCGCAAACGACGTGACTCTCGACGTCGTGGCCCGCGTTCCAGCAGTCCGCCGGCGCGTCGAGCGGCAGCTCCAGGAAGAAGATGCCGTAGCCCTCGTTGGACGCGAAGTAGAGCTCGCGGCCGGCCGTTTCGGAGACGTAGGCGAACGCGGCGCCGAACGACGAGTCGGCGCCGTCCGGCGGGTCGTCCGCTGGGTAGTCCGACCAGTCCACCGTCGACGGCAAGACCGCGTAGGCCTCGGGCGCGCCCGTCGCCGACGAGAGGCGCACGACGAGCACCTCGTAGCGCGCCGCGAGGCCGACGAGGTACGTCGCGTCCGCCACGCCGTCGTCGACGTAGACGGCGCCGTCCTCGGGCAGCGGCGCGAGGTCGAGCACCGCATCCTCGTAGAGGCTCGCGGAAATCGTGAAGGACGACGCGTTGTGGAATTTTGGGGACGCGGTCTGCACGTCGTCGACGTAGAAGATCGCGCTGCCGTCGTTGCGGCCCGTGTTTTTGGAGTAGTAGTAGCGGTCGCCGACGACGCAGCCCACGTTCGCCGCGTACTCCAATGGCTCGTCGAAGCAGGCGCGGCGCTCCGCGTCGAAGCGGCAGAGGAGGCCGCCCATGGACGCGAACGCGTAGTACGCGCCGTCGGCGTCCTCGTAGAGCGCGGCCGCGTTGACGTGGTCGTCGAAGTAGTCCAACGTGAAGACGAGCGCGTAGTCGCCCGTGTCGATGTCGAGCTGGCGCACGTTGTAGGACTCGGCGTCGTCGCCCCATTTTAAGACCTGGAGCGGGTACGGGGACGCCTCGCAGTCGAAGGGCGCCACGCCGTCGTCGGCCCAGCACGACGCGGCGCCGCCGCAGCCGTCGTCGTCGCGCTCGTCCGACGCCGCCGACGCCGCGAGCAGCACCAGCGGCGCCAAGAGGCGCGCGGGGCTGCGCCGGCCGTGAGGCCGCGCAGTGAACATCGCGCAAGAGTTGAAAAAAGCGTTCAACTGGACTTCAAGCAGCCTTCAGCTTTAGCGACGAGCGGACGGCCTGATCGAGGCGCCTATCGAGACATGGAGACCGCGACGGACGAACAGACCTACACGCCGAACGCGTCGGAGGGCGCGGAGTCGCTCGTCATCCGCCTGCCGCCGCACCTCGCGAAGCTCGCCGAGTCCGGGAACTGGCCATCCGACGCGACGGTCGAGTTCGACGGCGACAAGCTCGCGTTGCGCCTGCGGTCCCACCCCGACGACCTCGAGCGCATCGAGACCTACAACGCGACGAGGAGCAGCAACACCTGCGAGCAGGAGTGCTTCGACGGGAGCGGCGCCGGGTGCGGCGCCGTGCGCGGGCGCTACGTCTTCGAGCGGCTGTCCATCGACGAGGAGCAGCGCCGGAAGGTCAAGGCGCGGTCCGAGCAGGCCAAGGCCGCGGCGAAGGAGCGCCACGTCGAGCAGCTCGACGTCGCCGAGGCGCCCAGGGCCGCGGCGGCGCCGCCGCGGAAGCGCGCGAGGACGCCGCGCGCGGCGCCGGGCTCGCCACGCGGCGCGCCGGGCTCGCCGCGCGCGGCGGCGGCCGCGCCGACCTGCTACGTGTCCCTCGGCGCGCGCGCCCTGGCCAAGTCCGTCGGCGAGCTCCGGGCGACCTTCCCGGACCTCGTCGCCGTCGGCTGCTTCCGGCGGCCGACGGGGCGCGGCGATCCCGCGTGGACGTCGCCGGGCCCGCCCGGGCCCGCCGGTGACGCGGCCGCGGCCGACGTCTTCGACGCGGCCTACGCCTGCTTCGCGACGCCCGCCGCCGCCGGCGAGGCGCTCGCGGCGGGCGCGCTCGGCGCCGCGCCCTGCGATTCCGCGGCGGCGGCGCACGCGGCGCTCGCGGGCGTCGTCGTCTACAAGCCGCCGGGCTGGGTGGCGGCGCCCGTCGTCCGCCCCGGCGCCGAGCCCCTGCCCGCGCCGCCGGCGGCGTCGGCGTCGGGCGCGCCGACGCTGCGCAACGCGGCCGCGGCCGCGGCCGTCGGATCCGACGCGACGCGCGTCGGCGCGGCCGCCGAGGCGGTCGTCGCGGGCCTCTCGGGCGCGGCGCGCGGCGCGCTCCGCTTCGTCGCGCCGGAGCTCCGCGACCCGGAGCGCGCGCGCGCGGCGAAGAAGCGCGTCGACTACCTCGGGCCGGAGCTCGCGTTGTCGCGGCGGTCCTTCCACGAGCGCTGGTCCCGGGCCGACGACGACTTGGAGGTCGCGGAGCTCGCGCTCGCGCTCGCCGTCGACGAGGCCGCGGCGACGGCGCGGCGCGCGGCGGCGCACCTCGCGGCGACCAAGGCGACCAAGGCGTCGGCGCCGGCGTCCCGCGACGATGTTCGAGAGACGTTGACCGGGAAACCAAAGAGACATCGTGACCGACGTGCGTTCTTAGGTCGGCGCGGCGCGACGGCGACGCGGACCGGCTCCTCGGGCGGCCGCGCGGCGCGGGCGACGCGGGCGCCGACGACGACCCGCGCCTCGCGGCGCTCGCGCTCCTGCGCCGGGTCCGCGGCGCGCTCCGCGTCGAGCGGTGCCTCCTCGAGGCCCACCTCGTCGGCGAGGGCCTCGACCTGGACCTGCTGCGCCGCGCGCGCGTGCCGCTGCCGCCGTAACTGTGACGATGTACGTTGGTCATCGGCCCCCCTCGTTAGGGTTTCTATGAGGCCGAAAGGTGTGGAAACCCCCTCGGCAGCTAGCTCTAGGGTGTCTTTAAAGTCGCAACTCACAGGTCTGGCACGGTCCGCTCGTCGGGCGCGGCGGCCTTCGGCGGCGCGAAGTCGTCGTAGAGCGCGTGGGCCTCGTCCTTGAAGATCAACGCCGCGGCCGTCGCGGCCGCGCCGTCGACGTCCGCCGACGCCGCGTACGCGCGGCACGCCGTGGCCGCGTCGAAGACGACCGGGTCGTTGAGCGAGAGCCCGAGCGCCGCGGCTTCCTCGAGCGCGGTACCGATCAGGGCGAGCTCGTCGGCCGTGGACACGGACGCGCCGGCGAGCGTCTCGAGCACGGCCTCGCGCGCGAGCGCGTCGAGGAGCTTCTTCCGGCGCGCGACGGCGCCGGCGAACTCGGACGCGTCGCTCGGCACGCCCGCGAGGCCCGCGACGTCCAGCGCCCTCTCGAGGTCCTCCAACGTTTGCGCCTCTTCGAGGGCGTCCGCGGCCGCGAGGACGGCGACGCGCTCCGCGCCCTTCCGCTGCTGCATCTTGGCCGCCATCTCGTCCTTGAGGGCCTCGGCGGCGGCCATCTCGAAGGCGTCGTCGAGGACGAACAGCGCCGTGTGCTGGCGGCGCGCCGTGGAGCGGCGCGTCGGCGCGAGGCCTGTGACCAGCGCGAGCGTGAGAGGGAGGAGCACGCGTCGCATCATCTCTCAGATGTGTCCTGCTGGGTCCGGCGGCAGGACGCGCCGGCAGGGGGGCCGACGGCGGCAGAGCTCGATTCGTGCGCAGAAGGCCTTCACCATGCAACTTGAAGGAAATGTAGGCCTAAGTGGCCGCGCGCACGTGCACGCGTTAGGGAAGGGCGGGGAGGGACAGGCGGCTCTGATACGTCGGTGGACGCCGCGGGAGGAGCTTGGGGGGGAACAAAACGGGCCCTCTGTTCAGCGGTCGATGAAGACCGCGCTCGGCGCGAAGATCTCGTCGAAGAGCGCGTGGACCGCGTCGTCGGGGTCGGCGGGCGCGGCGGCCGCGGCGGCGGGTTCGCCCGGGCCGTCGTCGACGTCCCAGGTGTCGGAGCCGACGTCGGAGAAGGTGCGGTTGAGCAGGCGGACCTCGTCGCTCGGGATGCGGTCGTCGAGGCGCGGCGGCGCGAGCTCGGACCGCGGGCTCTCCGTCGTCGGCTCGGAGCCGTCGCGGGGCGACGGCAGGAGCGACGGGAGCGACGGCTCGCGCGGCGCGGGCCGCGGCGGCGGCGGCGGCGCGGGCGCGAGGAGCGCGAGCCGCGCGAGCCGCGCCGACGCGTCGTCGCGCGGCCGCGGCGGCTCCGCGGCGCCCGGCCGGGGCGCGGCGAAGAAGCGCGGCGCGGGCGCGCGCGCGAGGGGCGCCAGCGGCGGCGGCACGTCGTAGACCTGCGGGGCGGCGCGACGTTTGAAGCACGAGACGTTCCCGGGCTCGTTTCGAAAGATTCCTCTCCGGCGACGATCGATCGCAGAAGCACACCCGCCCCACTCCGGCCTCGACCGCGGGCTCGTAGGCGACGGGCAGCGCGCGCTGGGGCGCCGCCGCGGCCGCGCGCGCGACGGGCTCGGGCCGCGCGGCGCCGTCGCGGCCGGCGGGCGACGGCGGCGGCGTCGGGAGGGGCGCCCAGGGCGGCGCGGCGGCGGCCTCCGGGATGGGGCAG
The DNA here is from genome assembly GCF_000186865.1 of Aureococcus anophagefferens. Lineage (NCBI taxonomy): Eukaryota > Pelagophyceae > Pelagomonadales > Pelagomonadaceae > Aureococcus > Aureococcus anophagefferens. Next base: position 2,059,138 of record NW_008705564.1, on the reverse strand, counting down.
GCGAGGAGCGGCGCGAAGAAGGCGTCGGAGGTCTCGGACCGCGGCGACACCGCGAGGCCCCAGAGCGCGTCCGCGCAGCTCGGCTCGGGCGCGGCCTGGGCGGGAAAAGGGTGCGAAATTCCCAACTTTGGAGGCTCCTCTCTCGGTCGTTTCGGCTAATTTTTGGACGAGCGATCATCTCTCGGAGCGCTCTCGACGCGCGAATGCTTTTTCCGGAACGGAACACTCATATTGAAGAGAACTTGAATCACTCTTTTCCTGCTCCGGGCGCGGCGGCCTCGACGGCGATGGGCGCCGCGCGCTTGCGCTTCGGCGGCGGCGGCGTCGACACGGGCGCGGGCGCCGGCGGCGCGCGCTTCGCGTCGCGGCGCCGCTCCGGCGCGGCCGCCGCGGCGTCGGCGGCGGCCGCGGCGCCGCGCGACCGGCCCTTGGTCGACTGCGGCGCGCGGAGCACGCGCGTGAGGAGCTCGGGCCGGTCGCGGAGGAAGGACTCGTGCTCGAAGGCGCCGTCGGCGTTCTTCTTGAAGCCGTACAAATTCAGCTGGCGCTGGAACGACGCGTAGCGGCTGTGGCGAAAGTACTTGACGAGCGTGTCGGCGATGAAGCCGTCGAGGTCCGCGATCTCGAAGGCCGCGCCGCCCTCGCACCAGTGCACCGTGCCGGCCTCGACCTCGCGCTCGAGCATCATGAAGAGCAGGTGCGGGAACGCCTGGGGCGCGCCGCGCTTGCCTGCAAACGCGCGGTGACGGCGGCGGCCGCGGCGCGACGGCCGACGGGAGCGAATTTCGCGAGCGACGACGCGCGCGCCCCGCGCGTTCCCCGACGTCCGGCGCGCGCGACCGGCCCGCGCGCCGCGGGGACCGCCGCCCGCGTCGCGGCGGACGCGGGCGCTGACCCGTCTTCGGCAGGTTCCGCAAGACCCGCGGGTCGTGGGCCATGGGCGTCGGCCGCGCGTTCGCGTCGTCGGCCGGCGCGAGCTCCGTGATGGGCAGCGGCCGCGCGGCGGCGCGCCGGCGGAGGTGTTCGCGGCTTGACATGTTCGGATCAAAGCCTCAAGCGGCGCACATTCCGGTGTGTTTCGTGCAGCAAACGTGGCGGGCAGCTTCATGGCAAGCAAACATGGAAAATGGGCAGCTTGATTCGTTGCAGCCAAATTTACCACAGCAAAAGCGAGGTGAGGCCTCGTCTGCATAGAGCACTGCGCGCCGCGCCGCGCCTCTCTCGGTGCTCGTCGCGTAAGGACACTGCGCGCCGCGACGCCGCGCAATGAGCAATCGCACAGTCGCTTTCAAGTTCGCCGGTGACACGCAGCGCCTCGACGTGCCCGACGGCGAGACGCCGCTCGTGACCTGCGCGAGGCACTGGAACTTGCCGCTGGACCGCGTGACGCTCGTCTGGAAGGGGAAGCGCTACAAGCACCTCGACGCGACCGTCGACGCGAGCGACGAGCTCTTCGCGCCGGGCGTCGGCACGGTCCTCGTGCTCGGCACGCGCGCGGAGCGGCAGCTCGACGCGCCGTCGCCCGTCGGCGCGCTCTGCCGCCGCGTGCCGCTCCTCGGCCCGCTCCTCGCTGCGCTCTGCGCGATCGCGGCGGACGTCGCGTTCCGCGCGCGGCGCGACTGGGCGCCGGCGGCCGCGCGCGGCGCCGCGGCGGCCGTCCGCGGCGTCGCGCTCTTCTTCTCCTCGCTGGTCCCGCGGATGCCGGCCCGGCGGCGGCGAACCCCGCCGGCGTAGGACTTCTTTACTTGGGGAGGAGGGATCTTGCGGCCTCGAACGTGTGTCGACCTGTTACTTGGGGATCGGCCGATGGGGGGGGGGGGACCTTGCGGCCTAGAGGACCTCGAACGTGTGCTTCGCGCTTCGCTTGGCCTCGAGGCGGCGGCCTTCGCCGACGGTCTCGAAGTGACCCGCGTCCCGCGGACGCGTCCGGCGCGCTCCTTCTCGAAGCCGACGCGGCGTCGGTGATCGGTTCCGCGGCCCCGAGGCTCGTCGGGCACGTCGCCGGCGCCGAACCCGCGCGCGCCGGCCCGCTCCCGGGCCCCGCGCGGTCATCCGCCGCCGGGCCCTGGAGACGCGTTCTCGGCCGGCGGCCGCCCGCGCCGGGTCGACGTTCCGGTCGCCGACGAAGGCCTCGAGCGGTCCGCGGCGCCCCTCCGCGCCTTCGGCGCGGAACCCGAGCCCTACGACGCCCGGCGCACGCCCTGGGGCCACTCGGCGCCGCGTCGGCCGTTTCCGCTCGTCGTCGAAAAGACGCTCGGGCCGGGCCCCCGGCACGCGGTCGCGTCGAACTTCGACGCCCGGCCCATGGAACCGTCGCATACCTACGTGCCCTCGATGGGATGGCCGCGCGGCGCGCCGCGGCGGCGCCAGGGCTGCTCCCGGGCTGCCCCAGAGCGCAAGATCTGCCGATATGGCGAAACATCGCTGCTTTCGGGGCGCGCGCGCCGCGATTCGCGACTTGCGGCCCGTGCGAGTTGTCCAGGGGATGCTGACTAGCATGCTGCGTCCGCCGGTACCGCGCATGCCTCCGGAGGCGCCGCCCATCGCGCGCCAGGGGCACTGCTGTATTGTAGAGGCCGGCCTTGCCCGACAGTTGCCGCAGCGCAGCGGAGGATTGGTTCGAGCACCCAAAATGGCCCGAAACGCGCAAAATGCCGAAGCTGCAGTGGCAGACTCTCACGGCGTGTCCTCGCGCCGAGACTGAGCACCAGTGGACCTACGACGTCACGTGGCAGACCTCGACGGGGCCGGTTGTCGCCCGGACCACCTTCAAGACGCTGCGCGACGGCACTTTCGCGTGCGCGATGCCAGGGTGCCCCAAGGCTCAGTACGGCGAGGCTCCTAAGAATCGAAACGAATATAAAACGTTCCAGCACGTCCTGCGATATCACGCGGTCGTCGGCGGCTGTTCATACCCGGCGCTCGAGCGGTGGCTCGACGACGAGGCCAATGCCAAAGAACCCTTCCTGACGGACACGAGCGAGGACATGTTGGACTTGATGGAGAAGACCGGGAAGGACGCCAAGTTCATCCAGAACCAGCTGGACAAAAAACGCTTGGGCGCGAATGGAAACCCGATCGACGCACGCATCGCTCGCTGGAAGAACGATCCGACGTACGTGCGCCAACAGCGTATCGGAATGACATATGGCAATGGCTACACCTGCTTGAACTGCGGCGCCAAGAACGACCACAAATCGAATCGATGCCCGCTGACTCAAGAGCAGCGTGACGTTCTCGTCGAGCGCGGCGAGGCCTACGAGCCGAGCAGAAGGTACTATCCCAACCCGAACTGCCCGGACTACCCGGACTGCGACCTGTGCCAGGACTTGAGCGTGAATTGCTGGAAGAATCGACGCAAGGTGATGGAGGTCATCCCCGGCGAGGTCATGCCCGACGACGAGGTGGTCGAGATCTGGGATGAGCTGAAGACGCGGCCCTTCTCGCTGAGCTACCTCGGGGGCAACCCGCGCGCGCGGCAGGCCTTCGGGCAGCTGGAGAAGATGGAGCTCACGATCGAGGACGTCGCGCGCGACGGCGCGTCGGCGTTCGGCGACCTGTCGCTGCTCTTCTCCGTCCGCGTCTGCAAGCAGACGCTGTGCGGGGACGACACCGTCGACGACGAGTCCGTCGTCGTGATCTCCCGGGCGGCCAACACGGTCCCCCCGCTCGTGCCGAAGCGATTCTGGCTCGCGGGCGTCGCCGGTGCGAAGCCTCCGGGCCATCCGCACAACGTCGAGCAGGCGCGCGACGCTTCGGCCGTCTGCTCGCTGTTCGTCGAGGACGTCGAGCGGCACAAAAACGGCGGCCCGCACAAGCTCGAGGACCACCTGCACCGCCACGTCGCCAATCCCGCGGCGTCGCGCCCCTGCGAATCTCGCGTGCGCAACGTCGAGACGTCGTTGGACTTCATGACGCGCGCGGCGCCGTCGAACCACCAGGGCAAGGCGCAGATCAAGTCTGAGCGGCCCCAGGGGTCGCGGGCCGAGTGCGTGCTCGTGGTTTATTTGCTCGACCTGCTGCGGCCCCTCACGGTCGAGGAACACGAGTACTGCGTCAAGAAGGTCGACGAAAAAAATGGTACCAAGAGAGAGAAAAACGCGGCTCGCGACGGGCGCGTCGCGAGCGGTCCGAAGGTGCTCGGCCCGAAGTCGGCGCCGGAGCGGCCCACGGTCTCCGCGGCGTCGCCGGCGTCGCCCGTGTCCGCGCGGCCGCTGCCGCGCCTGCCCACGGCGCCCGCCGCCAAGCGCGTCGGCGTGTCCGCGTTGTCGTCGACGACGGCGCTGATGCTGGGCACGCGGCCCACGGTTTCCGCGGCGTCGCTGGCGTCGCCCATGTCCGCGAAGCCGCTGCCGCGCCTGCTCCCGGCGCCCGTCGCCAAGCGCGACGGCGTGCCCGCGTCGTCGACGGCGCCGAAGAAGAAGAAGATGAAGTCCACGGACAAGCCCACGGCGGCGCAGCAGGCCTTTTTCAAGGCCTTCAAGCGGCCGTCCGCGAAGCCGCCGGCGACCGCGCCCCGCCTCGACGCGCCCGGCGCGGCCGCGCCCGCGGCGGCGTCGGCGCCCGCGCCCGCGCCCGCGGCGGCGCCCGCGCCCGCGCCCACGACGCCCATGGTCATGGGCGACGAGCCCGACGAGCCCGACGAGCCGGCGACCGCGTCCGACGGCGCCTCGCTCTCGTCCGCCGGCCCGACGCGTCCGCCCTTCGCCCAGGTCAACGTCCTCCACCGCGTGCGCGAGGCCGCCGAGGCGCGCGCCTCGCGGCTCGAGGAGGAGGCGGAGGCCGAGCAGGCGGCGGCCGTCGAGGCGGAGGACAAGGTGCGGGCCGTGCGGCGCGGCCTCGAGCCCAAGCTCGAGCAGGAGCGCCAGCTCGAGACGCAGCAGCGCCAGCTCGAGATGCAGCTCGCCGAGCTCAGGCTCCAGAACCGCGCCACCGAACGCGAGCTCTCGAGCCTCGAGGCCATCGCGCGCGCCCGCCGCGACACGGTGAACCGCCGCGGCGCCGCCAAGGCGTCCTACTCCCCCGGGCATTAAAGTACCCGGATTACCGAAACGCGCCCTTGGGCCCCTCTAACTCCGCCAGCCACAGCCTGTAGTGCCCCAGCGCGACGCCAGGGGCAGGGTGGTCCGGATGGGCGACTATTTGACTCACCGGAAGACAACCAGCGCCCCCATGGGCAGCTGTTGGCTCGGACCTGTACGACGCTGCCAGTCCAGCTCCAATTTCGACAATCTGACCAGGATCATGGTAACGGTGGGTATATGCACCCGCGGGGCCGACTTCGCGGCACCGAAGGACGCCAAAAGCACGCCTCCCCGCGGGTCCCGTGCGGGGAATTGCAGCCGCGGGAATTCCTCGGCGAAGCTATAAATTTTCTTCAACTTGAGGTCAACTTGACCTGCGTTGAAGTTCAACATGGCCGGCTCCGGGGTCGAGGTCCGGTAATGAGCCAGGGGTGCCTAATATAAGGACCCCAGCCCCCGTAGTATCCAGGATAGTCGGCTGGAGGCGCAGGGAGGCCAGAGGTGTGGCCTGGCGCGCGTAGGAGGAGCGCCAAATCCGTAATCCGGGTAGGTTAATGCCCGGGGAAGTAGGTTCGCAGGCGACCGGTGCTCGTCCGTAATAAGCTAGTGGACGAGGCCCGCACGTACTATGTACCCAACCTCTAGCGAGGCCCGCGCGCGTGCTAGAGGCCCTCGCGCGCGACGTCAGGCGGCGCGCGCGGCCGCGCCGCGCGGCACGGCTCCCAGGCGTCCCGAGCCGGTCGTGCGCCAGACTTGCCGTCCACAGCACAGCCGCCGGCGATTATGGCCACCTTCGAATCCGCCACCGCCACCTTCGACGTCTGCACGCTGTCTCCGAAGCGCGAGCTCATCGCCGACGCGGCCGGCGCGCTCGCGCTCGTCGAGACGATGCCGGCGGCGCTGCGCGGCGTCAAGCTGGGCAACAAGTCGTACACGGCCGCCGCCGCGGCGGCGCTCGCCGGCCGCCTGAAGGGCCTCCGCGGCCTCGTGGACGTGGACATCGCCGACGTCATCGCCGGCCGGCCCGAGGCCGAGGCGCTCGAGGTGCTCGCGCACCTGAGCGGCGCGCTCGCCGCGGCCGCGGGCGGCGGCGACGCCGCGCGGTGCGCGGCCGAGGCGCTCGACGTGTCCGACAACGCGCTGGGCCAGAAGGGTCTGGACGCGCTGCTGCCCCTCTTCGGCGGGACGCCCCTCGTCTCCCTGAAGACGTGCAACAACGGCATGTCCGAGGCCGCCGCGAAGCAGCTCGCGGGGCTTTTGACCGACGGGGGCGACACGGCGCTCGAGCGCTTCCACTACCACAACAACATGTCCGGCGACAACGGCGCCGTCGCCGTCGCGTCCATCGTCGCCGCGTCGCCGAAATTGGTGGACCTGCGCTTCAGCGGCACGAGGGCCGGCCGCGCGGGGTCGCTCGCGTTCGCAGGCGCGCTCCGCCCGCGGCACCTCGTGCACACGCTGGACCTCGCGGACAACTCCTTCGGCGACGACGGCGGCGAGGCCATCGCGGCCTGGCTCGCCGACAGCGCCGCGGCGTCGCCGTCCGCGGCCGCGCCGCTCAAAAAGCTCGTGCTCCGCGACTGCCTGCGTGGAAATCAACCAGTGAGCTGGGACGTCGGGGCCAAACTTCAGAATTCTCTAGCTCGATCAAATCGAAGTCGATTCGGCTGATTTTTGGACGAATCGATTGCTCTCAGCGAGTTCTCGAAGCACGGCGGAAGTGCTCGTGTCAAAACATTCGAATACGCGCACATTGAAGTCGGGTTGAAGATTTGATTTCCACACAGGCGACTGTTCGCTCGGCGACGACGGCTTCGCGCCGCTCATGGAGCCGCTGACGTGCTGCCCGGATTTAGTCCACCTCGACCTCTCGGGCAACGAGCTGACGGCGGCGTCGTGCGCCGGGGGCTGGCTCGCGGGCTGCGCGCCCGCGCTCGAGTTCCTGGGCTTCGAGGAGAACGAGCTCACGTCCGCGGGCGGCGCCGCGCTCGCGCTCGGGCTGCCGGCGCTGCCCAAGCTCGCCACGGCGCTCCTCGCGACGAACGAGCTCGCGTCCAAGGGCGCGCTCCTCCTCGTCTCCGCGCTCCTGGCCAAGGCGCCCGCGCTCGGGAAGCTCGAGCTCAACGGCAACGCGCTCGACGACGCCGCGCTCGAGAAGCTCGGCGAGCTCCTCGGCGACCGCGACATCCTCGGCGACATGGACGACAACGACGAGGACCTCGCCGACGACGACTGCCTCGACGACGGCGGCCTCGACGGCCTCGAGGCCGCGCTCGGCGCCGTCGGCATCTAGGGCGCCGCGAGTAAGCAGCGTATGGCACCGAATAAGCAGCGAGGCACCTCGGGGCCGCGAGGAAGCAGTGCGGCACCTCTGGACTACGCCACGCCCGGTTGTGTTTTTACGAGTGGGACAAGCGCGCGTCGTATCATTCTCAGCACCCCGCCTTCGTCGCGCGCGGCGGCGGCGGCGGCATGGCGAGCTCCTCGGGCGTCGGCGGCACGAAGGTCTTCGGCGACAGCGACTTGCGCGGCTTCCACTGGATCGGCGTCGGCGGCGTCTCCTGGCTCGCGAGATCGATCGCGGCGACGTCTCGACCGAGCTCCTCGGGCGTCGGCGGCACGAACGTCTTGGGCGACAGCGGCGTGCGTGGCTTCGTCAGCGCGGGCGTCGGGGGGGTGGCCTGGCTCGCGAGCGTCATGAAGCCCCCCGCGAGGCCCGGCGCCTCGAGCGCCGGCGGCCGCGCCGGGCGCGCCGCGGGCCGCGGCGGCCGCGCCGCCGGGGCGATCTCCGCGGGGCGGCCGAGCTCCTCGGCCGTCGGCGGCGAGAAGATCTGCGACAGGTTGTCGCGGGAGAGCGAGCGCCGCGGCTTGTCGAGCTGGGGCGTCGGCGGCGTCGTCATCTGCGACGAAACGGGCGCGGTCGCCGCGAGTTGGTCGAGCAGCGTCGGCGTCTGGAACGGCCCCAGGGTCATGAAGGACGCCGATGCGAGCGAGGGCGCCTCGAGCGGCTCGAGCGAGGGCGACCGGTGCGGCGCGGTGCCGCCCGATGCGTCGAGAACCAAGGAGGCGCGTTTCGTCGACGATGGCGCCTCGGGCGCGGGCTCCCGCGGCGTGTTTTGGGCTTCGGTGTTCATGGTGGTATGTGCGCGCGTGGCTGTGGGTGCTAGTGCGCCGTGAGACGTCGAACGTGTGACGACGCGCGCGGCGGATACACCGCAAGGAGTGATGCGAGCTCGGTGCGTTTCGAGCGAGCGCTTTGCCTGCCGGAGCTCGCGGAGCCGGCCGGCTGTGGCAGAGGCGGCAATCGAGGCGGCCTTCCCAGCACACTCTCGGCCGCGCCGCGCCGCTCCAAGCGCACCCGAGACGCTTCTACGATGGCCGACCGCCCGCGGTCCTTCTCCGGCGGCTCGTCGGCGCTCCTCAAGGCCAAGTTCGTCATCAAAAAGACGGTGCTGCCGCCGGCGGCGCTCGTCCCCGACTCGGCGCGCCAGCTCGCGGCGGCGCCCATCCCCGGCGACGCGGGCCGCGCGGCGTCGCTGCGGCGCGACATCGCGCGCCTCGAGACCCTGGCGGCGGCGGCCGAGGCCGACGACGCCGCGCGCGCGGACGCGGCCGCGCGGCGCGAGCGCGACGCGGCCGCCGCCGCCGCCGCGCGCGAGGAGGCCGCGCGGCGCGACCGGGCCGCGGCGGCGGAGCGCGAGCGGCGCGAGGCCGAGGAGCGCGAGCGGCAGCGCGAGGCCGACGCGATCCGCGCCGTCGCCGACGCCGCGGACGCGGAGCAGCGGCGGCGACAGCTCGAGCGCGACGCGTCCTTCGCGCGCCGCCTGGCCGACGAGCGGCGCGCGTCGTCGACGCCCGTGCAGCCGCCGCCCTACGGCGACCCGGCGCCGCCCTACGGCGGCGGCGCGCCGACGCCGCCCTACGGCGCGCCGCCCCACGGCGCGCCGCCGCCGGGGCCCTACGCCTACGGCGCGCCGCCGTCGCCGCCGACGCCGCCGCCGGGCGGCGGCGCCCTCGCGGACCTCGCGGCGCGCACGGGGCAGGACGAGGCGACGTGCCGCTTCTTCCTCGAGTGCGGCGGCGGCGACGTGGAGCAGGCGATCTCGGTCATGCGCCAGAACGGGCGGCTCTAAGTTTTCTCTAGCGAGGTGGGCCCCTTTCGAATTCGAAAACTGGTTTTACGGCGGCTGCCACTTGGGCTCCTTGCGCCGCGCGCGGAAGAAGGACCGCATCGCGTCCGCGGCCTCGGGCTCGCGGACGCCGCCGTCGACGGCGAGCGCGTGGAACGGGTGGCCGAGCTCGGCCATGTTGAGCCAGGACTCGGCGGCGCCGAGGCGGTGGTCCGGCGCGCCGTAGACGACGCGGCCGACGCGGAACGCGTAGCACGCGCTCATGCAGAGCACGCACGGCTCGAGCGTCGAGTAGAGCGTGCAATTCGCCAGGCGCCAGTTGCCCCGCGCCGCCGCCGCGCGCCGCAGCGCCAGCAGCTCCGCGTGGGCCGACGCGTCCTGCGTCGCCTCGATGGCGTTGCCCGCCGCGGCGACGACGGCGCCCGTGGCGTCGTCGACGACGACGGCGCCCACGGGCACCTCGCCGGCGGCGGCGGCGCGTCGCGCCTCGTCGAGCGCCAGGCCCATGAAATTGGCGTCGCGCTCGAGCGACGGCAAGCGGTGGGCCGGGCCGAGTGCGCGTGCTGCTGCGCAGAGCAGCGCGAGGCGCAGCGCGAACATGCGCGCGGAGCGCGTCTCCATCATGCCTCAACATTCAACATGAGCTGCAACATGCGGTACCTGGCGCGTCCCCGAGGCTGTCGGTCGGTCGGGAGTCGCTTTTTGCCGTTCCCGCTGGTCGGAGATCAGGCTCAACGGCCGTAGCGACGCCTCGGCGCGTCTCATTCCCTGCGGCAGGTCCCGCGAGCGCGAACGCGAACGCGAACTCGCCGCTCGAGAAAGGCCATGCTACGACCGCCGCGCCCTCAAACAGCACGTTCGACGCTGACCGAAGGCGCAGGATTGGCTGCGCCTGCGTGCGACGAGCGCGCCTCGACGCCTTCGTCTGAACTTGAACATCATCTTGAAACATATTCAGTTCTCAAATCGTATGAGCAACTGTAGCACCCGAAACTGAGCCGCCCGCCGCCAGCCACACACGCGACGATGCTCCGCGCGGCCGTGGCCCACCCCGACAATGCGACACCCGCGAACGCCCCGACCTGGCGCCCCGCGGGCCGGCGGAACCGGGCCTGGAAGACGACGAAGATCCGGGAGCACGAGTACCCGCGCAAGGCGCCGCGGCCCATCGCGTCGGGCATCTCGTTCCGCGACGGCGACCTCGGCTCCGCGAGGGCCGTCGAGCTCATCAAGGTCTGCGACTTCTACGAGGCCAAGGCGTCGGGCGCGTACGTCGACAGCGCGCTCAGCGGCCGCTACGTGCACGCGATGGCGCGCGAGGTCCGCGCCTTAGCCTGCGCGCTCAAGGAGGCGGAGCACGAGCAGCAGGGCCGCGTGCGCGCCCTCGAGCTCGTCTGCCGCGAGTGGGACGACCACTTTGGCCCCAAAGCCGACGGCCGCGGCAGGCTCGACGAGTCGCAGGGCGAGCTGAGAGTGGTGCCCGTGACGCCCGCGTCGCTCCACGCGGAGCGCGCCTGGCTCATCGAGCGCGTCGACAAGGCCAACGCCGCGGCGCGCGACGCCGAGGCCGCGCTCGCCGCGCGCGACGCGGCCGCGAAGGAGGAGCTCGCGGAGCATCAACGCGCCGCGCGGTCGTTCGCGGCGCGCCAGCGCGCGCGGCTCGACCTCGACCTCGACAAGCTCCGGTCCGACCTCGACGCGCGGCTCGCCCGCGACGCGGCCAACGCCGCGCGCCGCGATTTAGCGGCCCAGGGCTTGGACGGCGCCGCGGGCGCGCGGCTCCGCGCGGCGTCGGCGGCGCGCGAGCAGAAGCTCGCGTCCGAGGCCCACGGCGCGCGCGCGACGAACCAGGAGCTCCGCGAGGAGCTGGCGAAGACCAAGGCGGCCTTGGCGGCGACGCGCGCGGCGCTGGGGGCTTCCACGCGCGACAACGATGAATACTCCGCCATCCGCCGGCAGGTCGTCGCGGACGCGTTCGCGGCGGCCACCGCGACGTCCCGCGCGAACCAGCGGTCCGCGGGGACGCAGTGCGGGCCCGAGGGGCGCCTGCGCTTCGCCGCGGCGCCGCGGGGGCCCCGGGCCATCACCGCGCGGAAGGTGCTCGCGAGTCGCGTGCCGCCGGCTTTGGCCGTCGCGTTCCCGGCGCTCGTGCGGTCGGAGCTCAACGTCGCGCTGCTGTCCGCGGCGCCGCGGCCCGACCTCACGGCGCCGGACGGCGCCGTGGCGCTGGAGCTGACCTGCGCGACGCCCGAGGACGCCGCGCGGCTCTTGGAGGCCGACGGGAAATTGGACGCGGACGCGGACGCGTTCCTGAAACCGGCCGTCGTCGCCGAGCCGGCGCCCGTGCGGCGCTTCGACGTCGAGCTGCTCCGCGCGTCGCCGGCGCCGGACCCGCCCGTGCCGAGCCGCTCGCCCTTCGACTTCCCGCCGCCGCCGCCGGCGACCGCCGCGACCGCCGCCCGGAAGCCGCGCGCGACGGCCGACGACATCCGCGGCCGCCTCTCCGCCATCCGCCCCGTCGTCCACTCGGCCACGGCCAAGCACTTCCGCTAAAAGAGCGATGCCCTCCCGAAGGCCTCGAGGGCGTCGCGGACGGCGTCCATCGCATCGCAGATCGCGTCAACTTGCAGTGAGTGCGAGAGGTGTGCCAGTGCTGCGCTCGCGCGTCGCGCACGATGCTCGTCGCGTTGCTCGTCGCGTGCGCCGCCGAGTCGTCGGCGCTCCGCGCGGCGCCGCAGAGACTCCAGCGACGCGCCCCGGCGGCGCGCGCGGCGGCGGAGGCCATCCGCGAGCCCATGATTCGATTGGGCCACGGCTACGACATCCACCGCCTGGACAGCCGGGAGAACGCGGGCCAGCCCATCGTCATCGCCGGCGTGCGCTTCGACGGGAGCCCCGGCCACGCGCCGGACTTCGAGCTCGGCTGCGTCGCGCACAGCGACGGCGACGTGATCTACCACAGCGTCGTCGACGCGATCCTCGGCGCGCTGACGATGCCGGACATCGGCTGCCTCTTCCCGGACAACGACCCGCGGCTCCGCGGCGCCGACAGCTCCATCTTCATGGAGGAGGCCTACAAGCGCATGGTCGCGCGCGACTACCGCATCGGCAACTGCGACGTGACTTTGATCTGCCAGAAGCCCAAGGTCAACGTCGAGAACGACGCCGGCGAGTCCGTCAAGCAGCTCATGCGCGAGAACCTGAGCCGCCTGCTCCACACGCCCATCGAGTGCCTCAACGTCAAGGCGCGGACGCACGAGAAGGTCGACTCCGTCGGCGAGTGCCGCGCGATCGAGTGCCACGTCGTCCTCACGCTCGAGCGCACGGCCTAGGGTAACCGGGGCAGAGAACAGACGGGGATATGTAGCGGCACTCCGTCGGCGGAACGCGGGGGAGGGCGCATATCAGGCGTCGGAGAGCGCGCTCGGTCGGCGGCACGCGAGGGAGCGCTCAGCCGGAGAGCGAGCGGCGCCGCTTCCGGAGCTGCTGCGGCGGCTCGAGCTTCTCGTCGACGATGGACGTCGGCGACGTGTGGTCCTTGGCCTTGCGCGGCGGCGGCGGCGTCGTCATGGGCTCGGGGTTTCGCAGGCCGTCGAGGAACGACGGGGGCCGCGCGCCGTCGCTGCTCTCGGAGTCGTCGAGGATGGAAAAGAAGGGGTAGCTGTCGTCGTCGCTCCCGGAGTTGTCGAGGGGTGCGTGTTTTATGGAGTCGAGGCTCACGTTCGACAGGTCCGAGCAGAGCGACGCGAGCGAGACCGACGGCCGCACGGCTTTGGGCCGGATCGGCAGCGGCCGCGACCGCGGCAGGTCGCTCGGCACCGCGTGCTTCATGTGGCCGAGCTCGCGCCGCGCGACGAGGCCGAGCCAGGGGCAGCAGCTCCGGCAGTAGCACGCGTCGGCGAAGAAGTAGATCGTCGCGGCGCGGAGGTCCTCGTCGCAACTTTCGCACGCGAACGACGACCCGTCGCCGCGCAACCACGCCGGCGCCGAGCACTTGTCGCGGGGGTGCGTCGGCGTTGGCACGAGATCGACGCGGGACCATCGGACGAGCGACGCCGACGGGCGCAACGCGGTCGCGGCGCCGGATCCGCGGTCGGTCTCGGCGGCCGAGCGTTCGGCCGCGGCGCGCTCCGTGGTTTCATTCGGTGTCTTTGCCCGTTTCACGGGCATGCTTGCGGTACGGGAGGGCGCTCGCGCTCGTGGAGGTGTGTTTTGCGCGGTTTTTGCAGGCGAATTCGCGATAAATATCTTCTTGCTTGCGCAGTGTCCCATCGATTGCCCAGCGAGCGAATTTGCTAGGTTTGCTCACTGCGGGGCACCGCGCCGCCGAGGGCGGCGCGGCTAGACAGGAGCTTGGCTTGGCGACGATTCACGTGCGGGCACGCACGATTTCTTCGGCGTGTCGAGGCGTGATGCGTCTCGACTCGCTTGAAAGCATGCGATCGTGTGCCGTGCGCGTTCCTCCGGGCCTCACGCCTCCGGACGCCTCCTCTGCGTCCGCGTCGAGCCTGCCTCGGCTTCAGGAGCCGTCGCGTAACCTAGGCGCCTCTAGGACGGCGTCTAGCCCACGTACCGATGGTCCTTCCGCCGAAACGGCCTCCCCGCGCTGCCTCACGCTCGCGGCGAGTCGCGCCGCCCGTCCGGGCCTCGCGAGCTCGCGCAGCGAGCCGCCGAGGCAGCCGAGTAGCAGCCGAGTGGAGACGCCACGCGGACCCCAGCAAACAGAGGAAAGAGAGAGAGACCCAAACCCAGTTGTCATTTTTTTTAAATGGCGACCCCCTACCCAAAAAGTCAGTCGGCCTCGTCCGCGTCCTCCTCGTCCTCCTTCTCCTTCATCTTCTTGTCCGAGACGAGCTCCTTCCACTCCTTGTCCCAGCCGAGGACGTTGTCCTGCTTGTCCAGCGTGATGACGAGGCGCTTCTTCGTCTTCTTCCAGGCGAGCTTGGCGATCTTGCCCCGGAGCCGCGTGAGCACGAGAGCGTGCGGCGCGCCGTCGTAGGCCACGAGGGCCTTGAGGCTCGTCGGCGACGTGAGCTCGACGGACACGTCCTCGGCGGCGATGGTCGCAAAGTTCCAGCCGCTGGGCTCGACGCAGATCTTGATCTGGTCGTCGGTCTGGCTCCAGCTGTACTGCGAGATCCGCTTGATCTCGGCCGCGGCCTTGGCGGGCGACGTCGCCACGGGCGCGCGCGGCGACGACGCGCCCTCGGCCGCCGGCGCCTCGTCGAGGGGCCGCTTCGTCGCCGGGTCGAGGCGCCGCGGCCCGTTCATCGTGTACGTCGCGGCGTCGAGCCCGTCGCTCGGACGCGTGTGGTGGCCGTAGTAGTAGCTGTTCGTGCCCTTCTTCTGCGACTCCTGCCAGGGCTTCTCCACGGACTTGCGCCGCCGGAACGCCGCCGACGCCTCCGCGTCGGCCTTCCGGCGCGCGCGCCGCCGCAGCGCGTAGGCGCCGGCGGCGACGGCGGCGCCCGTCGCCGCCAGCGCCGCGACGCCGTAGGCGCCGCCGACCATGTCCGACATGCGCGCGGCGAGGACGCGCGCGCGCTGCGACGACGACGAATGTGTCGGTGCGACGACGCGACCGCGCACGCGCGCACGACGCGGCGCTGAGGCTGAAACCGGTCTCCCCAGCGACGCGTCGAGGCGACGATCGGCTTCGACAGCCGAAGCGCGCCGCCGGACGCGTCGCACTAGTCACGGAAGAGTACACGAGGAGTAAGTCGGCGCGAGGGGCTTCAGCAGGGGGATATACAGAGGTGCAGGGACATCAGGTCGAACCTTTCTTCGACGGCTTGGGCTTCTTCTTCTTCTTCGGCTTGGGCGTCTCCGCCTTGGGCGCGACGGGGCTCCCCGCGCCGTCCGTCAGCGGCGGGTACGCCTCCATGTTCGACGTGAAGAAGGCGAAGGGGCCGTCCGTGGAGCAGTCGACGTTGCTGTCGTCCCGGGCGCCGTCGGACACGGGCGAGAGGAAGCCGCCGCAGAAGACCTGGGGGTCCGGCGACACGGGCGTGAGGTGTTTGTACGGGTCCTCGGCCGCGTCGACGACGAACCTGGGCAGCAAAAGGGTGATTCAACGTCGCTTCAACGTGAGTGTTCCGCGCGCGCGCGTTCCGGAAAAAGCAACCACGCTTCGAGACCGTTCCGAGAGATGATCGCTCGTCCAAGAATTAGCCGAAACGAGTGGAAATGGCCGAGAAAGGAGCCTTTGAAGTTGGGAATTTCGCTCTCTTTTGCTGCCCTGCGACAAACTCGGGGATGACCTTCTCCCGCACGAGGTCGCCGAGCTGGGTCGACGCGCTCTCGAGCCCCGTCTCGAGGCCGCTCACCGCCGCCCCGGCCTCCCCCTCGAGCTCCTCGACCTCCTCCGCGACCTTGTCGGAGACGGCGCCCAGTTCGATCGTCGTCGAGTCCTTGGCCTCCTCGTCGCCGCCGAACCAGCCCTTGGCCTTCTTGCGCCAGCCCTTGCCGAAGCGGGCCTTGGAGACGCGGTCGGCCTTCGCCGGCGGCGGCGCCTCCTCCTCGTCCGACTCCTCCTCGCCGTCGAGGTCGTAGTCGACGGCGGGCCGCTGGTACTTCGCCGTCGACTGGATGAAGTTCAGCATGAACAGGAACGTGGGCCACTGGCACGACGCGTCGTCGACGTCCTTGACGCCGCAGGCCAGCGCGACGAAGCGGTCCAGGCGCGCCTTCGACGGCCTCCGCCGGCCCTCGGGCGCGAGGTTCGTCTCGAAGGCCCCGACGACATACTGGAGGAAGGGCCGCATGGTGAACCAGCGCAGGCCCGCGTTCGCCTCGTGCTGCTTCGTCGTGTGGATCTTGTACTCGACGAGCTTCGCCTTGACCTGCTCCTCCGCGAGGCGCCGGTAGAGGTCGTACAGATGGTCGATGACCTCGTAGGAGATGGGCTCCTGGTCGAACAGATCCGCGGCCTTGTTCACGGCCTTCTGGCCGATGGCGAGCTGGACGTACTCCTCCTTGATCTCCTCCGTCGACTCCGCGAACGCGATCGTCGTGATGCCGATGATCACCGTCGGCAGCATCCACGCGCCGATGAGGATGAGGCTGCAGAAGTAGAAGGCGCTGACCCAGCCGAAGGCGCGCGAGTTGCGGCAGGGCACGTCGTTGAAGGGGTAGCCGAAGCGGCTGCAGCCGTACATGTTCACGTACATGATCACGTCCCAGCCGTCCATCGTGCACACGGCCCAGACCGCCGCGACGGCCTGGGCCAGGTTCCCGAAGTGGCCCGGGTCGTTGACGCGGAAGACGAGCATGCCGATGACGGCGTAGACGTAGACCACGAGCGCCAGCACGACCGTCGCGTAGAAGACGTTCGACGACGCCTTGAGCAGCGACGACACGGCGACGTGCAGCGCGGGGTAGAAGTTCACGAGCTTCAGCAAGCGTAGGAGCCGCAGCATGGCCACGCCCGGCAGCAGCTTGGACGCGTGGGGGATCATGCCCAGCACGGAGATGATCAAGATCAGAAAATCGAAGACGTTGCCCCCGTCGGCGAAGTAGCGGTACGGCGCGCGGCCGCACGCCAAAATCTTCAGCACCGCCTCGAAGAGGAACACGGCCAGGATCGCCGCCTCGCAGGACCGGAGCGCCGCGTCGTGCACGGGCTCGGAAGGCGTCACGCTCAGCGCCTCGACGACGCCGGCCGCGACGATGCAGAAGATGACCATGACGGGGAAGAGCTTGCTCTGGCAGACGGCGCGGGCCAGCGACACGGGCACGCGCATGGACCCCAGGGTGTTGTCGTCGTCGTTGACGAAGCGGTTCCGCTCCACCTTGGACGTCAGCAGCAGGTCCAGGGTCTCGGCGAACGTCTCGCGCTCGTCGCCCGCGATGAGATTCTCCGCGACGTGGAGCGCCGTCTTCGGGTGCGGGTGGGGCAGCGGCTGGCCCATACCGTGGGGCAGGTGGAAGGCGTTGAACTCGAGGTGCGCGTGCGCGACGCTGTGGAGCGCGCCCTTGACCGCGCCCCCTAAAAGCGACGTCCGCCGGCCCGCGGTCTCCGCGACGGTCGCCGCCCGTTCGTGCACGGCTTCGCGGTCCGCCTTGCGGTGGCCGGCGACGTAGTCCGGCGACACGCCGAGGCCCGCGGCCGCGGCGATGGACGCGCGCTGCCGGCGCCGCTTCCGCGCCGCGTCGTCGTCGTCGCCGCCGCCGCCGCGGTCGCGCGCGGCGATCTTCGAGCTGTCGACGATGGGCGGCGGCTCGTGGTTCGGGTCCGCCTCGATGTGGTCCTCGTGGGCCTCGACCTGGTCCGCGTACAGGATGTCGAACATGGCCATGTCGATGGCCGAGATGAAGAGGTTCAGGACCACGAACGCCGTGAGCATCGTGTAGGAGTAGAAGAAGAGGATCGCGTCCAGCTTCCGCGGCGTCGGGTCGTGGCAGTCGTAGTTGTAGAAGCGGCCGACCATGGTCTCGAACTGGGTGAGGCGGTCCGCGCGCTCGTAGCCCCAGTCGCCGCCGCCCTTGTCGCAGCCCTTGTAGTTGATCTGGAGCATGTGGCTCCAGTCGCTGCACGTCGACGCGACGAAGAGCGTGAGCATGGCGATGGGCACGGTGCCGAAGTGGGCCGGGTCGTTCTCGCCGAAGGACTTGACGCCGATGATCGCGTAGAGGAACATGATGAGGCCGAGGAGCACGACGATCGACGCCATGGCCTTGAAGCCCGCGATGATGCCGTAGAGCACGCGCCGCGTCTCCGCGGACCGGTTCAGGAGCTTGATGAGGCGCGCGAGGCGCAGCACCGGCAGGATGGCCTCGCCCGCGCCGTGCGCGCCCATCAGCGCGAACGACAGGACGACGATCGACGAGTCGAACGTGTTGATCGAGCTCTCGGGCCCCGTCCAGTACCGCAGGGGCCGCGACCCCTCCGCCAGGATCTTCACGCCCATCTCCGCGGCGAAGACGACCATGGAGCAGGTCTTCACGAACCGGACGAAGAAGCCCAGGCCCGCGCGGTGCGGGTGGCCGAGGTCCGGCGAGTCGATGATGTGCATCGTGAACGCGACGGCGACGAGGCCGATGGTGCCGTTGACGAGGTTGTCGAACTGGGGGTTCCGCGCCAGGCGCACGAAGGCCGCGCAGACCGACGCCCAGCAGCCCGGCAGCGGCAGCGAGCAGACGCCCTCCGCGTAGGGCACGAGGTAGAAGGATGAGTGATCTTCGTCGAACCACGTGTAGTCCGCGTTCTCGCCGTCGTTGATGTCCAGATCGCCGAAGACCTCGTCCTCGTGCTGGTAGAGCAGCTCGAACTGGTCCACGCGCTCCGCGCCCACGAGGAAGTCCTCGGCGCCCTCGGCCTCGCGCCTACGAGTATGTATTCAGGTTGCGTTTCGGCGCAATGGGCGCACTTCTCCTCCTCCTTCCGCTTCTCCTCGCGGTCCTTCTTCTGCTTCAGCAGGATCGCCGTCGCCGTCATGGTGCCGCCCCGGCGCACACCACGACCCGCGCGCACCAGAGGCTGCCGCTGCCAAAGCTGCCCCGACGAAGTTTCGACCGTACTGCACGCTGAGACGTTGAAGCCGACCGACCAAACCTCGCTCATCGACATCAGAAATTGCCAAAGCACCCGACGCGTCGACGCTCACTCGCAGCATTTACTGAAAACGATGCAGGCTCGCCGCGGCGTCCCGGAACCGCCCGCGGGCCTTCGCCGCGCGCGCGCCGCGCGCCGCCGCCGCCGGGCCGCGTCGGACGCGCGGGCGCGCGCGCTTCGCCTCGCCGGGCCCCGCTTTTCGATCGAGTTTCGATCGGGCAGCTCTCCGTCGCTCAACCCGCGGCGCACCCGCCCCCGCCGCGCGCGCGACGCCGGACGCGCCGCCGACCGCGCCGCGTCGCGTCACCGCCGCCGCCCCCCGCAGATCTTCGTGAAAACCCTGACGGGCAAGACGATCACGCTCGACGTCGAGCCGAGCGACACGATCGACAACGTGAAGCAGAAGATCCAGGACAAGGAGGGCATCCCCCCTGACCAGCAGCGATTGATCTTCGCGGGGAAGCAGCTCGAGGACGGCCGGACCCTCAGCGACTACAACATCCAGAAGGAGTCGACGCTCCACCTCGTGCTCCGGCTCCGCGGCGGCGTGCGCATCAACCTGTGCTGGATGACGGCGGGCAACTGGAACAGCGAGCACATCCGCGAGGGCTGCACGGAGGGCATCATCCCCGGCACGGGCTACATCAAGTTCCAGGTCGACGTCGACCTCAAGAGCACGAACGTCGCGGAGCTCAAGAAGATCGCGACGGCGTCGGGCTCCCTGCCCCCGCTCCACTACCCCGTCGGCTTCGCCTTCCACGGCAAGTACATCATGGACGAGGAGGGCGCGACGCTCAAGAAGTATTCGGTGAAACGGGGCGACGTCGTCTTCATGGACGTCCGGCGCGAACCCTTCGAGCTCCAGAAGACGGGGCCGCCGACCTTCGGCGCGGCGGAGGAGGAGGAGGAGGACGACGACGACGCCAAGGAGTAGGCGGCCCGGAGGCGGCTTGTCGCACGTCGGGGCCGCGCGTTCTACGGAACGCGCGGGCCCGGCGCGCGGGGCCGCCGCCGCTCGCTCTCGCTCGACCAAAAAATAACCACCATGACTCTGTTAGAAAAAAAAAAACGGGGATGTTCACGCCGCAGCCCCCGCGCGAGGGGCGGGCCCCGCCACGACCCCCCTGCGACGACGCCGCGATCGTCCGTCCCGGCGAGTGAAGGACGCCGCGTCACGGTTCCGAGAAACGTGTTCAAAAGTCCGAGGTGCACCATGAAGGAAAAGCTTGACCTAAAACTTCCAAGAAGCGGGCCGGGGCTGCCACCAACAGGGATGGCAGAGCCCGTCGTCGAGTACGACACCTACGGGCCCCCGCGCACGTCGGCCTTCGCGTCGTCGAACCCGGGCCTCAGCGGCTGGCTCTACAAGTCGAGCGGCGGCAAGCGGACCATCCTCGTGAAGTTCGACAGGCGCTGGTTCGTCCTCGACGGCGCCGTCCTGCGCTACTACGCGAGCGACTCGCTGGAGACGGAGAAGGGCGCCATCCCCCTCGGCGACGTCGTCGAGGTCAAGACCCTGGTGCAGGGCAGCGCGACCTTCGGGACCTTCCCGCCCGCGGAATGCCGCTTCGAGCTCGTGACGTCCGCGAGGAACTGGGTCCTCGCGGTGGACCCCAAGGAGGACATCAACGCCCTGAAGAAGACCTGGGTCGACGGCATCTCCGCGGCGACGGGCCTCGTGCCGCGGCGGTCCGGCCTGAGCTTCTACGCGGCGTCCGCGGGCCGCGACGCCGCGCGGCGCGGCGCGCACAGCGGCTTCCTGTGGATGCGCAAGGCGAACAAGAAGCTCGGCTGGAAGGAGCGGCTCGTGGCGCTCGACGGCGACGTCCTGCGCGTCTTCAAGGAGCAGCGCGGCGCGCGTCCGGCGTCCTCGGCGTCGCGACGCCTCGCGAACCCCCCGCCGCGTCAGGCATCTGCGTCGCGGAGATCGGCCCCCTCGCGGGCTGCGTCGTCGAGCGCGTGTCCGCCTCGGGCCGCTGGACGACGAAGAAGACCTTCCTGCGCTTCCTCGTCACGCTGGCCTCCGGCGAGACGCTGGAGCTCGCGCGCGGCCGCGCCGAATTCGACCGCCGGTTCGCGCGGTCCGGACCAAAGCTCTCGAGCTCGGTCAAATCGACGTCGATTCGGCTGCTTTTTGGACGAACCGATTGCTCGCGTCGAGTTCTCGAAGCACGGCCGAAGAGCTTGACACCGTCGCCTACGCTCATATGGAAGTCATGTTGAAGCATTCGAACAGGCGTGCGGCGCGGAGACGGCGCGCGACGAGTGGCTCGAGCGGCTGCAGGCCGCGAGCGAGGGCGCCGGCGAGGCCGCCGCGGGCGCGGCGGCGGCGGCGACCCCCCCGAAGGGCGACTACGGCGACCCGGCGTCCTGCGAGATCTTCAGCGAGCACGGCACGTTCGGCTTCCTGAAGTGCGCGCGCTGCGGCGTGCCGCGCGCGAGCCACTGGCGGTGCGAGCCGGCCGCCTGCCCCGGCCTGCCGCCCTGCGGCGCGAAGCGGTCCGGCTGGCTCCTCGTGCGGAAGCGCAAGGACGTCGTCGCGTCCGTCGTCGCGTCGAACTGGAAGCGGCGCTACGCGCGGCTCGCGGGCTCGGAGCTCCGATGGTATGCCACCTGTGGAAATAGCACACTTTCTCAAAACGCATCCTCAGGTACCACTCCGACGACGTCGCCGAGGCCGACGCGCGGCACGTCGTCGACGCGGAGACGCGGCTCTACGCGGCGGAGGACACGGGCGCGACGGTGTCCCAGGACGCCGAGGGCGTCGAGCAGTTCCTCGTCGTCGTCGCCGGCGGACAGCGGCTCACGCTCGCGGCGGAGTCCAAGGACGAGCGCGCGGGCTGGCTCGCGGCGCTCCTCGAGGCGACGACGTGGGCCTACGACGCGCGCGAGTGGCGCGCGGCGCGCGCCGAGGCGCGGTGCGCCGAGGACGCGGCCGCGACGGACGACGCGTTCGCGCTGCGCGCGCGCGCGCAGGCGGCGCCGCGGCCCGCGGTCGGCACCTTCGACGAGCGCGGCGCGGCGTCGCGGTTTTTGAAGCTCGCGCAGCGCCTCGAGGCGAGCGACGCCGACGGCCTGCGGGGCGCCGCGGCCCAGGTCGCGGCGCGCGTCTGCGCGACGTTGCGACGGACGACGGCGGCCGCGTGGGGTAGGCGCCGCGACGCGGCGTGCGGCGGCGCGCCCGTCTACCTGGGCCCGGACCCGGACCCGGACGCGCGGGCCCACGCGGCGCCCTGCGCGCGGTGCCTCGTCGCGCTGCTCCGGGAGCCCGCGTGCGCCTTGGCGCTCTGCGGCGACGGCGACCTCAGCGGCATGCTCGGCTGGCCCGACGGCGACGACGCGCCGCCGTCGGCGCCCGTGGCGCTTTTGTTGGATTGCGCGCTGCTGAGCTTCGCGCCGTCGTCGCTCGCGGCCTTCCCGTCGCCGGACGCGGCCGCGGCGGCCGCGGCGGCGGCGCGGACGCTCGTGGCGCTCGCGGGCCTGGCGGCGTCGGGCCGCGACGGCTTCGAGGCCGTCGCCGCGGGGCTCCGGGCCCTGGGCGCCGACGACGCGGGCGAGCCCTTCGCCGCGCTGAAGCGGCGCCTCTACGACGCCGCCGCGGCCTTCGCGGCGCCCTCGAAGCGGTGCTCGCTCGCCGACGGCGGCGCGCCGCTCGACGCGGCGACGCGGCCGTCCTGGGGCTTCGCCTACGCCGCGGCGCTGGCCGACGTGCTCTGCGCGACGGTGGTCCACGGGTCGGCGCGCGGACCGGACCGGCGGCGGCGCCTGCGGCTGCGCTGCGAGCTCCGGGCCTGCGGCGTCGACGCCGCGTTGACGGAGCTGCGCGCGGCGTGCCGCCCCCACCTCGAGGGCGCGCCGCGGCGCCGGCCGCGCAAGGAGCCGTCGCCGACGAAGAAGCGGCGGTCCTTCAAGGCCTGGATGTCGAAGAAGGTCGGCGGGAGCGACGCGCCGGCCGCGGACGACGGCGACGACGACGACGGCGCCGAGGGCCTGTCGCGCGGCGCGGCCGCGCGGGCCGTCTTCGACCTCCTCGACGACGCCGACGCGCGCCTGCTCGACGACGAGGACGTCGAACGATTGCGGCTCGGCGCCGCGGCGACGTGCGCGGGCGACGCGCGCGCGCGACGCGGCGCGCTCCAGGGCAGGAAAAGAGAGCGAACTTCCCAACTTCAAAGGCTCCTAGCTCGGCCGTTTTCCACTCGTTTCGGCTGATCTTTGGACGAGCGATCATCTCTCGGAACGGCCTCGACGCGTGGATGATTTTTCCGGAACGCGCGCGCGCGGAACACTCACGTTGAAGCGACGTTGAATCTCTCTGTTCCCGCCCAGGCGCGCTCGAGGCGCTCGCGGCGAAACTGGACCGCGAGGGCGTCTTCGCGGCGTCGTCCGACGGCGCCAAGGGCTTGCTGCGGCTCCTGGGCGGCGGCCGGCCGTCGTCGGAGGACAGCGACGACGACGAGAACGACGCCGACGACCGCTCGGGCGCGCTAATGCGCCGCGTGTCGCGGAGGCGGCCGCGCGACGACGGCGGCGACGACGGCCTCTTGGAGCGGCCGCGCGCGTCGACGCTGCGGAGCCGCGCGGACACGACCCTCACGAACGCCGACGCCGCCGAGGCCGTCGCCGCGGCCCTGGGCGCGGCGACGAAGGCCGCGCGCGACGCCGAGGCCGAGGCGCCGCCGCCGCCGGGCGCGGCGGCGCCCGCGGCGCCGCCCGCGGCGCCGCCGGCGGTGCCCGCGGTGCTGCCGCCCGCGCCGCCGCCGCCCGCCGCCGCGCCGCCGCCGCCGCCGGAGCCGAAGGGCTTCACCGACGGCGAGGTCGCGGCGCTCCGCGCGGCGAAGAAGGGCGACGCCACGTACGGCAAGTACGTGCGCCTGCTGGAGATGAAGATGCCGGAGGCCATGCTCGCGCTGAAGATGAAGGCCGAGGGCCTCGACCCGGCGGTCCTGGGCATCGGCGCGGCCGCGTCGGCGCCGAAGCTCGCGCCGCGGCTCCGGGGCCCGCCGCCGCCGCCGCTCCGGGCCGTCGCGCGGAAGCTCAAGCCCCTCTGGTGGGAGCCCCTAGACACGGCCACGTACGCCCAGACCTGGTGGGCGTCGGCCGTCTTCGACGACGCGCGGCGGGCCGTCGAGGCGCACCTCGCGTCCCTCGAGGCCGCCTTCGCCGCGTCGTCGTCGCGCGTCGCGATCAAGGAGCCGAATTCGAAGCGCGCCGCCGACGAGCTGAGCGCCCTCGACGGCAAGCGCCACCAGAGCGTCGCCATCGGTCTACGGAAGCTCCGGGAGCGGAAGCTCGAGTCCGGCGCGGCCGTCGCCGCCGCGCTCGACGCGGAGACGCTGACCGAGGAGGACGTCGCGCTCGTCCGGCGCTGCGCGCTCCCCGAGGCCGCGGCGGCGGACGCGGCGGAGCTCGCGGCGCTCAAGGCTTTAAAACCGCAGGCGGACGCGGGCGCGGGCGCGCTCCGGGAAGGCGACGCGTGGGTGCTGGACGCGCGGACCGCGTGCCCGCGGCTCCGGCCGCGCCTCGCCGTCGCGGCGGCGAAGCTGTCCGCGCCGCTGCGACTGCTGGCCGCCGCGGAGCAGACGGACCGCCGCGCCTTCGCCGTGGAGGCCGTCCAGCACTCGGAGCCGCTCAAGGACGTGCTCAAGATCGCGCTCCTCGCGGGCAACGCGTGCAACCACGACGCGAAGGCGCGGCTGGCCGCGGGCGTCGGCGTCGCGGCGGGCCTGTCCAAGCTCGCGCTCGTCAAGGGCGGCAAGCCCTACAAGTCCTTGGTCCACTTCGTCGTCCAGTGCCTCGCCGACGACGACCCGCGCTACGGCGGCCACGTCGCGGCGCTGGAAACGTTGGGCGCTGTGTGGAAATCAACCACTGGTTTGGGGGGTCCCCACCAAACTTCAGAATTCTCTATCTCGAACAAATCGAAGTCGATTCGGCTGATTTTTGGACGAATCGATTGCTCTCATCGAGTTCTCGAAGCACAGCAGAAAACCTCGCGTCGAAACGGTCGCATACGCGCACATTGAAGTCGGGTTGAAGATTTGATTTCCACACAGGTTGGCCGCCGTCCTCGCCGACGTCGACCGCGACGACGCGGCGACGCTCGACGAGCTCTACGGCGATCTGGACGGCGACGCGTCGACGGCGCGGAGCGAGGCCGACGCGGCCGACGACGCGGCGCTGCGCTCGTGGGCGGCCTGGCTCGGCGACCGGCTCGCGGATCTCCGGGCCGCGCGGTCGGCCGCCGACGGCGCCGCGGCGGCCCTGATGCGGAGCTTCGGCGACGGCGGCGCGTTCGGCGAGGGCGACGCGCCGGCGCAGTGGTTCAAGGTGCTGCGGACCTGCCTCCAGGCGCTCCTCGCCGCCCGGGACGACCTCCTCGAGGAGCGCGCGCGCGAGGCGCGGCGCGAGGAGCGGGAGGTCAAGGAGGCCGCGCGGCGGCGCGCGCGGCACCGCCGCGACGAGGCCTTCGACGTCGACGACCTCTTCCCGCCGAAGCGGCCGACGCCCCTGCGGAGCGCCTTCGGGAACCAGCCGGGGTCGGACCTCCAGGCGGAGCTCGCGCGGAAGCTCGGCGCGCGCCGCGCGGGCATCGGCTCCGCGACGCCCAAGGGCCTCGGCGACGCCGCGGACCTCGCGGCGGACTTCGCCGACGTCCTCGACGGCGCCGGGGAGGGGGACGACGACGACGAGGATAGCGACTGGTAAGTTTTTTTACGCGTAGTTCTGGACGACGAGGATAGCGACTGGTAAGTTTTTACGCGTAGTTCTGGCCGCGCGTCCCGCTGATCGCGAAGCGCGCGGGAGTTTTACTACGCGTAGTTCTGGCCGCGCGTCCCGCTGATCGTGAAGCGCGCGGGAGTTTTACTACGCGTAGTTCTGGCCGCGCGTCCCGCTGATCGTGAAGCGCGCGGTCGACGACCGCGACCGCCGCGACCGCTCGCCGGGCGTCGGCGTCGACGCGCCGGTCGACGGGCAGCGGCGCATCTTCGTCTCCACGACGTTCCCGCGGCTCACGTCGGACGGGTGGCAGCGATAGCAGAGGAACGCGTCCGAGGCGACGAAGCCCGTGAAGCTAAACGCCATGCAGCCCTCGCACAGCCAGCGGTCGCACTCCGTGCAGCAGCGCCCCGTCCGCGCGATCGAACTGCACTCGTCGCAGGAGCGCGTGTCGGGCGTTCGCGGCAGGTCCTCGAGCGCGTGTCGCGGCGGCGGGAGGCGCACGAGCTGGAAGTCCGGCGCGAGCGAGTGGCCGCACCACGTGTAGCAGTTCTTCGCGAGGTAGGACTCCGTGCGCGGCGGCAGCGCCATGAGAGTGCTCGTGATGGCGTCGGAGGAGAGTTCTCGATGGTTTCGTTGCGACGCGAAGTTTTGTTGTGCGTGCACTCAGAGATGGTTTATGGCAGTGTTGTGTTGAGTTTTCATGGGGTTGTCAATGGTGTCGCGTCGCTGCGAGCCGGCGCCGGCGCGCGCAAGACGAGCGTTCTCGCGAGCCGGTGTTGAGCATGGGGGGGGTTGCTCCGGCAACGTCGGCAGTGTCGCGCGACGGCGGCGTCTAAAGTCAGGTTTTTTTGCATGCGCCGGGAGAGGTCCGGTGGCTACGCTCGCGTGATGCAAGCTCTTTCTAACTCGACGATCTCGGCACAATATCCTCGAAAAAGGACCGCCTACGTACGAATACGCGCGTATACGCGCCAGCCATGCGCTGCGTATAGGTGCAGAACGGTCGCTTTTTGTGGTCGGGGCGACGCCCCATGACCCCTGGCGTCGCCCTGGACGGTTGGTGAGTGCCGGAGACGCAGTTTCGGTGTCGGTCCAAAATCCACCCTACGGGCCTCGTTCGTCCACCGCGCTCCTACGGACAAATCCGGCACAGCCGATCTCGCCACCATCGATGGTGTTGGACGTGCCCCTTGGTTTCCTAGTCGACGGTACTATGAAGGTTCGATCGCGCTCAAGATCCTGACTTTCGAGTACAGCGTCGCTGCGCTAGAGGGGTCGGCCGGGGCGCCACTGCGGAGCAAACCCCCCCCTGTTGAGCAGATGTCGAGCGGCACCTTGTAGTGCCTTGCCGTCATCAGCTCGTCTGGCGAGCTGAGGCCGGCGTCGCGAGCGGCAGGAGTGCGCGCGGCCCGTCCGGCGCGACTCGCGAGGATGGCGCAGGACGATGCCGAGGCGCTGTCGAAGGCCAGGGACGGCCTGGAGAAGGCCTGCCGCGCCGAGGCCTACAACAAGATCATCAAGAAGGCCGACGAGGTGCTGAAGCTCGCCCCGCTCGACGGCGACGCCATCCAGGCCAAGGCCGTCGCCCTGGCCAAGAAGGACAAGTGCGCCGAGGCGCTGGCCGCGGCCAAGGACGGCGGCGAGGCGCTCCAGGGCCTGCGGGCCTACTGCCACTACCGCCTCGGCGACCTCGACGACGCGCTCGAGTGCTGCCGGTCCATGGGCGAGAAGGACGAGGGCACGTGCCACGTCGAGGCGCAGGTGCTCTACAAGCAGGGCGACTACGCCGGCGCCGCGGGCATCTACGAGGGCCTCCTCGGCGACGGCCGCGAGCGCGGCGACGCGGACCGCCGCGAGCTCGAGGCCAACTACTACGCGGCGTGCTGCCTCGCCAAGGAGGGCGCGCGCGCGTTGAACACGCTCGAGCCGCCGGCGCAGCCCGAGGAGCACTACGAGCTCGCCTACAACCGGGGCTGCTGCGAGGCCGCCGCCGGGGCCCACGCGACGGCGAAGGCGAGTTTGACGGCCGCGCACGCGGGTTGCGAGCGCGCGAACGAGGACGCGACGGCCTCCGAGCGGTGGGACGAGCTCGCGCCCTTCGCCGCGCAGCTCGCCCACGTCGAGCAGCTCCTCGGCGAGTCCGACGCCGCCGCGGAGCGCTGCAAGGCGCTCCTCAAGGAGAAGCCCGCGGACGCGGCCGTCTGCTGCGCCGCCGCGAACACGCTCGTCGCGGCGCGCGGCGGCGCGGCCGAGCTCTTCGACAGCCACAAGCGCCTGCGGCCCTACGCCTCGGGGGCTTTGCCCGTGCCGCCGCCCATGGAGGGCGCCTTCCGCCACAACTGGGCCGGCGTGCTCTGCGCGATGGGCAAGGTCGACGACGCCGAGAAGTTCCTCGCCGACAAGCCCTTCGCCGACGACGCCGCGGCCTGCGAGGCCGAGCTTCTGCTCGCCTTCACGCGCGCCGAGGGCGCGACCAAGGGCAAGGGCGCGAAGAAGAAGGCGGGCAAGAAGAAGAAGGACGACGACGACGGCGTCGACGTCGTCGCCGTCGTGCAGGCGTCGATGGCGAAGCTGTCCGCGACGGGCGTCGACTGCGCGCGCCTCGCCGTCGTGCTGGCGCAGGTGTTGGCCCAGAAGGAGCAGTACGCCGAGGCCGCGCGGGCCCTCGCGGACTCGTCCGTCGGGTCGACGCTCGACGGCTGCCTCGCGCGCGCCGACTACCTCGAGAAGGGCGGCCTCCTCGACGAGGCCAAGGCCGCGCTCGACGACGCGACCATCGCCGGCGCCGACGACGCCTTCGCCGTCGCCGCGACGCGGCTGCGCCTCCGGGACGTTTCGGGCGCCAAGGCGGCCTTGGCGGCCGTGCCCGAGGAGGGCAACGAGGCGCGGCTCTGCATCCTGGCCGCGTTCTACGACGCCGACGAGGCGGAGCGCCTCGCCGCGCTGCTCCCCGACGACCCGGCCATGGAGGAGGCCAAGGACGTCGACGCGCAGGCGCTCCTCGACGCGCCGGCGCCGCGGTCCAACCGGCCCCGCGACCGCGACCTCAAGTTCGCGCCGACGCAGCTCTCGCCCGAGGAGATCGAGGCCGCCGCGGAGCTCCGGCGCCAGGCGGCCCTCAAGCGCCGCGCGAAGAAGCGCGTCGCCTACCTCGCGAAGCTCGAGGCCGCGGGCAAGTACGACCCCAAGAACCCGCCGACGCCCGACCCGGAGCGGTGGATCCCGAAGAAGCAGCGGTCCTACAACCGGCGCGGCCGCAAGAACAAGGGCAAGTTCGTCGGCGCCCAGGGCGGCGACTCCAACGCCAAGGACGTCGCCAAGCTCGACGCCG
>NW_008705564.1:1975155-2030327 GCF_000186865.1 Aureococcus anophagefferens | reverse complement strand
CAGCCGTGCAATCCAAAGTCAAGTTGCCGTGCAATCCAGCCACCGGGAACCTGACGGGCAGCGTCTAGGCTCTCCGCAATGGGCCGCGGGGGCTGCAATGCGTTCGACAACTTCATGGCGCAGCAGGGCGCGTACCATCACGAGCAGGAGGAGGAGCGACGCGCCAAGGCCAAGGCCAAGCGCGACGCCGAGCGCCGCTACGAGGTGGCGCTGCGGGGCCGCGGCGGCTTCCCGGCGACGGTGACGCTCTACGAGTCGTCGACGCTCGCGGAGCTCGCGGACGAGGCGCGCCGGGCGCTCTTCCCCGACGTCGCCGGCGGCGAGGTCTTCTTCGTCGACGCGGCGGCCGGCCGGCCGATCTACCGCGACGGCGCCGTCCTCGTCGCGTCCCTCGCGCGCGAGCCGCTGACCTTCGACGCCCGCGTCGTGGCGGCGCCGCGCTGGCGCGTGGAGGTGCGCCTCGCGCTGCGGCTCCTCGGCGCGCTCGCGGCGGCGCGGCGCGCGGCGGCCGTCGACGAGGCGACGTACGCGCACCTCGGCGACGCGCGCGCGATCGACGCGACGCGGGCGCCGCCGGGCGTCTCCGACGCCGTCTTCCAGCTCCTGCCCCAGGCCGCGCGCGAGGCCTGCGTCCGCGCGAGCCGCCGGGCGCTGCCCCGGCTGCACGAGCCGCCGCGGGAGCCGGCGGCGGCCGCGCCGGCGGATCCGGACGCGATCCTGCTGTGCTACGAGGACCACGACGCGGCCGCCGCCTACGACGGCGACGGGCCCGTGTACCGCCCCTGCCAAGCCGCCGGCAAGGGCGACCGCCTGCACTGCTACGTGTCCATCGGCGGCGAGCCGGTGCTCTTCCCGTACGCGAGGCTCGTGCACGACGCGGCGGGCGTCCGGAACGTGCGCGTCTCGTCGGTGCTGACGAACGTGCGCAAGGGCCTCGCGCGCCTCGCGCGGGAGGCCGTGCTGGGGACGACGCGCGTCGCGGACGCCGCGCGCGAGGCCGCGCGCGTCGCCGGGGACTTCGCGCCGCGGCACCGGGCCCTCGCGGCCAAGTCGGAGGCGGAGCTCGCCGCCGAGGCCCGGGGCGCCGACGTCGCCCGCCAGTGCGCGGCGCCCGTCGCCGACGACGCCGCGGCGGACGCGCGCGCCGCCGCGCTGCTCCCGCGCGCGGC
Source organism: Aureococcus anophagefferens (assembly GCF_000186865.1). Taxonomy (NCBI): domain Eukaryota; class Pelagophyceae; order Pelagomonadales; family Pelagomonadaceae; genus Aureococcus; species Aureococcus anophagefferens. The sequence goes on along the minus strand of NW_008705564.1, from coordinate 2,029,158 downwards.
CGCGGGCTGCCTCGGGGCCGCGCGCGAGCTCGCGGCGCTCCGCCGGGACCAGCTCGGCCTCCGGGAAGCCCAGGCCGCCCAGGCCGACCGCTTCCTCGCGCACCACGAGAAGGCGCGCTTCGCGGGGGCCGTCCGCTTCGCCGCGACGCTCGAGCGCGACGCGGACGGGCCCATCGTGGACCGGATCGTCGGGTTTCTTTAGTCGTGTGTTTTTCTTTACTAGTGCGCTTCCTTCGATCTTCCGAGGGCGTCGCTCGTCTCACCCGGTCGCTTCGGGGACTCGGTCGCCCGGGCTCGAGCAGCGGCCGCGGCCGCGGTCGCGCGCGACGGCGCTCCGCCTCTTCTTGGGCCGGCGCAGCCGCTCACTTGGCCTTCTTGGCCTCGCCGCGCGTCGTCGACTGGTAGTACAACCCGCCGATGAGAGCCGCGTAGAGGACCATGTTCTGCTGGAACGCGCTCTCCGGGTACTGGTCCTTGAGGCGGACGTCGTTCACCGCGACGAGGGCCCAGGTCGCCGCGCTGACCTGGTCGATGGTCTTGAGGAATGTGTTGTCGGCGCAGTCCGCCGTGCGCGCGACGTACGTGAGCGCGGTGATGCACGCGCAGAGGCACCCGATGATCGAGCAGAGGCAGAGGACGCCCGGGTTCGTCGCGAGCGACTTGTCGACGAACTGGTCGTCCATGAACCACGCGGGCGCGACGAACATGGAATACAAATAGAAGCCCTGTGCGAGCTTCTCGAACTTGTCGATCTTCGTGAGCTCGGGCATGGTTCTGAGCACGGTCTGCCGCAGGGATCTGAGGATCTGAGGCCTGCGAGATCGGCGAGCAAAAGGCAATATCCTTGAGGCGAAAATCTCTAGCAGAGGACTTGGGTACGGGGCTCGCGCACGCGATTGACCACGCGCCCGCTACATTCTCGACCTCCGACGCCGCCTCTCAGTCTCCCCGAAGCGCCACAAATTCAATATGGACGTCCCCGACTGGCAAAAGAAGCAGAAGGAGTTCGAGAAGGTCAAGGCTCGGGCGAAAGCCCTGAAGCTGCGTTTGACCTGTACCATCTGCGGCGCAAAAGCGAAACTCAATTGCCCGTGCGGGACGACGCAGTATTGCTCGACGGAATGTCAACGCATCGACTGGCGCGAGCGCGGCCACCGCAAGGCGTGCAAGAAGATCCGAAACGAGCGCGCGGCAGAGGCGGCGCGGGCGGAGGCGCCGACGCCCCCGCCGTCGCCCCCGGTCTACGGCCCCGCGCCGCGGTCGCACGCGGATGAGGTCCGCGCGCGCATCGCCGCGGAGCACGAGGCCGCTCGCACGCGGCGAGAGGCGAACCCGGAGCCAGAAAAGCCTTTACTCCACGGGTCGGTGCGGTTCGGGTCGCGTTGCTTGGTCTGCCTCGAGGACTGGGACATAAATGAAACGCATTGGTTTCGCTCCTGCTGCGTGCAGAAGATCTGCGCATCGTGCAACAAGAAGACCCAAAACAAGCCATGTCCTCTCTGTCGAGCACCGTGCCCGAAAGACGACGCGGAACATCTCGCGACGATTCGTCGCCACGTGGAGAACGAGGTGCCGGAAGCTATAACCGAGCTGGGAGTACTCTACGCGAACGGTCAGCATGGCGTCCAGCAGAACATGAAGAAAGCCATGAAGATCTGGAAGCGCGCCGCGGAGCTCGGGGATTTGGATGCCTTTTCAAAGCTTGCGTATATGTATGTGAGCGGCGAGGGAGGCAAGGTGGACAAGCAGAAGGCGCTCCGGCTGTATCGCACGGCTGCGGACGGGGGCCTTGCAACAGCGCAAAACAATCTCGCCCATTTGCTACTCAGTCTTGATGAGCCCCACTACCTCGAAGCCATGAACTACTACGAGCTCGCTGCACTTCAAGGCTTGACCTGTGCTGAATATGCGTTTGGAAACTACCAGAACAACCTCGGACGTGTCGATGATGCCAGACGCTGGTATGCGCGAGCGGCCGCCAAAGGACACAGGGAATCCATCGCCGCGCTTGAGAACGACAACGGCATGTGTGTTTCCGAGCAGTCCGTGTTGTACTGGAAGTCCATCTTGAATTTAGGATTGCCATTTGCCGAATACAATCTCGGAGCAGCATACGAGACCGGAACGTTTGTGGAGCGCGATCTCGAAGAAGCCTTACGATTGTACGTTCTCGCGGCCTCCAAGGGATTTGAGCCAGCGAACGAGCGTCTTCGAACTATCGGCGAACTACTACAAGTAGCAGAGACAGGTGAAAGTAGTACTACGAAGTAGTTGCATAAATTACTTAGTATGCCATAATCCCCTCCCTCAGGCTAGCCTAGTCGCCGCATAATCCTCAACTTACTAATAACACCCTCACTTCCCGGGCCCCTTCCGCCTCCTCCCGCGTCCGCGCCCCGCCTTCCTCGCGCCGCAGTCCCCGGACGCCGCGCACGCCCGCTGCGCCGCGAGGGCGTCGCGCGTCTTCGCGTTGTCGACGACGTAGGCCCAGGCGGCGCGGTGCCGCGCGCGGAAGGGCGTCTTGAGCCAGCCGTCGCGCCGGAGCGCCGCGACGCTCACCTCCGCGCCGTCGCGGCGCGGCGCGGCGCCGAGGAGGGCCTCGCCGACGAGCGTCTCGCGCAAAGGCCGCACGCCGGCGAGCGCGACGGCGGGGCCCAGCGTCTCCTCGCGGCGGGAGCGCACGGCCGTCGCGCCCGGTCGCGCGCACGGTTCGTCGACGGCGAAGACGCGGCCCGGGATGGCGTCGGCGGCCTTCAGCGTCGCCTTGGTATACTGGCGGGTCGCGTCCCAGTGCACCGGCCGCCACTCGAGGGCGCCCGCGGCGCAGACCGTCGCCGGCGCGTCCTTCTCCACGGCGGCCTGGGCCGCGCGGAGGAAGTCCGCGTGGAGGCCCTCGCCGGGCTCGAGCGTCGTCGTCAAAGCGAAGTCGACCTCGCGGCCGCAGGGGACGCCGACGCGGGCCAAAGCGCCGCAGGCGTCGGCGCCGTCCGGCAGGTCGTCGACGAGGAAGAAGTGGCTCCGCGCGAAGAGCGCGCGGAGCCGGCGAGCGAGCGGCTTCGGCCAGGCGCGTGCGTGCACGACCCACGCGAACTCCGTCGTCGTCTGCTGCGCCAGCGAGGGGTACGTCACGGCCTCGAAAGCGAGCAGCCGCGCCTCGAGCAACGCGGGCAGCGTCGCCTCGCCGTCGTCGAAGCGCGTGACCACGACGTGGGCGAACGACGCGGCCGCGAAATGCCAGGCGACGCGGCCGTCGGCGTCGAGCGCCGCGGCGAGGGGCCGTCGCAGCGTCCGCGCGGGCCGGAGCGCCTTGACGACGCGGTCGAAGTGGCCGCCGGCGTCCCACCAGGACATCTCGAGGTAGCGGTCGCGTCCCACGGCCCGGAGCGCGTCGGTGCGCCTGCGCGCCACCGACGCCTCGTAGGCGCGCACGCCCGCGGCCTCGTCCTGCGCCGAGATGTCGTCGCCGAGCGCGGCGCCGAGGTCCGCGACGCCGGCCGCGAGCGCGTTCTCGGCGCACGCGGACGCGTCGAAGGGGTCGCCGCCCTCGTCGACGTAGGCACTCCGGCAGAGGGCGTCGACGCCGCCGTGCTTCGCCACGCGGCTCGCGAGCCAGGGCTGCGCGGGGCGCACGGTATGGGCGACGACGACGTCCGGCGCCCGCGCCGCGACGAAGGCCGCCATGCGGTCGTAGGGCGCGTCGAGGAGGGCCTCCGCGCCGCCGTCGATCACCGCGGCGACGGCGGCCCGCAGCTCCGCGAGCCAGGACTCGATGCCGCAGTGCGGTCCGCCCGCGCCGCGGCAGAGCGCCCGCACGCGCGAAAACGCGCCGTGCTCGCGCGGCTCGTAGCGCGCCTTCAGAGCCGCGACCTTGGCCGCGGGCCAGGTCGACACGTACTGGCCCTGGGCCCGCAGCTTCTGCTTCTCGAGGGCGAACCAGTTGGCGAACTGGCGCGTCCGCACGCCGTCGAGGTGGTCCCGCGTCCACGACGCCTCCGCGAAGAGCGCGGTCGCGCGCGCGTGCGCGTCGAGGAGCCGCGCCGCGCGGGGCGCCGGCAGGGTCTCGTTGACGTTGCAGACCTGGTTGAAATGGAGGGCGACGTAGCCCGCAGCGCAGAGGGCCTCGTAGAGGCTCCGCGTGCCGGACGTGCCGTGGCCGACGTTCAGGAGTTTGACGCCGCCCGTGGCGGGTGCTTTTTTCAGACATTTTGGCGGATCGGGCGTCGCGCAAAGCTTCCTCGTACAGCCCGTCACGCGGCCGTCGCGCGCGGCGCAGGTGTTGCAGCCGTCGAACCAGGTCTCGCAGTCCGCGGTCGGACCGGTCGCGGTAACATTCGTCGCGCGCGCGCGCCACAAGTCCGGGTCGTCGCCGGCGTCGAGGGCGCGGCGGCCGGTGGCTCTGGCGCAGGGCGGCCGTACTGAACGGGCCATGTCGCGCGCGGCGACGAGGAGCCGCTCGTCCAATTTCGCGTTCGCTCGGAGGACCCCGAGCCGTCGCTCCCGCAGCGCGACGCCCGCGTCCCCCTCGAGGCCGCCGGCGAGCGCCCGCGCCTTGCTCGCCGCGGAGTGGGCGTTGTGCCGCGCGGCATCGCCCTCCGCCGCGGGCCAGCCCCGGAAGCTCCGGAGCGGCGCGTCGTCGAGCGCCGCGCCGTCCTCCAACACGAGGACGACGTCGAACCGGCGCAGCCGCTCCAACGCCGTGTCGAGGTGCGCCTCCGTGAGCATCCCCAGGCCGACGGCCTGCGACACGTCGCGCCCGTTTAAGGACCGCACGAAGTAGTTGTCGAAGTGGCCGAGGAGCGCGCCCTCCTCGATCAGGTAATCGTGCGGGATCGACGCGTTCAAAGGCGAGCCGCGGCGCTCCAACGCGTCGAAGAGGGCGTCGACGTCGACGTTGTTCGTGACGATGGTGCTGAGCATGGTCGACACGGGGCTCCGCAGGGTCGTGCCGTACGCGAGCTCCGCGCACGCCGCGTCCGCGGCGTCGAACGGCCGCTCGATCATCGTCCACGTCGCGGCGGCCTGGCGCTTGAACAGATCGACCTTCTCGCGACAGGAGATGGTCCTCCAGGTTTCCTTTGCGTGCAGCCAGAGGTTCCAGTTCTTCGTCGCGGGCTCGAGGGGGCGCTCGCCGTAGGTCTCCGCGAGCGTGCGGATCGAGGTGCCGCCGGCGTTGTGGATGTGGAGCCAGAGCATGGGTTTCGTTTCGTCGCATGTTTGGGTGGCGCAGGCCGTGAGGGCGAGGAGGAGGAGGCGGTGCATTTCCTATCGGCCTCTACCACCGGAGCATTGATCCCTCGCGACGCGCCAGGCCAAGCCGGCCGAGGTTCGGCGTAGATGTTGACATCAAGCTCTGGCAAAAAACAGCGAGCACAAAGCGACCCGGCGCGGGCGCCGTCGACGCCCGCGCCCGCCTATCGAGCCCCCAAATTCTCCCCCCGAAGCGCCCGGGATCAAGGGCGACCGCCACAGAACCATGCGCCTCTCATCGATGTCGCCGGACGTGGCGTGGTCTGTGTTTAGCTACGTGCTGGCGCCCGGCGACGGCCCGATGATTATCAATTTCCCGGGATCCGATGCGTCTAAGTTTGATCGCCTCCAGAGCCTCGTCCGCTTCTCGTCGACGTGCCGTGTTGCGCGGACGCTTATCTATGGCGACACGCGGTTTAAGGGCTTGATGCTTTGCGTCGCGCCTGGACGGGAGACGCGCGGTGTGATACATCGCTGGCTGCAGGAAGTGGTTGAACGCGGGGAAGGTGGAATGGCGTACGCGAAAGCGCCGGACGCGTGGCGCGAGGACCGCGCGGTTGTCCTGGCCGCCGTGAGATTGGATGGGGACACGCTTCACACCGTCGACAGTCGCTTTCTCGAAGATAAGGAGATCGTCGTGGCGGCGATAGAACACGAGAGGTCGACGATTCTGGCAGGCATCTCAAATAATCAGATGATCTACGCCGAGCTTTCGGAGGAGCTCCGCCTCGACCACGATGTCGCCCGCGCGGCACTCGGCAATATTCAAACACTCGACGCATATTTATCTCATCGGAAACCTGAAATCTTTCCGGCCCAAATCCGCGACTCAAAGGAGGTGATGCTGGACGCGATGAGTGAAACGCTGCCGCTCAATTACGCGTCCGAGCGCCTTCGAGGCGACCGCGACGTGGTCCTCGCGGCCGTCTCCCAGGAGCGAAACAACATCTACCCAAATTTGCAGCACGCACCCGACGCGCTGCGCGACGACCGGCGCATTGTCGAGGCGGCGATGCGGGGGACCGGTGGAGGCTTCCTCTCCCTGCAATACGCATCGGCGCGGCTGCGGGATGATCGCGCCCTCGCGTCGGAGGCCATCCAGTCTTACGTCGTGAAGCACGCGCATGGGCTCGAGATGGGCTTCGATAAAATGTCGACGCGGTTGAAGTCCGATCGCGCGCTCTTCATGGAGGCTCTGGCCAAGTATGACGACTTGCAGAACCCTCCAAGCTTCGCTAGCCACTTCCTGCACGCTGCGGACGTTTCCCTTCGCGACGACAAGGAACTAGTCCTAGAAGTGGTGCGAAGAGACGCATGCGGTATCGAGATTGCCTCCGAGAGGCTCCGCGACGACCGAGACGTGGTTTTATTGGCGGTTCGCTCTTCAGGTGATTTGCTCGAATTCGCATCTGAGGCGCTCCGAGCGGACCGGGACGTCGTCCTCGCGGCCGTCCAGAATGTCGGGTACTCTCTCACTTTTGCGGCCGAGGAACTGCAGGACGACTTCGACATCGCGCTCGCCGCGTGCACAAACGAGGGCGCCGCGCTCGAACTCGTTTCTCCGCGGCTCCGCAATGACCGCAGCATACGCGCGGCGGCCCGCGCCGAGCGCGCGGCGCTGCTCGCGAGATGCGGTGGAATCGACAATCTGTGCAATATGGGGGTGCACAAGCACCCTGACCGCGACTACCAGCGCGAGATGCGCGCCTCTGACTACAATGTCCGGCCGCCGGCGGACCCCTACGCGTACGGCGACTACTAGGGAGTCCAACACAATAAGAGAGCTAGCAATAGTTAAACAAACGCCCCAATCACCGGCACTGGAACACGTCGCAGAGCGTCCAGCGCGGCGGGCTTCGGCGCGGCGGCGGGCTGCGGCGGCGCTTCCGGCGCGGCGGGCGGCGCCGCCGGCTCCGGCTCGACCGTCTTCGCGCGCCGGACCTCCGGCGACGGGAGGACGTCGACGGCGACGAGGTCGGCCCTGTCGGCCTTCACGGCCCAGTTCGACCCCGCGGCGTCATCGACGACGCTGTCCTCGCTGTCGGACAGCGCGTCGTCGTCCGCGACCAGCGCGGCGTCCACGGGCGGCCCGTCCTCCGCAGGCGGCTCGTCTTCCGTGGGCGGCTCCTTATTCACGGGCGGCTCCTCCTTCGCAGGCCGTTCCTCCTCCGCGGGCGGCTCGTCCTCGGCGGGCAGCTCCTCCTTTGCGGGTAGTTCCTCCTTCGCAGGCAGTCCCTCCTCGGCGGGCGACTCGTCCGCGGCGGGCAGCTCGTCCGCGGAGGGCAGCTCGTCTTTCGCGGGCAGCCCTTCGGCGGGCAGCTTGGCAGCTCTCTTAAACAATTCGGGAAGATTCTCCGGCGCATTCGTCTCCTCGGTAAGCGCGCGACGCGGCCGCGATTCCGTCTCCATGGCTACGTTGGATGCGGCGACGAGCACCGCGCTGGAATACATCGACAATTTCTGCAACTTGAAGTTCAAGCGACGAGCTTGACGCCACTGTTGACGCCGGCGAGCAATCGACATGGCCTGAGACCGCAATGGAAGATGACATCGCCGCAGCCATGGAACAGATGCTCCGCGGCGGTGCCGGCCCCGACCTCGAGGCCTTCGTGTCGCGGTGCCCGGAATCGATGATGCCCTTCAGCCGCGAAGGCATGGCCGCCGCGAGCGAGGAGGAGACCGTGCGCTTCGAGGCGCACGCCCTCGACGGCGCGAGCGACGCCGCGGCGCGCGTCGCGGCGACGCTCGAGGCGCTCGGCGGGCGCCACGCGTGGCACGACGCCGCGGGCCCGGCCGGCGGCCTCGCGGCGGCCCGCGGCGGCGCGGTCCGCGTCGCCGACTCGGACGAGGAGTGGCTCCTCGTCGCGCTGCTCTTCGAGGCGTCCGCGGGCGTCGCCGTGCGCGTCACGGACGGCGACGGCGAGTTCCTGCTCATCGACGCCGCGGACGAGCTCCCGGAGTGGCTCGAGCCCGAGTCGGCCGCGGGCCGGTCGTGGATCGTCGACGGCGCGGTGCACGTCGTGCTGGACGAGCCCGGCGGGCCCCTGGCCGTCGGCGACGCGCTCGCGCTGCTCCGGGACCCGGCGGCGCGGCGCGCGGCGCGCGACAACGGCGCCGCGCGGGAGGCGTCGGCCGCGGCGGCGCGGCGGCTCCGCTTCGACCACGCGGGTCCGGCGCCGCGGGGCTGCGCCGAGCACCCCGCCGTCGCGGCCCTGCGCATGAACGCGCGGGTCGTCCTCCCGGCGCGCGCCGCCGCGGCGCTGCGCCGCGCGCCGCGGCTCGCGGCCGTCGCGGCCGCGGCGCTCGAGCGCCACGCGCGCGAGAAGCGCGCCGCGGGGAGCAAAGCGGACGACGACCGGAACGCGCTCTCGAAGCGGAAGCGCGACGACGACGCGGCGCGGCGGCGCCTGAACGCGCGCGACGCCGCCGTGCGCGCCGCGGCGCGCTTCGGCGGGCCCCCCGAAGCCGCCGTCGTCCGGTTCTCGAAACGGGCCTACGCGGCGCTGCTCGCGACGCCGTACGCGCCGCCGCGGGCCCTGGGGCGCTGGACCGACGGCTCCTTGGGCCCGAAGCTCGCCGCGGGCCTCGAGCTCCTCGCCGGCGACGCGGACCTCGACGCCGCGGCGGCCGCGCTCCTCGAGACCGCGGCGGCGGCGGGCCCGGGGCCGCCGCCCGAGGCGGACGTCGACGACGACGCCTGGCTCACGCTCGACGCCGACGCCGTCGAGGACCGCTGCCGCGCGGCGAACCCGTCGGCGCTCGACGACGTCGTCGACGGCTTCGACAAGTACGTCTACGACGACGAGGGCGACGACGCGCCGCCGTCGGCGCCCGTCGACCTCGACGAGGGCGCCGTGCTCGACCTCCTCGCGGGGCGCCGCGGCGACGCGCTGGGCGCCGACGGCCGGCGGCCCGACGTGTCCGAGGACCTCGGCGCCGACTCGGACGACGAGGCCGACGACGCCGCGGGCGCGGCGGAGGCGGGGGCCGCGCCGAAGGACGAGGACGACGACGACGCGGACGACGCCTACGGCGCGGCCCTCGAGGCGGAGCTCGCGGCGACGGAGATGGCCGAGTCCTTCGACCGCGCGCCCGGCGACGAGGAGGACAGCCGGGACCCGCTCGCGCCCGTCGACGTCGACTTCAACCTCGTCAAGAACCTCCTCGACTCCGTCGGGGCCCAGCACGGATCGCCCGGCGCGGCGGCGCTCATGCTCTCGGAGCTCGGCGTCGACCTAACGTGAGTCTTGCTTAGGCGCCTACTTCTTCGAGCCGCCGAAGAGCGCCTCGCCCTTGACCTTCTCCTTCTTGGCGGGCGCGGGCGCGGGCTCCTCCTTCTTCGGGGCGGGCGCAGCCTTGGCGGCGGGCTTGGCCTTTTCCGCCTTCGCCGGCGCGGCCTCCCCGGCGGGCGCCTTCTTTTCGGCCTTGGCCGGCGCGGCCTTCGGCTCCGCTTTCTTGGCCGGCGCGGCCTTGGCCGGCGCGGCCTTGGCGGCGGCGGGCGCGGCGGCCTTGGCGGCCTTCTTCGCGGCCTTGGGCGTCGCCTTGATCGGCGAGTCGTAGGTCGTGACGCCGGTCTTCGTGTTGTAGTAGTAGGTCGCGCCCGAGCCGACGTTGGTGATGGCCTGCCAGTCGCTCGTGCCGCCGCCGATGGGCAGCTTGGGCAGGCCCGGGCTCGTGATCGTGACGCCGAGCGAGCCGGGCTGGCTCGCGATGCGGATGTCGAGGACCTCGCCGTCGAGCGCCGGCAGCGGGCCGAGGGGCGGCGTCGTCACGGTGACGGCGGCCTTGCCGCCGAGCGCGTTCTGCGCCGCGCCGAAGAGGTCGCCGCCGACGGCGATCGTCGCCTTGCCCGTCTTCGCCGCCGGCGCGACCGCGAAGCGGCCGAGCACGGGCAGGTCCACGGTCAGGCCCGTCTTCGACGCGCCGGCGAGGTCGCCGACCTCGACGGTGAGCGGGCCGGCGAGCGCCGCGCCGGGCGCGACCGTCAGCGCCGCGGCGAGCGCCGCGGCGCCGGCGACCTTGCTCAAGGCCTTGGGCGCCGCCGCTTTGCTCGCCGCCTTGGGCGCGGGTTGCAACGCGCTGATGCTGCCAACGATGCAACAGATGAGAGCGGTCGTGCGAGCCATGGTTTGATCGCAAGCTAGAGGTGCCTGGAGGAGCCAGCAGCGGCGGTCGAGGCGCTTGAGCAGTCGAAGCTCGATCTTTTGCAAAGTTTGTTCGAACACGTGCCGCGGCGGCTCAACATGCCCCTCAAGTACGGCTCCGACGCCTCCAAACGCCGCTTACGTCCCCTCGCTCCCGTCGCCGGATACGCCCGACGAGGACTCGGCGGAGCTCCGGGCGGAGCTGCGCGACGCCGCGGACGACGAGGCCGCGGCGCGCGACGAGGACCGCTTCGACGACGACGCGCGCGACGCCGAGAGCCGGCTCGCGGCCTCGCCCGTCGTCAGCGACCCCTCGGCCAGGTCGTCGTCGGACTCGCCGAGGTCCTCGTCCTCGGCCTCCTTCTCCTCGAGCTTCATCCACGACGGCGCGTCCTCGTCGAGCGCGCTGTCCGCGCCCTTGCTCTCCTCGGCGTGCGACTTCGACGCCAGCGACTCGAGATCGTTGGAGACGATGCCGCTCAACGAGTCGCCGACGAAGGACGACGACACCGACGACGAGTCCGACTCGAGGAGCGCCTTCTTCTTGCGGTCCGCCGTGCCCGGCCGGCTGCCCGCGACGGGCGTCGCCTTGCCCGAGGGCGGCTTCGACGCGAAGGGGCTCGGCTCGCCGCTGCGGAGCGCGATGGTGACCCTCGAGTCGAGGCGCACGCCGCAGGTCGGGCAGTGCGTCGCCGCCTGGTCCGTGCACGTGTGCTTGCACGACTTGCACACGAGGCCCTTCCAGCGCCGCGAGTTGTTGAGGATCTCCAGCTTCTTCTGCCGGTGCTCGAAGACCATGGCCTCGGCCGCGTCGCGCATCTCGTTGACGCGCCGCAGCACGTAGGCGGAGTAGGTCAGCTCCTGGTCCTCGGCGAACTCCTCGGGCGTCCAGAGCTCGCGCGCCTGCGTCACCGACGTCGTCAGCGCGCGCACGAACAGCTTCGCGTTCCGCAGCACCTTCTTCAGGATGTCCTGGCGGTTCTTCTTGCCCGCGTCGCGGTCCCAGTCCTCGACGAGCGCCGAGCCCAGGTAGACGCTGTGGCGCATCTCCGCGAGGCACTCGGCCTTCCAGGCCCGCATGTTCGGCGCGTCGACGTCCTTCTCGAAGCGCGGGTCGTGGTAGACGCGCTCGCCCGTCTCGCCGTGCTCGAAGCAGAAGTTCTTGTGCTCGTCGCGCGCCTCCATCCACCAGATCGCGTCCTCCTTGAGGAACTTGACCTCGCCCGTCAACCGGTTGAGCCACTTCTCCTTTTTGGGCGCGTCGCCGAAGCGCTCCGTGAGCGGCTTCGCGACCTCGGCCTCCTCGTCGTAGGACTCCATGTCGTCCTTCTCCGGCTCGGCGATGATCTCCCACGCGCGCGTCTCCTCCTCGAGCTCCGCGGCCTTCCGCTTCAGGTCCAACCGGTCCTGCCTGCGCGCGAGCCGCGCGTCGAGCGCGGGCCGCCGCGCGTACTGCATCTCCGCCCAGTCGCCGTTGGCGTCGAACAGCTGCAGCCGCTCCATGTTCGCGTCCAAGTTCAGCCACTCGTGGTCGCCGTCGTGGTATTCGACGCGGAACCGCTTCTTCCGCCGGTGGTATTTCGCGAGCGTGCCCTCGTACCACTCGTCCATCATGGGCCAGTAGACGCGCACGCTGCAGCCCAGCAGCTCGTTGATGACGGGGTCGTTGCGCGGGTCGTCGTCGGCCGATTCGCCGCTCTTCGTGTTGTACCACGTCGACTCGCCGTGCGTGATCCGCTCGACCCACGCGTGGTCCAGGTCCCCGAAGCCGCCGTCGCTGTCGCTGCAGGAGTCCTTCGTCAGCGCCCGCATCCACGCCGCGTAGCGCTCCTCGACGCCCGCGGACCGGAGGCTCCGCTCGAAGTCTTGGCGGCCGAAGACCGCGCCCGCGACGCGGTTCATGCGGAGGTGCTTCCAGTGCATGATGCGGCTCCCGCGCCAGACGCGCTCGATCTCCGTGGCCCTGAAGTTGAGCAGCGCCACGTAGACCTTGCGCCGCCGCGCGCGCTGGCGGCCGAAGAGGCCCCGCGTGCACCGCTCGACGACGACCGCCGACTTCTCGCGGATGGACCGGAGCCGCGCGAGCTCCGCGCGGAGGCGGTCCGCCAGCGACTTGCCGAAGACCATGCGGAAGAAGGACACGATGCGCCGCGCCGCGTGCTCCATGAGCTCCTCGAGGCGGTCGCGCGCGACGCGCTTCCGCGTGACCGCGCGCCGCGCCAGCAGGATCCGCAGCACGTTCTGCATGTGGAAGGCGGCCACGAGCTCGTCGTTGCGCACGCGGGACCGCACCTGGCGCAGCACCGCCGTCCGCCGCCGCGCGAAGTAGCGCCGGCCCAGCGCCTGGATCCGCGCCGCGCCCTTCCGCCGCCGCTCGCGCGCGTGGTGCGCGCGCAATCGTCGCAGCGCCGGCAGCACGGAGTTGGGGTCGTGCTTGCGCGCGATCCAGCCCCGGTAGGCCGCCTGCCACTTGATGACCTGCTTCGTCTTGGACCGGAGCACCGCGCGGTCGTGCCTGGCAGGACGAGGGTGCGAAATTCCCAACTTCAAAGGCTCCCATCTCGGTCATTTTCCACTCGTTTCGGCTAATTTTTGGACGAGCGATCATCTCTCGGAGCGTTCTCGAAGCGCGGATGCTTTTTCCGAAACGCGCGCGCGCGGAACACTCACGTTGAAGCGACGTTGAATCACCCTTGTCCTGCCCCGCGGTCGTGCTTCTCCTGCCAGACCTCCAAGCGGCCGCGGTAGCCCCGGTAGAAGCGCTGGAGCTCCTGGGCCGTCACGGCGCGCTTCTTGCGCCAGTCGTGGTCCCGCTGGCGGCAGCGGCCGAGCCAGCGCAACGCGCAGCGCGCGATGTGGCGCGACGCGCCGTGCTGCCGGAGCTCCCGCAGCTTCGCGCGCGCCGCGCGCCGCCGCAGGAACCGCCGGAAGAGGCCGCTGATCTCCAGGGCGCTCCGGTTCTCCAGATCCTTCTGCGACCCGGCGAGCTCCCGCTCCGTGAGCCCCGGCGCCGGCGCGAAGCCGAAGTAGGCCTTGGCCTCGACGACGTGGCCGATGCCCCGAACGAGCGCGCGCAGGCCTGGGCAGGACAAGGGTGATTCAACGTCGCTTCAACGTGAGTGTTCCGCGCGCGCGCGTTCCGGGAAAAGCATCCACGCTTCGAGACCGTTCCAAGAGATGATCGCTCGTCCAAAAGTCAGCCGAAACGAGTGGAAAACGGCCGAGAAAGGAGCCTTTGAAGTTGGGAATTTCGCTCTCTTGTCCTGCCCTGGCGCAGGCCGTTCGCGGTCACCTCCTCGCAGCCCGTCACGTTGAGCGTGTGGAGCGCGCGGCAGCCCATGGCGAGCTCGCCGAAGACGCTCTCCGACAACGGCGCGGCGCCGGCGACGTTGAGCGTCGTCAGCCCGGGGCAGCCCCGCGCGAGCGCGCGCACGGACTTGTTCGTGAGCTCGCCGCACCGCGGCGCTAGCAGCGCCGTCAGGTGGTGGCAGTGGCGGCCCAGAGCCCGGAAGCTCCGGTCGCCGACGCCGTGGCAGTCGCTCACGTCCAGCACCTCGAGCCGCGCGCACCGCGACGCGAGCCGCGCGACGCCCTTGTCCGTGACGTCCTTGCACGCGGCGATGCCCAGGAACCGCAGGCGCCGGCAGCCCACGCCCAGACTCTTCAGCGCGTCGTCGGTCATGCGCGCGCAGCCGCTGATGTCCAGGCTCTGCAGGTTGCGGCACGACGGCTGCCCGTAGCCCAAGGTGCCGCTGAGCCAGCCGCAGCTCTCCGCGTTGAGGCGCGCGCACCTGCTCACGTCGAGCTGCGTGAGGGACTCGTGGCAGCACAGCGCCACGGCCTTCATGGCCAGGTTCGACAGCTGCGCGCAGCCCGCGAGGCGCAGCGACCGGCACGCGAACAAACGCGCGCAGAACGACTGCACGTCGCCGTCGCCGAGCGTCGTGCCGCTCGCGTCGACGGCCGTCAGCGCCGTGCCCAAACTCAAGGACAGGGCCCGCAGGGGCTCCAACTGGAGATTCTCCCAGCCGGAGATGTTCAGCGTCTTGCCGTGCGTCGCGGGATTCGGGTACCGCCACTCGCAGCCCTCGACGAGCGCGCCGTCGAGCGCCCCCTCGAGGAGCTGCTCGCACCACTCGGCGACGGAGCCGTCGGCCGCCGCGGCGTGGGACAGGGTCGGGTCCAGGCCCGGCGGCGGCCGGCCCTCGAGCCGCGGGTCGCGCGCGGCGCCGCGCGCGGCCGCGACGTACGCGGACTCCTCGGCGAGGGAGCAGGCGCCCTCCCAGAGCGCCGCGTCGCTCAGCGACGGGAGGAGACCGCGCAGGTCGATGGTCGTCTCCGACGGCGGGAAGTCCGCGAGCATCCGGCGCGTCGACGCCCGCAGGCTCCGCTTCGCCGGCCTCGGCTTCGCCTCGTCCTCCGCGATGCGCAGGCCCAGCCGGTAGCCGTGGTTCCAGTGCTTCCCGCGCCGGTTCCGCAGCTCGTCGCGCGTCAGCACGCTCGCGTTGTGGGCCATGGCGCCGGCGCCCGCCGGGGGCAGCCCCGGCGCTCAGCGCCGCCGACGAGGGGCAACAGCCGCGGCACTTGACCTCCACTTGAGCCGAAATTGCGATCGAGCCGAATCTGTTTGTTATGGGCAGCCCGGCCGAGGCGAGCCCCGCGCTCATGGACGACGCGTCGGCGCTCGCCGCGCAGCCCGCCCCGGCCGCGGGCGAGGCGTCGCTCACGGTCAACGGCCACCGCGTCCTCGTCTCCGCGTCCCTGAGCGGCCTCGGCGGCGACGCCCACCACCAGCGCCAGATGCTGAGCGCCCTCGAGGCGCTCGAGACGAAGGTCAAGCGCCTCGACGCGGCGCGGCGCGAGGCCATCGACGAGCGCGAGCAGCTCCAGCGCCAGTTCGACGCCCTCAGCGCGAGCGTCGACGAGCAGCGGCGGAGCGCCGCGGACCGCGACCGGCGCTACGACCGCGACGCGGCCGTCGTCGACGCGACGATCCGCTTCGAGCGCGCGGAGCACGACCGGCGCCTCAAGGAGGCCCTCGCGCGCCAGGCGGACCTCGGCGCCGTCCGGCACGAGCTCGCGCTCGAGCTCGCGGACGCGCGGAACGCCGCCTCGGTGCTGGACGAGCAGGCGGCCGCGGCGGAGGACCTGCTCGCGACGGCCGAGGCGGACATCGCCCGCGCCGACGCGTCGGCGGCGCGGCGCCAGGAGCTGCGCCTGCAGATCGCCGCGGAGCCCCGCGACCGCGAGCCGCCGCTCGAGTCGCGCGGCTCGCCCGACCGCATCGGCCGGCGGCTCCTGGAGGAGACGCGCGCGCTCCACCGCGCGGCCCGGGCGCCGTCGCCGGCGGCGCTCCAGCGCGGCCGCGCCCGCGACGCCGCGCGCAAGCTCCGCGACGAGAAGGCGGCGGTCACGCGGCGGAACCACCGGTCCTACGTGCCGCCCGCGTCCGCGGCGCCGCCGCGCCGCGCGCCCGAGCCCCGGCGCCGCGAGCCGCGCCGCGCGGCGACGACGACGAAGAAGAAGAAGACGAAGATGAAGCAGCGGGCGCCGCCGCCGCCGCCCGCGGACATCTACGACGCCTACGCGGCCTGCAGCCCGAGGCGGTCGCCGCCGCCGCGCCGCGAGCCCGCGCCGTCCGCGCTCACGGACGCGGACTACGCGCCGCCGCCGCCGCCGCCGGCCGACGACGGCGAGTTCCGGCGCGCCCTCGCCGAGGCGCTGAGCCTCGCGCGGGACCCGGCGATCGCGTCCGCGCTCGCCCAGGTCTACGCGCACGCGTCCGTGCCCTGCAACCTGCCGGAGCGCGACGCGGAGCTCCTCCACGACGGCGCGCTCGAGACGGCGCTGGACGCGCTCGACGATGGCGCGGGCTACTGAGGGTTAAGAGGCAGATTTACGAGTCACCGGCCGCGGCGTCGAGCCGCGCGAGCGCGGATTTGGCGTCAGTAAGTCCTTGGGCAGCCGAGAGGGCATACCATCGCCGCGCTTCTTCGATGTTTCCGGCGTCCCTTTCCAGTCGTCCAAGGTTGTACTGAGACGCGAAGTGCCCCCTTGCCGCGCCCTTGCGATACAGCGTTTCCGCCTTCTTCGGGTCCAACTTGACGCCTCTGCCGTGCTGGTACATATAGCCAAGCGCGGTCATGGCCTCCCCGTCTCCGAGCTCAATAGCGCGCTTGTAGATTTTCACGGTCTTCTTGAAATTTTGAGGGAGGCCGAGGTCACCCGTTCGGTACGCATGCGCCAAATGCGTGATCGCCTCAGGCACGTCGTTTTCCACGTGGCGACGAGTCTGGGCCAGCATTTCAGCATGCGACTTCGGATACGGCGCCCGACAGAGAGTACACGGCGCCTCACCGTTTCTTTCCTCACAAGACTCGCAGACCAGCCGCGCGCAACAGGCTTGAAACACGAACCGCTCATTCACGTCCCACTTCTCCAAGCAGACTGGGCACCGCGATCCGTACCGCGCCGATATCGGTTCCGGCTCCGGGTTCGCCTCGCGCCGCAGACGCGCGGCCTCGTGCTCGGCGGCGATGCGCGCGCGGATCTCGTCGGCGTGCGACCGCGGCGCGGGGCCGTAGAAGACCTCCCGCGGCGGCGGCGGCGGGGGCGTCGGCGCCTCCGCCCGCGCCGCCTCCGCGGCCCGGTCGTCACGGATCTTCTTACACGCCGTGCGGTGGCCCCGCTCGCGCCAGTCGACCTTTTGGCACGCTACCGAGCAATATTGAGTCGTTCCACAGGGGCATAAAAGCTTCGCTTTCGCCGAGCAAATTGTGCAAAGCGTACGGAGCTTGGCGTTCTTCACTCGGGCCATCCTCTCTTCATACTCGCGCTTCTTGTCCCTCCAATTCATATCTCCGCTCATCGCCCGCGCGTCCACTCGATCAGGTCTCGCCAGTACTGCAGTGAGTCGCCGCTCGATGCTCGAACCGAGCCTGTCCGAGGGCGACCGGCCCGGGCGCGGCCCTTGTCCATTTTCACCGCAGGCCGAGGCGCTACACACTGGCCGACGCCATCGACAGCCCTCGTTGACGAGTCGGACCCCGAGTCTCCCCCTGCTTCCGAGAGTCTTCTTCCTTAGGACCGCTTCACGACGAGCGCGTAGTTGCGCCCCTTGCGGTGCGTGCCCTTCCACGCGTTGACCTCGATGGTGAGCTCGGCGACGCGCCGCTCGTAGGCCTTCCGGAGGCCCGCGTCGGCGATCTTCGCGGACGTCGTCCGCGCGTAGGTGACCTGCTTCCGCAGCGAGGCCGCGCTGAGCGTCATGGGGAAGGTCTCGCTCGCGACGACGGCGTAGCCGTCGCGCGCGTCGACCTGGCGCGTGATCCACGCCTCGGGCACCTCGCGGTACGTCGCCTCGCCCGCGAGCGCCGCGGCGCTGTCGCCGAGCGACTCGACGTCGAGCACGAGGCGATCCGCGTCGTCGGCGCGGTCGAGGAGCGACTCGTAGGGCTCGACGCCGACGAAGAGGAGCGTCCCGCCGGGCTTGAGCGCGCCGAGGAGGCGCGCGAGCACGGCGTCGGCGCCGTGGGGCCAGTGCAGCTCGACGGCGCCGAGCAAATAGTCCGCGACGACGACGTCGTACCGCTCGCCCGCGAGGAAGCCGGCCTCGCGCCAGTTGCCCACGACGACGTCGACGGCCGCGCCGGCGAACGCGTCGCGCAGCCGGTCGCCGTAGGCATCCGTGCCCGCGGCGCGCGCCGTCACGGCCGTGAGCGTCGAACAGGGCATGCGCGCGAGCCAGCACGTGCTGCTGAGCCCCGCGCCGGCGTCGAGGACGTCGCCCCACGACTCCGCGCGCGTGCCGAAGAGGCCGCCGCCGCCGCGCGCGCGCTTCGCGAGCCAGTTGAAGATCTTGTCGCCGCCCTTGCCCTCGCAGGCCGCCGGCGGCGCGTCGTCGAGCGCGACGTCCGGGGCCGCGGCCGCGGCCGACGTCGCCGCCGGCGCCGCGCCGCCCGCGAGGACCGCCTCGAACGCCGTTCCGACGCGGAAGGCCATGAGGGCGACGTCGAGCGTGTAGTGGCTCTTCTTCGAGTCGCCGGAGGACACGTAGGGCAGCCGCGTCCACGACTGGAGCTCGAGGTCCGGCCGCCGGTCGACGAGCGCGTCGACGAACGCCGCGGCGCCCGCCTCGAACTTCTTCGCGGCCGGCGCCTTGCTCTGGAGGTCGATCATGCGGCCCTCGGGCTTCACGTGCACCTGGTCCGCGACCTTGAGCGGTTTCCTCGGCGACCGCGTGCTCGCCTTGCCCCAGGCGCTCCACCGCTTGCCCTCGTGGACGAAGCCCTTGAAGGGGAGCACCGTCGCGACGAGCAAGAGCCCGCCGGGCGCGGCGGCGGCGGCGGCGTCGAGCAGGCCGCCGGGGTCGTCGCAGCGGTCGAGGACGTTGAGCAGCGCCGCCGCGCCGAAGACGCCCGCGGGGATCGCCGCCGCCGCCTCGAAGCCGCGCGCCTCGAGCTGGCGCCGCATCGGCGCGGACGTCTCGACGGCGACGACGCGCGACGCGCCTAAAGCCCGCGCGAGCTTCGCCGTCTCCGTGCCCGTGCCGGAGCCGACGTCGAGGAGCGCCGGCGCGCCGGCGCCGGCGATCCTGGCGAACTGCGCCTCCGACGCGACGTAGAGCGACGCCTTCCGGAGGAACCCGGACGCGTCGGGCCGACTCCAGCCGAGGTAGCGCTGCAGGGCCCAGAAGAGGTAGTGGTCGACGGCGTAGAGCGCGATGCGCCCGACGCGCGTCGCGCCGGCCCGCCGGCTCTCGGCGAGGAACGCCTCGAGCGTCACGTCGCGCTTCGACTGCACGAAGGCCTCCGCGAGCTTCGCGCTCGCGGCGTCGCCGCGGTCCCGCAGCCAGGCCGCGTCGACCTTGTAGTCGACGACGCCGATGGCCTTGCCGCGGCGCGGCGTCGGCGCGCGCCGCGCGATGTCGGACACGACGCAGGCGAGCATCGCCAGCACGGCCACGAGGAAGGCCGCCACGTTCTTCGGCGCCGGCATGAAGCGCTTCGAGAAGGAGTGACGAGGCATTCTTTGCGCGTTGGTTGCGCTCGCGTGATGCACGCTGGTTGCGCTACGTGTGACAATCAAGACACATCGGCCAGCGCCCGCGCTCGCCGATGCAGTGCATGATCACTGCATCAACACCGCCGGTGTCACCGATGCATCAACACCCGCGCGCGCAGAACCGATGATGCCGTCCTTTTTACCCCTCAACTAGGATCGCTCGCGCCTCGGGCCCCTCGAGGCGGAGCTCGCAGATGGGCGGCGCCAGGCCGTCGCGCGCGTGGTGGCGGAGCACGACGCGGAGCGTGACGGCGCCGTAGCCGTCGTCGCGCGCGTCGTCGACGTCGTAGCGCAGCCCCGACTCGACGAGCGCCGCGGGCGGCCGCGGCGGCTTGGACGCGCGGGGCGCGCGCCGCGGCGCGTCGTGGAAGGCGCGCCAGGCGGGGAAGAACTGGCGCGCGGACGGCATCGGCGAGTGGTCGTGGATGCGGCGCGGATCGCGGCCGCCCTCGTGGTACGTCTTCGCCGTTCCCAGCGGCCGGCCGCCGCCGGGGCGCCAGGCATCGCGCGTCGGGGGCCGCGCCGGGCCGGCCCAGGCCGGCGGCCTCGGGTTCGGGAGCCGCCGCCACGCGTCGAGCGCGACGAGCGCGTCGACCTGGTCCTCGCGCGTCGCGAAGACGACCACCCCGCCGCTGAGCACGTGGCGTCCCGACGCGTCGCCGCGGAAGCAGGCGACGACGGCCCGGAGCAGCAGCTCGCCGCGGTTCGAGGGCCGGAAGGTCGCGCGGCGCCGGACGACCGCGAGCTTCCGCGCGAGGTCCTCGGTCTCGCCGGCCGATCGCGCGGCGCCGTCGAGGAGCGCGTCGACGCGGCGCCGCAGTTCGAAGGGCGACTCCTCCTCGTCGACGGCGAGGAGCGCCTCGACGGCGCTCGAGGAATCTCGGCCCCCGAACGCGAGCGACTCGACGTCGGCCCGCGAGCACGCGCCGTTTTTCGAAGTCCTCGCTATGTCCCCCACGGCCGCGAGCACGTCCCAGAGCTCGGCCGCGGGGACGCCCTCGGCCGCGTGGCGCGCGAGGAGGGCGCGCGCGACGGCCTTCGCGGGCTCCGGCGCCGCCTTGAGGTCGTCGGCGTCCGCGCGGGCCCGCGCGTCGACGGCGAGCAGCGAGAAGCCGTCGAGGCGCGCGGCCTCGCGCGCCTCGGGCTCCGCGGCCAGGGCGTCGAGCTCCGCGCGGGCCATGGCCGCGCCCTCGAGGCGCTCGCGGAAGCGCGCGGCCGCGAACGCGGCGAGGCGCGCGCGGCAGCCGCCGTTTCGGAGCGCGGCGACGAGCGCGCCGTCGCCCGCGGCGGCGAGGACGGCGCGGAACGACGCGCCCCTCGCGCGGACGAGCGCCCGCGCGGACACGGGCGCGCCGGCGCCGACGAGCGCCTCGGCGACGTCGCCCGCGTCGCGGCGCGCCGCGAGCTCGAGCGCTCGCGCCGTCGCCGCGGCGCCGCCGCCGAGCAGCGCGGCGACGGCCCGCGCGTGGCCGCCGCGCGCCGCCGCCTCCAGCGGCGTCGTCCCGCAGGCCGCCGCCGCGCTCGCCCGGGCGCCGTGGCGCAGCAACACCTCGCAGACCGCCGCGTGGCCGCGCGACGCCGCGAGCCAGAGCGGCGTGCGCTCCCAGGTGACCGCCGCGTCGACGGTGTGGCGCACGCTCCGCAGGATGGCCTTGACCTCGTCGAGGTCGCCCTCGCGCGCCGCAGCGGCCAGGGCCTTCTCCATCCGTCGCGGCGAGGGGCTGCCCCTGCACCAGCGTCCAACGTGCGGGCGCTGGCGTCAATACCACGGCAATACAAATCGATGTCAACGGTGCCTCGCCTTCCGATGTGATCGAGTTGCCACTGCCCATCGCACCGCGCTCAACGAGAAGAACGCACTGCTCCGCGTCGTCAAGCGCCTCGAGATGCGCCCGCTGCGGGTCGCGCTGCTCCTCGGCAGCACCCGCGACGGTCCGCCGCGGCCGTTGCTCGGCCGAAGAGTTGGCAAGTACGTCGAGGAGGCCATCGCGCGCAAGGGCCACGCCGTCGACGTCGTCGATCCCGCGGTCGTGGATCTGCCGCTCACGCCCTTCCAGCCACACTTCACCTACAGGGACCCGCCCGCGCCGCTCCAGGCGCTCGCGGAGACCTTCGCGGCCTGCGACGCGCTGGTGGCTTGCACGCCCGAGTACAATCACGCGCCGTCGCCGGCGCTGCTCCACGTGCTCAACCACTTCGGCTCGTCGCTCTTCTCCTTCAAGCCGTCGCTCATCGTGTCCTACTCGGCGGGCCAGTGGGGCGGCGTTCGCGCCGCCAACGCGCTTCGGCCGATCCTCTCGGAGCTCGGCGCGCTGCCAGTTTCCGCGATGATCCACGTGCCCAAGGCGGGCGAGGCCTTCGACGAGGACGGCGCTCCGCGCGAGGACGCGGACCGCTGGGCCCAGTATGCGGACCGCGGCGTCGCGCAGCTCGAGTGGTGGGCGACCGCGGCGCGAGAGCACCGGTCGAAGGTCGACCCGACGACGGGCTCGCCCGCGTTCACCGCGTCGCCGTCGCAGCGGAACGCCCCCTAAGGCTACTTCCGCGGCGGGTCCGCCTTGCGATGGTGCTGGACGCCCCCCTCGGCGGCGAGCAGGGCGGCCTGGAACGTGAGGCAGGCGATGAGGAACTGGAAGAGGGGCCCGAAGGCGCCCGCGGCGTCCTTGGCCGCGCCGAAGACGCCGGAGCCCGCCGCCGACGTGAGCTGCCCCGAGATGTACATCGACGCGGCGATCGACCCGAGGTGCTTCCGGCCGAAGAGCGTCGCGGGCATGGTCGTCATCACGGTGACATTCGACCCCCGAAACATGCCGAGCAGCGACCCGAAGGGCACGAGACCCGCCCCGCGATTCGAGGTGGAAGTGCAGGACGAGCGTCGCGATGATCGCCAGCAGCGGCAGCAGCAGCGCGAAGAGCGGGTAGGCGCCGCGCTTGTTGAGCGCGTCCAACAGGAGGCCGCCGGCGACGGACCCCAACCCGCTCGAGATCGCCAGCGGCGTGTAGACGAGCGCGAGATCCGAGTCGTCGAAGCCCCGCTCGGCGACGACGGCCGCCATGTGGAAATTCAGCCCCTGCCAGGGCAGGCAGCCGAAGACGCTGTAGAGCTGGAGCATCCAGTAGGACCGGGTCCGCAGGGCCTCGCCGAGCGTCGCGCCCGCGATGGCCTCGTCGCCGCCGCCCTCGAGCAGCGACTCCGACGCCCGCGCGTCCGCCGCGGGCGCGTCGCCGTCGGGCAACTGGCCGACGTCCTCCGGCCGCCGCACGAGCTTCGCCGCCGCCGCCGCCGCCGCCAGACCCGCGCCGCAGCCCCAGACCCGCGCGGCGGCGCGCCAGCCGAGCCTCCGGACGACGGCCGCGAGCGCGGCGGGCAGCAGCATCATCGTCGCGCCCGCCGCGTTGAGGATCGCCGTCGCGCGGCCGCGCTTCCGGTTCCACCACTGGAACACCGTGTTGCGGAAGCAGAAATCCAGCGTCTCCGGCCCCAGGCAGCGGATCAGCGTGAAGCTCAACGCGAGCGACGCCGGGCCTCGCGCGAGCGACAGGCTCGCGACGGCCGCCGCGTAGGGCAGCGCGGCGACGCGCGCGACGAAGGGCGCGCCGCGCGCGTCGACGACGCGGCCGATGACGTTCACGTACACGCTGGACAGCGTGAGCACGAGGGACCACAGCGCCGACACCGTGCTCCGCGACAGGGACAGATCCGCCATGATCGGTTCGATGTAGACCCCGATCATGAACGAGTGGCCGCTCGACGCCGACAGGGCGCCGACGGCGGAGTAACCGAGCATGGCCCAGCCCTGGAATGTGGGCAGCGCGCATCGCCGCCTCGTCGGGCTGGATGCCATCATCGCGGGATTCAGCGGGACCCGGGTGCGCGAGTCATTCTTGCATTGAATTGTTTCGCTTCAAACGTTACCTCACGGGCCCGCGGGCCGGCCGGCGGATGTCCCTCCGGCGCGGGACGGGCGCGGGCTCGCGGATGGGCCGGCGGCGGGGCGACCGGGGCCGCGGGTCCTCCGTGTCGTCCGCGGACGGCGACCGGGGCCGCGGGTCCTCGGAGTCGTCGGACGCGGACTCGGACTCGTCCTCGGAGCTCGACGACGGCGCGGCGACGGGCGGCGCCGCCGCCGCGCCGTCGGCGGCGAAGACGCGGTACCGCGTGTCGTCCGACGACCGCGGGACGCGGAGCACGCCCGCGGGGCGGCCGTCGCCGAAGCGGAGCGACGCGAACGTCGCCGGCGCGGCGGCCGCCGGCAGCAAGAAGTGCGCGACGAGCGCCGCCGCGTCGCCGCGGTCGTGGAGCGGCGCCGAGTGGCGCTCGCCGCCGTCGACGTCCGCGGGGGACGGGCGCGCCGCGTAGGCGTCGGCGAAGCCGAGCGCCGCGGCCGCCAGGAGGTGCGGGTCGAAGGCGTAGGCGCCGACGGCCGCGAGGGCGCGCGCCGCGTCGCCCGGCGCGTGGGGCACGCCGCGCGGCCGCGACGCGCGCCAGACGTTGACGACGAGCGTCGCGCGGACGTCGCCGCCCCGACACGGCGGCACGCCGTGGAGCAGCGCGCCGTCGAAGGCCACGTGCCTCCCCGGCGCCGGGTAGGCCGCGATGGCCCGCGAGAAGCCGCAGGCGAAGGCGCGGCCCCGCTCGACGGCGTCGTCGACGGCGACGACGTTCGCGCCGTCGTAGGCGCCGGGGAGCACGACCGTCGGCGCGCCGGCGCCGGTCCCGTAGGTCACCGTAGACACGTCCGGGTGGCGCCAGGCGCCCGTCTCCTCGCGGAGCCGCTGGTCCGTGTCCCAGTGGAACGGCAGCGCCTCGTCGCCGCGGAGCTGGACCCAGAGCTCGGCGCCGCCCTGGTCGCCCGCGCCGTGGAACGCCGCGACGCCCTGCGCGAAGGCCTCCGCGGCGCAGCGCGGCGCGTCCTGGGACCCGACCCAGAAGGACCGGTAGGCCGCGGACCGCCGCAGCGCGCCGTGGAGCGCCGCGCAGTCCGCGAGGAACGCGTCGGGAGGCCCCGCGACCGCCGCGTCCCAGCAGGCCGCGTCCGCGCCCCGGCTCCGGCGGAACGCGCCGGGCGCCGGGCCGGCGGCGGGGATCGCGGCGTCCCGCGCGGCGCGCGCGTGCTTGTGCCGCCGCGGCGCGAGCCGGGCCGCGGCGAGCTCCGCGGCGACGGCGGCGGCGCCGGACGTCGGCGCCGCGTCGAGTGCCGCGATGGACTGCGTGATCGACGTGGTGCCGCAGTAGACCGTCGCCGTGTCGCCGTCGATGCGCATGCACGCGTCGCGCTCGTACCACGGGAGCTTGGCTGCGGGCAGCCCGCCATCGGGTGGCAGAGCCTCCATCATTCTTTTGCTCAAGTGCACCGTCGACGTGCACCGTCGACCCAAAGTGAACTTTTGTCCGAGGACTGCGAGGTGGGACGTGAAATCGAGCCACGCGCGAGCCGACAAGCCTCCGAGTATGTCCTTCGTCGCCATGAACGCCCTGCGCCGCGCCGCCGTGCCGGCGTGGAACGCGACGCGCGTCGCCGCGGCGCCCCGCGCGCCGCCGACGACCCTGGCGCTCCCCAAACGACGGATGGGCGGCGGCGGCGGCGGACGTGCGCCCCGGCGTCCACCTATGCGCGGGGGTCGCCGCGCGCGCCCCCGGAGGCTTCCCGGGCCCCACCACCGCGCGACGCGACGCCCCGGGCGCCCCCCGCGCGACGCGCGCTCCCGCCGCAGGTCCGTACGACGACAAGCACGGCCCCTACCACGGCCACTTCCACGTCTCCAAGTGGCACGAGTACCCGGCCATCGCCTACTGCACGGTCATGTGGCTCTGGATGATGTACCGCGCCAAGCAGGACGGCGCCTGGGTCCTGGGCATCATCCACCCCTGGGACGCGCACTGAAGACGCCGGCCCGGACCCTAATATTTTCTCGGACGACGGTCGTTAGCGCGGGCGGCGGTCGAGGCGAGCGCGGGGTCGATCGTTGGGCGGTCACGGGGCGTGGCCCGCGAGGAACGGGTGGGCGAGCGCGTCGGCCGGGCTGATGCGGCGGTGCGCGTTGACGCAGAGCATGCGGCCGAGGAGGTCCATGGCGTCCTTGTCGCGGGAGACGCCCTTGCCCGGCATCTTCTTCAGCGCCCCGGGGATGTCCTTGGCGATGTCGATCTGGCGCCGCGCGATCTTGGCGCCCTCGCGGTGCGGCACGGCGACGGCGCCGCGCGTCCAGCCCTTGCGCCGCGGCGCGGGGCCGCGGTCCTCCGGGTCCGCGACGCGCGAGTTGTAGGGGAACCAGAGCGGGAAGCCGCAGGCGATCTCGAAGAAGATCATGCCCACGGCGAACATGTCGACCGCCGAGCAGGGCGCCTTCCGCAGCGCGGCCGCGTCGCCCAGCACGCACTCGGGCGCGAGGTACTCGGGCGTCGCCGACGACACGCGCGTCGGTTTCGCCTCCGGGTCCAACGCGAACGCGGAACCGAAGTCGACGAGCCGCACGTCGAGGCCCGCGGGCGTGAAGTCCACCAGCACGTTGTCCGGCTTCACGTCCCCGTGGACGACGTTCGCCGCGGAGACGCGCCGCGTCGCGTCGACGAGCTGGACGAGCAGCTCCCGGAGCAGGGCGAAGCCGTCGTCGAGCAGCGCGTGCCACGCTTCGCCCCGGCGGACGACGTACGTCCGCTCCGCGGCGCCGTGGGTCCGCGTCCACTCGCCGTCGACGGACGTCCAGATCAGGTTCGACAGCGCCCGGCCGCCGCACTCGAAGACGATCCACAGGGCCGCGCCCGCGTCCGCGCTGTGGACCGCGGCGCAGAAGCGGTCGCGCGCCGGCGGCGCCCCGGGCCGCGGCCGCAGCCGGGCGTCGATGTCGAGCTCGTTGATCCCGCTCCGGTGGGCGGCGGCGTTGTCCTTGGCGATGCGCTTCGCCGCGTAGATGCCGTCCCGCAGCGCGCCGCCGACGGACCGGAGGCACCGGCATCTGTAGACCGTGCCGTAGGCCCCGCTGCCCAGAGTCTCCAGGAGCTCGAAGCCGTCGAGCTCGCCCGCGGGCAGCTTGGCGTCGAGGTCGCCGAGCGACGACACGAGCGACACCATGGGCGGGCCGCCGCGTGGATTCCTGCGCCGGCCGCAACGGGTCGAGGGCTGCCCCGCTGCTTTGTCGAGCGGCACGGCTGCCCCATAACGGCAACATCTTTGTTTTTTGGCTTACACACGATGGTCGGCGGCGGCGGCGGGTCGTGGCTGCCGGCCGCCGGCGCCCTGGCGCTCTTCGCGCTGCTCGCCGCGCTGCGCACGGCGCGCCCGCCGGCGGCGCCGTCGAGCCTCGCCGTCGCGTCGCGGAGACGCGGGGGCCACACGCTCAAGGCGAGGAGCGAGTACGAGGACCGCCTGGGCGTGCCCATCGGCGACGGCCTCTACGACTACGAGCACCTCGTCGAGCTCCACCGGACGACGACGCTGCGCCTTATCGACTACGACGGCGACGACGTCCTGTGGACCGTCGGCGGCACGGACGGCAGCGAGGGCGCGGCGCCCGGCGGCGCGGTGCTCACCGTAAAGTTCGTCGAAGCCGGAACCCACGCCGTGACGGCGACGGCGTCCGACGGCTTTCTGCTCGGC
Source organism: Aureococcus anophagefferens (assembly GCF_000186865.1). NCBI lineage: Eukaryota > Pelagophyceae > Pelagomonadales > Pelagomonadaceae > Aureococcus > Aureococcus anophagefferens. The sequence continues at coordinate 2,002,106 of NW_008705564.1, read as the reverse complement.
TCCTTCGGCGTCACGGCCAAGTACGTGCGCCGCGAGCTCCGGGACCTCAGCGCGGGCGACCGGGAGCGCTACTTCGGCGCGCTCCACGCGGTCTACGCGACTTCCGACGCCGACGGCGCGCGCCTCTACGGGTCCGACTTCCGGAGCGCCCACTGGTTCGTGCGGGAGCACCTGTACGGCGCGGCGCAGCGCGACTGCGACCACTGGCACGACGACGCGGGCTTCCTCACGCACCACGTCGGCGTGACGATGCTCCTCGAGCGGTCGCTCCAGGCCGTCGACGCGACGGTCGCGAGCCACTACTGGGACTACACGCTCGACGCGGCGCGGGCCCAGGCGACGGGCGAGTCCTACGCGGCGGCCTACAACGGGTCCATCTTCGGGGAGGGCTGGTTCGGGTCAGGGCAGGACAAGAGAGCGAAATTCCCAACTTCAAAGGCTCATATCTCGGCCGTTTTCCACTCGTTTCGGCTGATTTTTGGACGAGCGATCATCTCTCGGAACGCTCTCGAAGCGTGGATGCTTTTTCCGGAACGCGCGCGCGCGGAACACTCACGTTGAAGAGAACTTGAATCACCCTCGTCCTGCCCAGGTTCGGGTCGACGAACCCGGAGAACTCGGACCACGTCGTCGCGTCGGGCCGCTGGGCCTACACGCCGCTCATGACGGCGGCGCGGTCCTACAGCAACATCACGAACCCCTACGGCCTGCTGCGGAGCCCCTGGAACACGAACCCGGTGCCCTACGTGGCGCGCTACGACCGCGTGCTCGGCGTCGTCCACGGCCAGAACCACCTGCCGCTCTGCGCGGACTTCCAGGCCGAGACCATCGAGGGCGCCCAGACCATCGGGCGCCTCTTCAGCGCGCTGAACAGCGCGCTCCACGGCTCCGTGCACATCATGCTCGGGGGCCACTGGGGCTTCGACCCGCTGCTGACGAACTCGTCGAAGCACTACAAGGCCCTCGGCTGGCGGTCGGACCAGATGTTGCTGGGGTCCAAGTTCCTCTGGCGGTCGGGCTACGTCGACTGCCCCGAGGACTGCGCGGGGCTCGCCGCGGAGAACTGCACGTGCGCGTGCGGCCGGCGCGCGGCGGGGCCCGACGGGTCGCCGGCGTCCGCGTCCCAGTTCCTCGTGGACACGGGCTTCGCCGCCGTCGTCGGGACGAACATCCTGCAAAAGTCCGAGGACGCGCTCCGCGGCTTCGAGAACGTCGCGGACGTGCTCTGCCACGTGGGCCACGCGGGCGAGATGTTCACGTCGGCCGCGCCGCAGGACCCGCTCTTCTGGCCGCTCCACGGCCTCGCGGAGCGCTACCTCCAGCTCCTGCGCACGTGGCACCGCAACGGCACCTTCGTCATGAACGAGACCTGGGGCTACGTCCACTCCAAGGGCGTGCTGTCGGACACGGAGCTCGTCTGCGACTGGCAGGGCGTCTCGGGCGAGGAGATGCCCAACTGCACGTCGCCGACGACCTGCGACGGCCACCACGCCAAAGACGTGCTCCCCTTCGAGTGGCCCGTGCCGCCGGACGTCGAGGGCGCGAGGGCCACCTACACGAACGAGGAGTTCTACGAGCTCATCGCGCCCTGGGACGTGCGCATGCCCTACGTCTACGACAAGCTGTCCACCTGGCCCGCCTGCCCCGGCGGCCAGATCCAGCCCCACAACGGCGGCGCGAGCGCGGCGTAACACGCGCGCACAAGTGGGGGGGTTACAACAGGCAGGAGGGGGCGCGCGCGGGCCTTCTGAAACTTTGAAAGCCTTCAAGAAAAAGTCACACAGATGATGAAGCCGCTGTGGTGAAAAACTGTCCATATATATATGCGTGAGTTGTGCGTGTTTGGTTCCCCCGCCGTACGAAAATTAAATGGCTGTCGTCGCGCAAGCGGTGCAGAGGGAAGCATTGACACGGGAATGAGTGGCTCAGCACGCGCGAGCGCGCCCGAAGGGCGCGCTCTCGCCGCGCCGCAGGCAAGCCCCCCCGGCAGCCCTGGGCAAGTAAGCCGTAGGCGTCTTGTCCACAAGACTTAGTGTGGAGCCGATCGCGCGAGGTGAGGAGACGCGGCGCCGCGCCGATACCGCCGCCGCCGCCCGCCATGTCGTCGACGAAGCCGCCCGTGACCTACCTGGTGTCGGGCCCCCTCTACAAGAAGCGCGGCGGCCTCGGGCGCCACAGCAAGCAGCCCTGGCAGCCGCGCACCTTCGCCCTGTCGTCCGAGGGCGTGCTGAGCTACTTCGAGAGCGCGGCCCTGGAGAAGTGCCGCGGCAGCCTCAACCTCGTCCAGAGCCGCGCGGCGCTGACGACGACGGAGAGCATCGAGGACGCGCCGACGCGGAGCGTGCTCATCCTGAGCCACGCGCAGGGCCAGCGGTGGAAGCTCTGCGCCGAGTCGGCCGACGACCTCGCGACGTGGCGCGAAAAGCTCGAGCCCTTCTGCCGCGCGGCGCCCAAGGAGGAGGAGGCCGCGGCGCCGGCCGCCGCGCCCGAGGGCGCCGAGGGCGAGACGCGGCGCGCGCTCGCGGACCGCCGCGCGGCGTTCGACCGCGCGGGCCGGCGGGGCCCGCGGCCGCGGCTGTCGTCGTCGCCCGTGTCGACGCTCGGCGTGCTGGGCATCATGTTCGTCGTCGAGGCCTGCGCCATCGTGAGCCGCGGCGGCGTCATCTTCGCGTCGCTCGGCGCGCTCGCGCTCCTCAACGTCTACGCGACCTTGGTGCTCGTCCGGAAGCACGACGAGGCGCCGTCGGAGACTCTGGTGTCGCTCATCATCCCGCCCGCGGCGCTGCCGTCGTTCCGGAGCCTCGATGCGGCGTCGCCGTCGCCGGCCAAGGCCGAGGCGCGCGCGGGGAAGCTCCACGCGGGCGGATCCGGCCTCGAGGGCGTGCCCTTCAGCCCCGACGGCGACGTGCCCTGCGGGACCTGGTCGCCCGCGCCCGGCGCGACGTTCAAGATCCGCCAGCTCGGCTACGCCAAGTCGAAGCGCAAGGCGCCGTCCGTCGAGGCCTTCTACGAGGTCGTCGCCGTGGACCTCTTCGACACGGAGGCGCGCGTCGGCCGCATGGCCGAGCGGCTCGAGCTGCCGGCGCCCGCGCGGCCGTCGCCCGACGCCGACGTGCCCGCGCTCTACGTCGTCAACGCGATGATCCCGTCGGAGACGGGGCCCATGCGCGTGCGCGTCGACGCCGACGGCCACGGCTACCAGATGGTCATCTGCATGCAGCTCACGGAGGAGACGTGCGCGGACCTGGAGGCGCTGGCCGCGCCGCCGGCGGACGGGGCGCGCGCCGTGGCGCCGGAGCGCCGCGCGGCGCTCGAGCTCCTGAAGATGTACTGCCGCGTCGCGCCGACGGAGGGCCAGCTCGACGCGAAGGAGCGCGGCCGCTTCAAGGTCCTCGCGCAGATCCGCAACATCGACGAGGTCAACATCCCGTCCTTCGCCAAGGGCTACAACGGCAAGCCCGCGCTCATCAACAAGACGGGCTGCCTCACCAAGGGGCCGGACAACGCGTACCACAACATGGACATCAACATCCACGCCTTCGGCTACATGGCCCGCAGCGGCCTCCAGTCCATCTTCCGCGATTTTCAGGACTTCATCCTCTCCGTCGGCTTCGTCCTCGAGGGCCGCGCGGAGTCGGAGCTGCCGGAGTGCATGCTCTGCTCCATGGACCTCAACCACTGCGACTTCAACATGGCCGTGCCCTGGTAGCGCCCGTTCCTACATTCACTTAGACGGCGGCGCGCGGGGTCAGATGGTCGCGGACATCTTCGGGGGGAGCTCCGTGGGCACGCCGGAGAAGAGCGACGGCGACAGCGGCCGCGCGTCGGGCTCGGAGGAGCATCTGGAAGAAGGAGCCGAGCCTCCTCGCCTCGTCGAGGACCGCGTGCGTGCGCTGCGGCGGCGCGTCGACCTCGAGGTCCTCCGGTAGCCGGAACGCCGCGGGGACGGCGTCCTCGGGGAGGGACGGCAGCGCGAACGGCAGCGTCGGCGAGGGCGGCATGGACGGCAGCGTCGGCGACGGCGGCAGGGACGGCAGCTTCGACATGCCGGGCATGAAGCCCGCGACGACGTCGTCGAGCATGGAGCACTTGGAGTCCTCGGTCTCGTCGTCGAGGCCCGAGAGCGCCGACACGTCGAGCTTGGAGCCGTGGGACTGGCGGCTCGTCTCGAGCAGCGCGCCCTCCTCGGCGTCGATCTGGAGCTTCGCCGTGAAAAAGAGGATCCAGAGCAGCTGGGGCAGCTTGTACCGCTTGTCGTGCTGCTCGTCGAGCGCGTGGACCATCATCGTCAGCGTCTTCTCGTCGAGCCAGTGCGTGTGGTGGTCCAACACGAACCGGCAGAGCGCCAGGATCACCTCCTCGTCGAGCCCGCTCGCCGCGACCGTCTCCTCGTCGTCGCCGCCGAAGCCGAGCGCCCGCGACTGCTCCGCGGCGAGCGCGCGGTAGCCCGCCTCGAGGTGCTTCATCTCCGAGAGGATCCGCGGCCCCGCGTCCCAGTCGAGCACCCGCGCCTTCATGGAGTCGATGACGCCGTTCGCCAGGCTCTCGAGGCGCATCTCCTCCGTCGACTCCTCGAAGGCGATGGAGATGATGCCGATGAGCACCGTCGGGAGCACGAGGCCTCCGATGATGACGATGAACACAAAGTAGCCGACGGCGATCCAGCCGTAGGCCGTCGCGTCGTTGCAGGCCCGGCCGCCGTGGGGGTAGCCGTAGCGCTCGCAGCCGTACATGTTCGTGTAGAGCGCCGCGTCCCAGGCGTCGAGCGTCGACACGCCCCAGATGGACACCATCGCCGCCGCGAGCGTGCCGAAGCGGCCCGGGTCGTTGCCGCGGAAGAGGTGCATGCCGACGACGGCGAGGTTGAAGTTGATCAGCGCCATGACGACGCCGACGTAGACGACCTGCTTGAAGGCGCGCAGCAGCGACTGGACGGCGACGTGGAGCGCCGGGTAGGACCGCACGAGTTTGAGCAAACGTAGTAACCGCAACATGGAGATCGCGGGCAGGCCGCTCATGCCCGGCAGGTACGCGACGAGCGTGAACGCGACGACGGCGAAGTCGAAGCAGTTCCACGAACTGTAGAGGTAGCGCCAGGGCCGCGCGCCGTGGCTCAGGATCTTGAGCGCGCATTCCGCGACGAAGACGACGCAGATCGCGATCTCCGTGTAGAAGATCGCCGCGCCCGTCGCGCCGCCCTCCGCGACGCGGTTCGCGTCGACGCCCTGGACCGCGCAGGCGACGATGATCGCGAAGGTCACCGCGTTCTGGAACGCGGCGCTGCTGCAGACGGCGTTGACGGCGATGACGAAGCGCGCGCCGCCGCCCTCGTCGAGGGGCATGTCGGGGTCCGCCTCGTAGAGCCGCCGCAGCGCGGCCCGGAACTCGAAGCTCCTCGGCCCGTCGAGGTACAGCTCGATGGCGTCCCGCGTGTCCCGCGCGTCGCCGCCGGCGTCCGCGGGCGCGTCGCTGCCGAGCGCGTCGACCTGGAGCCCCGCGCCCTTGGTGATCGACGCGAAATCCGCGGTCCGGTGCTTCGCGCGGTGGCGCTGCACGTGGTCCGTCGAGTCGTCGCAGCCGACCTGGTCCGACACGGAGGCCCGGGCCATCTCGATGGAGCCCCGGAGGCCTGTGCCGAAACCAACCACTGGTTTGGGTGGTCCTGACCAAACTCGGGCGCGTCCTCGAGCTCCGCGGCGGCCTCGCGCGCCTCCGCCTCGAGCTCCTCCATGGTCTCGAACATGCCCATCTCGATGACGGACACGAAGAGGGAGAAGACCACAAAGGCCGTGAGCATCGTGAAGGAGTAGAAATAGATCTGCGCCGTCACCGGCGACGCCTCGGACCGGTCGCAGCGGTCGTTGTAGAACGTGCCGAGCTTCGTCGAGAACTTGCGGTCGCTGTCGCTGCCGTAGAAGTCCGCCAGGGTGGGGTCGTGCTCGTGCTGGTACATCTTGTCGCAGCCGTGGTAGTTGACGAGATAGATCGTCTGCCAGTCGTTCAACGTCGAGATCACGAAGAGCGTGAGCATGGCCTGCTGCACCGTCCCAAAGTGGACGGGGTCGTTGTGGCGGAAGGCGCGCACGCCCAGGATCGCGTAGACGTACATGATCATGAAGAGGAGCGTCATGATGGCGCCCGTCGCGCGGAGGCCCGAGTACATGCCCCGCACGATCACCCGCGTCGCGCTGTAGTTGTTCAGGAACTTCATGAGCCGCAGGATGCGCAGCATCTGGACGACGATCATCGCCCCGTGGCCCTCCAGCACGATGACGACCGTCGCGACGGCGACGCCGAGGTCGAAGACGTTCTCGAGCCGGTCGGGCCCGAGAAAAAAGTGGAGCGGCCGCGGCCCTTCCGCGACGCCTCTGATGACGATCTCGCAGAAGAAGACGAGCGCGGCGAAGTGGTCCACGGCCTTGCCCGCCGCGTAGAGGGCGGGCTGGTCCGGCCGGCCGCCGCCGGGCTCCATGCAGATGGTCACGAAGAGCACGAACTGCAGCAGTAGGATCGTCCCGTTGATGAGCGCCTCGAAGAGCGCCGTCCTCAGGAGGTGGCGGCACCAGATCGCGGCGGCGCGGTACCAGAGCGGGATGGGGAAGTTGTAGAGGCCCTCGCGCCACGCGATCTCGGAGAAGCCCTCGCGCTGCGCGCCCGCGCGCGCCCAGTCCATGGCCCGCTTCGACGCCTTGGCCTCGGCCTTGCGCAGCTCCTCCATCTTGCTGTCGTCGAGGAGGTTCGTGACCTCCGACGCCTCGCTCGAGAAGTGGTGCATGAAGCCCTGCTGGTCCGGCCGCAGCGACCCGACGTTCGGCTCCGTGCGCGACGTGCGGCCGTGCTTGCCGATCTTGAACGCGCTCGCGCGCTTCACCGCCTTCGGCTCCTCCGCGGCGACATGATGGTGGGCTAAACCACCCGCCACCATGGTCTCCTGCGGCGCCTACGAACGGTGGAATAAACCACCCACCATCTTTTTCCACTGCCTCGGGGCTGCCGTGTCTTCCCAGCCGTGATTCTTGAGGGCAACGATGCTGTGCAAAGCACCCTCGAAGAGAGTGTGAGACCGCCGCGACCCATGCGGGCTCGGCAGCCGCCGACGCGGATGCTCGTGCAGCTCGTAACTCTGCAGCTCTGCGCGCGCACCGCCGCCGCGCTCGGCGGCCCGGCGCTCCCGCCGAAGCTCCGCGCCATCGAGCAGTCCCTGCGCGGCGCCCACGACGCCAAGGCGGCCTTCCGGACGGAGGAGCTCTTCCGCGGCTGCGACCGCGAGCAGCTCGCGCCGGCGCCCGCGACCGTCGCGCGCGGCGCCGTGCCGGGCGACCTGCGCGGCGCGATCCTGCGCAACGGGCCGAACGCGCGGCCGTGGGGCAGCGGCGGCGGCTGGCTCGACGGCGACGGCATGGTCCACGCCGTCGTGCTGGGCGACGAGGGCGCGACCTACAGCCGCGCCTGGCTGCGCACGGCGGCCTTCGCCAAGGAGGAGGCCGCGGGGCCCGGGAAGCTCTTCGACGGCTCGCTCGTCGCGCCGCAGGGCTTCAAGCTACTCGTCAACCTCGCGAAGAACTTCGCGAACGCCCTCCAGCCGCAGAAGGACACGGCGAACACGGCGCTCGTCGCGCTGGCCGACGGGCGGTGCCTGGGCCTGATGGAGCAGTGCAAGCCCTGCGAGTTCCGGATCTCGTCGGACGGCACGCTCGAGACGCTCGCGGCGGGGTCGACGCTCGGCGGCGGCATCGAGTTCGGGCCCCACCCGCTGAGCGGCGGCGCGCTGACGGCCCACTTCCACGGCGACCCCGTCACCGAGGAGCTCGTCGGCGTCACCTATTCGAGCACGTCGCCGCCCTACGGCCGCGTCGACTTCCTCGACTCTCGCACGGGCGAGATCACGCGCACGATCGGCGTCGACATGCGATCGCCGGTCATGCTCCACGACTCGGCGATTTCTCGGAAGCACGTGATCATCCTCGACCTGCCGCTGACGGTGCGGCCCGCGCGCGTCGGCGTCCGACGACTTTTCGAGAGACGTCGGCCGGGGACCATCGCGCTCGGTAGGCGCGGATGCTGTTGGATCGCTTTCCCGTGGAGTACGAGCCTGACTTCGGCGCGCGGCTCGGCCTCACGTCCCGCGAGACGGGCGAGACTCGCTGGGTCGACGTGGAACCGGGCGTCGTGTTGCACACGGTCTCGGCGCACGAAAACGACGACGGCGCGACCGTGCTGCGGGCCCTGCGGTCCCTCCCGGACACGCCGACGTCGTTCATCGGTGCCTATACGCCTGCCTTTCTCGGCGTCCCGTGGCCGTGACGATTTTTGAGAGATTTTGGGTGGGAAACAATGAGAAATGGTCACCGTCATGCTTGGTAGGCCTTTCTGTACGAGTGGGTCGTCGACGGCGACGCGTGCGTCCGGGAGCGCTACCTGTCGAGCGTGCCCGTGGAGTTCCCGGCGATCGACCCGCGCTGCGTCGGGTCCGCGGCGCCCTGCGCCTACGCGATCCGCCCGCGGACCATCGGCGGCCCGAATCGCTACGGCCCGCCCGCGGAGGGCATCCTCATCGACGCCGTGGTCAAGTTCGACCTCTCGGACCTGCACGACGACGACGCCGCGACGTCCGACGCCGACTGCGTCGCCGCGGAGTGGGTCGCGCCGGCGGGCTACTTTGTCGTGTCGGAGCCGTCCGTCGTGCCGAAGCGCGGCGGCCGCCCGGGCGACGGCGCCTACGTCCTCGTCTTCGTGACGAACGTCCACGACGACGGCGAAACGCGCGACTCGAAGCTCGTCGTCCTCGACGGGGACGCGCTGGCGGAGGTCTGCGAGCTCGACCTGCCCAACGACGTGCCCTACGGCCTCCACTCGGCCTGGGTCGACTGGGCGGACCTCGCGCACTAAGTTGGGTTTCTTTCGACTGGTGCTAGTGATGGTCACTTCTTTGATCGCCGATCGCCACAAAATCGTCTCAATTAGACTCAGAGAAACACTCGTGAAACAGCAACTTCTTCTCGCCGACGTCCGCGACTCGGCGTCTCAAGCGCTCCAAACGCGACGTGCGCGTGTGGGTCCACGATGACGCTGCCTGTGTGCTGTAGGTCACCAAATCAATCATGGGAGTTTCGGCATCGGCGCCGAAAGGATATTTGATCGCTTTCATCAAGGTCAAGGACAAGGAGAAGTTCGGGGCGTCCGCTGCCGGCGTCAACACTATTGGCGCGCGATACCGTCGTTCGATCGCGCCATAAACTTCAGAACTCAATCAATCACCGCGCGTATCCGCGGACCGCGCCGACCCGTTTATTTCCGCGCGCGTTATCCGCCGATCGCTTCGCCGCCTCCAGGGGCTTATCGTCGCGATATCCGCCGACCGCGTCGCTGTCTCCAGGCGCTTGTATCTATTCCTCCGCAGGTTCGGCGCCGCCGCGAAGACGGCGATCGAAGAGTACGGAGGAACGATCCTCGCCAAGGGCCCCGGCGACCTCGTCGAGACCGCGAACGGCGGCGCCGAAGGGAGCGCGGCGATCCTACTCGAGTTCGCGAGCATCGCCCAGGCCAAGGAGTTCTACTACTCCGAGTCGTACCAGAAGGCCAAGGAGATCCGCGGCGACGGCGGCGCCGACGTGTCCGTCATGTTCGTCGAGGGCACGCCGCCGACGTTCACGGGCCTGATGATGTAGAGCCACACGCGGACCAAGTAGACGCCATCGTCGTAAAAAGAGCGAGGGCGTGCCGCCGGCGTTGTGGAGCCACAAGGGGGCGCCGTCGTACTTGCCGTCGTCTTAAAAAGAGCGCCTACTAGAGCAGCCCGGGGAGGACGGCGACGCCGTCGCAGGGGTGGACGACGTGCGTGGCGAACTTGTCCTTGTAGGCCGGGTGGGCCTTGGGGTAGGCGCGGCGCACCGCGGAGACGAGCGCGTCGACGGCCGCCGCCGCGACGATCGCGCCCGCGGCGCCCTTGTCGCCGCCGCCGAGCATGCGCTCGCCGTAGACGCCGTCGACGGTGCGCGCGATGTCGCACATGGTCTCGAGCTCGGGCCCCGAGATGGCGTAGTCGTCGCGGAGGCCCAGGCCGTCCTCGCGGAACAGGGCGCCGACGGTCGCGACGTCGCCCCGCCGCCACGCGTCCATCATCGCGTCGAAGCGCCGCTGCGCCCGGTAGATGTAGTCGAAGCATTTGAAGTGCTGCTGGAAGGCGCCGGACGCGTAGGCCGCGCGCACCTGGTCGTAGACGGCGTCGTCCTTGACGGCGCCGAGCTTCGGCGTCGCGATAAAGTTGGAGGTGAAGAGCTCCTTCGCGAAGCCGTCGCACTGCGCGCGCCGCACCTTGTAGGTCGACTTGTCGAGGCCCGGCCGGTCCGTGCCCGTGTCCAGCGCGACGATGGCGTAGTCCTCGTGGTCCTCGCCGAGGGGCACGTAGTCGATCGCGTCGGTCGCGGGGTCGTAGTACGTTCCGAAGCCGGCCTTGGCGTAGTGGATCATGATCTGGTCGAGGTTGCCGCAGGGGCTGCCGACGTAGTCGTTCTCGACGGCGACGGCCAGCGTGACGGCCGCCGCGAGGCCGCCCGTCTCCCGCGGTTTGGCCCCGTTGACGTCGAGGAAGACGCCGATGAGGTTGAGGCAGAGGCTCGCGGACCGCGACATGCCGCCGCCGGGGATGTTGCCCCAGACGACGGCGTCGAAGCCCTTGGACGTTGCAAACAGCCCCGCGCCGCGGAGCACGGCGTCGACGCCGTGGGGGAACCGCGCCCACGACGCCGCGGCGTCGGGGGAGAGCGGCGGCTTCGGCTGCTCGCCGGACGCGAAGTCGACGACGCCCGCGGCCTCGAAGTTGGCGCTGTAGAGGCGGCAGCGGCCGCTCGCGTTCGGCTTGTAGGCGACCCAGATGTAGCGGTCCGTGCCCACGCCGAAGAGCGCCGTGCCGTTGTAGTCGCCGTGCTCGACGCCGAGGCAGAAGCGGCTCGACGTCCGGCGCACGGTGCCGCCGGCGATGTCGAGGCCCGCGGCCTCGGCGTAATCCTTGAGCCGGCCGGCGACGTTCTCGTCCGTGTCCGCCCAGATGCTCGGCGCGCGGGAGAGCTTGGGGCGGAAGGCTGCCATAGCTGTGTGAGAGAGCGATTCTCCACTGCAAGTTAAAATTTTAAGCTCGATGAAGCTCAAGGACGCCGGTATGCATGACCGCGCCTCTGTGCTCCGGATCGCCGGGGTCGCTCCGGGTCGCCGGGGTCGCTCCGGGATCGCGCTGGGGTCGCCGGGATCGCTCCGGGATCGCTTCTTGATGCGACCTCGAAGGCGTAGCGCCGCGTCGCGCAGTTCCGCGGCGGCACGAGCATGTTGACCGACAACGTCGCTTTGCAGCGGCCGCATTCGCACCGGACCGCCGACAACGCCGGGGCCAGCTTGTCCCCGAGGTAGTCCTCCGCGGAGACGCGGGGGATCGCTACTAGTACCGGTGACCCGCGGCGCGGCGTCACGCGGTGGCGGCATCGGCGACAACAACATGCGGCAATCGGCCGTCGCGTTCATCTACGCCGCGTGCCACTACGGCGCCATGTCCATGTCGTGCGTCCACCTGCTCAAGGACTTCTTCAACGCCTACGACGCCGCCGCCCACGTCCTCGCGATCTCCCGGGAACGCGCGCGCGTCCCGACCTAGGCTGCGGTCTTCTGCGAAGGGAGCGGCGTCCCACGACGCCGAGCGCCGGGTCTGGCCCGCCCGCCTCGGCGCCGCCTGTGGACAAGGCCCTCCGTTCGACGGCTGCGGACGCGCGCGCGCGCGAAGAAGCTTCCTTCAGGATGAGGGCACGAAGCCGCAAAAGCGGCGAGCGCATGGGAAGCCATTAAGCTCTACACATTCGTCGCAGTAAGCAAGCAACAACAGCCATGGGCCGCCCGTCGTCGTCGTGGTCGCGCGGCGGCGGCGGGCGGTCGTGGTCGCGCGGCGGCGGCGGGCGGAGCTCGCGCGGCCGCGGGTCGTCGCGCGGCAAGGGCAAGGGCCGCGCCGCGCCGCGCATGACGTGGACGCGCGACAAGGCCGCCGCGGACAAGCGCGCGGAGTTGCCCGTCGCGGCCTACAAGGCCGAGGTCGTCGCCCTCTGCGGGGCCCGCGGCGCCGTCGTCATCACGGGCGACGCGGGCTGCGGGAAATCGACGCAAGTCCCCCAGTACGTCATGGACGGCGTCGGCGAGGACGCCTGGGGCCGCAAGCCGCGGGTTTTGGTGACGCAGCCCCGGCGCTGCGCGGCCGTCGCCGTCGCGCGGCGCGTCGCCGCGGAGCGCGGCGAGGCCGTCGGCGCGAGCGTCGGCTACCACGTGTCCGGAGAAAAAGCGGGCGTCGACGACGGCGACGACGGCTCCAAGGCCAAGTGCGTCTACATGACGACGGGCGTGCTGCTCCAGCTGCTGACGCACCACCGCGCGGCCGTCGCCGAGAGCTACACGCACGTCGTCGTCGACGAGGCGCACGAGCGCGACGTCGACATGGATCTCGTGCTCGTGACGCTGCGGCGCCTCGCGCGCGGGGAGGGAGGTGTGGAGGGCCCGCGGCCGACGATCGTCATCATGTCGGCGACGGTCGACGCCGCGCGGTTGGCCCAGTTCTTCGGCGGCGCGGACGGCCCCGCGCCCCACCTCAGGGTGGGCACGCGGCCGCACGAGGTCCGCATCCACCACCTCGAGGACGTCGTCGCCGCGACGAAGGACGGCGAGGAGGCGGTGGAACCATGGGACGAGACGCGGCCGACGGGGCGGTCGAAGAACGCGCGCTTCGAGCCCGCGGCCTGCCGGGGCTGCGTCGCCTTCTTGAAGGCGCTCGCGGCCGCGCCGGAGCTCGGCGAGGCCCTGCTGCCGCCGGGCGACGACGCGAAGCGCCGCGACGTGCTCGTCTTCGTGCCCGGCGTCGCGGAGATCGAGGAGCTGGAAGCCTTGTGCCGCCGCGAGGGGCTGGGCCGGAGCTACGAGGTGCTGCCCCTCCACGGCGCGCTCGACGACGAGGCGCAGCGCGCCGCGCTGTCGTCGCCCGACGACGGCCGCGCGAAGCCGCGCGTCGTCATCACGACGAACATCGCCGAGTCGTCCGTGACCGTGCCCGGCGTGCGCGTCGTCGTTGATTTCGGGCTCGAGAAGCTGCCGGTCTACGACCCGCGGACGCGGACGCAGGCTTTGCTCACGCGCCACTGCTCGCGCGCGTCCGCGGCGCAGCGCGCGGGCCGCTGCGGCCGCGTCGCCTCGGGCGCCTGCGTGCGGTTATATTCCAAGGAGACGCACGACGCCCACATGCCGCCCTACATCGCGCCGGAGATCGTCCGCGCGCCGCTCCCGACGGTCGCGCTCAAAGCCCTGCTCCTCGACTCCGAGCCCGCGCGGTTGTTGTCGGAGGCGCTCGACGCGCCGGACCCGCGCGAGGTCATTGAGGCTTTGATGAGCCTCGTGCGCATCGGCTGCGTCCGCGGGTCGCCCGACGCGGGCTTCGCCGTCGAGCCGCTCGGCGAGCTCGTCGCCCGCCTGGACATCGACGCGAACGTCGGGCGGCTGCTGGCCTTCGGCGCCGCGCTGGGCTGCGTCGACGACATGGCCGTCGTCGCCGCGAGCGTGAGCCTGCGCGACGTCTTCCTGCAGCCCTTCGAGGCGCGGCCCCCGAGGAAGGACGGCGAGGAGGAGGAGATCTCGGACGTCGGCGACGCCAAGGCGCTGAGCCTCGACCAGGCGAAAAAGGAGGTCGCCCACTTCGCGCCGCGGCGCAACGTCTGGGAGCGCGCCCAGTACTCGGACGCGCTCGCGACGGTGGCGATCCTCCGCGAGTTCAAGCGCAAGTTGGACCACGGGAGCCGCGACGACGCGGCGCGCTACGCGCGGTCGAACCACGCGTCCTTCAAGCGCCTCGTCGAGGTCGACGCGCTCGCGCGGCGCCTCGCGTCGACCTACGACCGCGTCGTCGGGCTCCGCGTCGCGCCCGAGGAGCGCAAGGCCCTCGGCCGGTCGCGCGCGCGCCGCGGCGACCTCGCGCGGCGCCTCTCGGACCGGCCGGCCCTGGCGACGACGGTGCGCAAGTTCGCGCTGCTCTGCTGCTTCGCGCCCTGCGTGTCGTCGGCCGTGGCGCGCGCGTCGGACCCGGAGACGCGCGGCGTCGTCGTGTTCCGGCTGGACCCGCCGCCGGCGGACGACGACCGCGAGGCGGGCGAGGCGGCGGCGCTCGAGGCCTTTGGCGCCTGGGGCGCGACGGCCTGCCGCGTCTACAGGGAGGGCGACGCCATGGACGTCGAGCAGAAGGCGCCGGCGCCGCCCCCGGCGCCGCCCGCGCCGGCCGCCGCGCCGCCGCCGGCCGCGGACGCGCCCGTCGCGCTGCTCGACGTCGACGGCCTCTCCGAGGACGGCGACAAGGAGGAGCGCGACGAGCACGAGGAGCGCGACGAGCGGGAGCGCGACTTCGACGCCGTGCGTACGACAGGGCGGGCATCGAGTGTTTTTTTGCGTCGAGAGAAGTTGTTCACCCTTGAGAATGCGTCGAGAGAAGATCGTGAGTGTTTCGCAACCAATCGTCGACAGAAAGGCATCCGGACTTGGAGAGATCGCTCGTTCTCGGAAGTTGGCACGTTTCTCGCCCCCAGGTCTACGAAGGACTCGACGCGAAGCCCGACGACGACGGCGCGGCGGCGGGCGACTCCGAGTGGCGCCTCGAGGTGACGACGCGGTCCGCCAAGGACGCGGCGGCCGTCGCGCGGTCCGCGGGCGTGCGCGCGTCGGTCAAGCTGCCCCTCGGCGACGGGTCGCACCTCCACCTCCGGGACCCGCGGCTCTCGGCGCCGACGCTCGCGTTCGAGCGGCCCGGCGCGCGCGCGTGCGTCGAGGCGACCTGGTCGTCGCCGTCGGCGCGCCACTTCGTCGACCCCTACGAGTCCGCGGCTACGAAGGCGCGCTACCTCGTGGCGCCCTTCTACAGCGCGCGCGGCGCGTCCAAGTCGCGGCAGCTCGCGCACCAGCCGACGCTGCTCCCCGCGGAGCCCAAGGGCGCCGCGGAGCTGCTGCTGCTGGCGGCGGCGCGCGACGCGCGCTGGGTCGCGGCGGACTCGGCGCTGGTCGGCGCCGAGCTCTTCGCGCCGGGCTCGCCGGACGAGCTGCGCGTCGCTTTGCCGCTCGTCCTCGACGCGACGGACGTGGACCTGCTCAACGGCGTCCGCCGCGCGCTGTCGCGCGCCGTCGCGGCGCCCGACGGCGCGCCCGGCGCCGCCGTGGACCCGCTCCTCGCGCTGCTCGACCGCGAGGACCGCGAGGAGCTCGAGGTCTGCGCGCCGACGCTCGCGGACGCGCTCAACGGGCGGTCGGCCGCGCGGTCGCCGGCGCTCGAGAGCGGCGGCGACGGGCTGCTGGGCGACCTGCGGGCGTTCGGCGGCGGCGTGAAGCGGGCGGTGTCCGATGACGATGATGCTGAGTCCGGGGGCTGCCCGGATCCCAAGCGCGCGCGGTTGGACGAGTGGTGATTTCTCGCCGGCGGGAGTCTTAAGCAAAGTCTCACTAGAAAGCCCACTGGCACTTATAAATGCTAAAAAAAGGACGCGCTGTCTTGCTTTGAGCTCGCCAGAACGAAGCTCAGTGCAGCAGAGGAGAGCGCGCCGGTGCGTGTGTGTGTGCGTGTGCGTGGGGGGGGGTCAGTTTGGGGGTCAGGAGGTTCTGGCGTGGAAGCCTCCTGGGGGAGAAGGGTAGTACCCGCAGAGGCAGGGTACGAGCGTGCACGTGCAACGGGCGGGCGGCGGCGGGACGACGACCGCCGCGGGCCGCGGCGGGACGACGGGCTCCGCAGGCCGCGGCGGGACGACGACCGCCGCGCGCGCCGGCGACGCGAAGGCCTCCGCCGGTGGCAGCGCGGCGACGGCCTCCGCGGGTGGCGGCGGGACGACGGGCCGCCGCCTAAGGTAAAACTTCCGGCCAGGCTTCCGTCCGGCGCCCTGGGGCATATACCTTTGATAGGATGGGTCATCCGGATTGAAATAACGATTTAAAATTTCATCTTTAACTTTTTGGCCTTTTTTTAGACCTTCAATCTCCGGAATGTAAGCTACGCCTTCGGCTCGGGCTCGTCGGCCTCGGGCTCCGTCTTCGGCTCGGGCTCCGACTCGTCGTAAATAACCACCAGGCTGATGAAAACCAAATTTCCGACACTCGCCTTCGCGCGTCGCCGTGAAATAGACGGGTAGGCCCTTGGCTTTTCCAACGGCACTGAAGACAACGTGGTTTATTTCAAATTCACCATCTGGCGCAACAATGTGTTTTCCCTGGACATATTCATTTGCTTCCTTTCTTGAGAAACATTCATGGTTGCCAACGGAACAGCGGAACGGCGCCGGGTCGTCGATAAAATCTTCGAGCTTCTGGTTCATCGAGTTGTCGTTTAAGCTCCTCTCGTCGTAGGGGAGTTCCCCCAACGGGTCGAAACGGAAGAACTTCTTGATCGCCGCGCGCTCGCCGTCCGCGCCGCCGCCATTTTGGGCAATGAGGGCCTCGGCCTCGCGCAGCGCGTCGGCCATGAGGCCCGCGCACACCGCGCACCGCTTCAGCGTCGAGTAGGTCCCCGTATCCGTCACGGGGTTCAGGCACGACAAGCAGCACGCCCCGAGGACCCCCAGCCGCCTTTCCCGGGCCTGGTGCGACTCGACGGGGTCGTGCGCGCCGCCGCCCGCGCCGCCGTCGTGACGGCCGTCGTCGTCGCTGTCGTCCGCGGGCGGCGGCGGGAGCTCGAGGGCGGGGGGAGAGCCTGTGAAGATGCGGCGCACGAAGTCATCCCTGGTCCATGCCCTGTCGTCCAGCGCCTCCGTCGACACCGGGTAGTCGACGCGGATGCCCTTGCCATTGTTCCACAGCGTGTCGCTCAGGTCGTAGTACCGCGAGTCGTCGCCGCCGGCCGCGTTGCCAGGCATGAGCTCCTCGCCGCCGGGGGGCACGGCGTCGCGGAACAGGTTGCGGTCGGTCCCCGGGCTCTTGCTCGGGTCGAACATCCGAAGAGGCATGATGGTGTCGGGGCCGACTTCTGGGCCTTGACCGTAATTAGGTAAGGGCCACCCATCGAGGTTATGCATGATTATGGAGCATCCTTTGCGGTCGAGGGCGCCTTCGACGTCCATCGCACGCGGGCTCGCGTCGACGAGGCGTCGGAGAGCACGCGCGTTGCCGTGACCTCGATCTCGAAGCGGTCGGCGATCGTGCCACGACAGACGAGCCTTGAAGAGACGTTGAAGCTCACCTTGCACTTCCCTGAGACTTCGCTGGGCTGCTGGGCTTGGCCGCGGAGGCAGGGGTCCTGCCACCGCAGACGGCCCTCTTATAGACGCGCGCCGCGACGCGGGGGCGCGCGCGACGAGGGCGGCTGCGCCCTCAGGTCTCGTGGCGGCGCTGCAGGAGCCGCGCGCGCCGCTCCACTCGCCGCTCCTCGGACGCCGCGCGGCTCGCGCGCAGCCACAACAGCACGCGATTGCGGAGCTCGCGCTCCTCGATCTCGACGTCGTAGCGGCGCTCGGCGTCGTCCCCGGCCGCGAACCGGCGGCGCAGCTCCTCGATGCGGCGGGTCCGGCGCTCCGCGGGGCCGTTGGAGGCGCAGTCCGCGAAGACGGAGGTGAAGGTCTCGGGCCAGGAGGCGCGCGCGAAGAGGTCGTCGAAGCCGCCGCGCAGCTCCTCCTCGAGCGTCACCGGGATGCCGACGCCCCTAGACCTCTCGGAGCAGAGCTGGCGGCGCCTGGGGCCGAAGGGCTCCGCGGGCGTCGCGGTCTCGGCTGATTCGGCGGCGATGGTGACCGCGAGCCGGGCGAGGATGCAGGGCGTGCCGGCTTTGAGGAAGTTCTTGACGGCGTTGCTGATGACGTCGTCGCTGACCCACGATGGAAGCCGGAGCGGGCGGCCGGACACTTGCTCGCCGAACGCGAACGCGACGGCGATCACGCCGAAGAGCGCCTGGCGCAGGGCCGCGTCGTCACCGGACGCGAAGGAGACCTTGATACGGAGCACGCTGCGGCTCGACTGCGGCCCCAGCGAGCCGCCGAAGATGAAGACGGCGCGCCAGGCGAAGCCCGGCACGCCCCAGGCTGTTTTCAAACGGTCCGTCGAGGCCTGTGTGGAACTCAAATCTTCAACCCGACTTCAATGTGAGCGTATTTGACCGTTTTGACGCGAGATGTTCGGCCGTGCTTCGAGAGCTCGACGAGAGCAATCGATTCGTCCAAAAATCAGCCGAATCGACTTCGATTTGACCGAGCTAGAGAATTCTGAAGTTTGGTCGGGACGTCCGAAACCGGTGGTCGATTTGCACACAGGTCGAGGCCTTCTGGTCCTCGAGGGCGGCCCAGCACGACGCGATGTTGGCGGCCCAGGCTTCCGACGGGAAGCCCACGTCGAGCATGCGCGTCGCGAGCTCGCCGCCGAGGATCTTGAGGAGGAACGTCGAGATCTTGATCTGGTTCCCGAGGATCGCGCGGGCCGCGCCGTCGTCGAGGAAGGCCGTCTCGCTGAAGTGGAAGCGGTTCCCGGCCGCTTCGACGATCTTCGCGATCGGTCCGATCGCGAGGAAGTGGGCGGTGGCGTCGTAGGCCGTGAAGAACTGGTTCAGGAGGTGGACCCCGGACATCGACATTGCCCCAAAGTGGCAGGCTGCGTAAATGAAGGCGCGCGCCGACTGCCGCATGTCGTCGTCGCCGATGCCGAAGAAGAAGAAGATGAGCAGGACGAGGGTGGGCGTGGCCTTGCACTGCTCGTGCCCACCCAGGGACAAGATCTTGTTGACGAAGAGGACGACGTTGCCGTCGCAGAGGAACAGCGTCGGCGTGCCGTTCTCCGCGACGTGGATCACGACCTGGATGAGGCCGAGGCCCACGAGGAGGTCGCCGTACGCCGCGAGATCGCCGTGGCCGCACGGCATGCCCAGCTCGCGCGCGCAGAGCGCGTGGCCGCAGGCGTACACGAAGTCCTCTAGCTGGTTCCAGCTGAAGGACCAGTGGCGCTGCGGCACGACAAGGCCCGCGACGAGACGCGCCGCGTGCGCCTCGGGCGTGAAGAGGAAGCCGACGGCGCGAACCGCCTCCATGGCGCTCACCGGCCCTTGGACGCCCACGCGCACGAGGTCGCTGAACAGGTCCTTGGACGCGTACACGGCGACGATCAGGCAGATGACCTTGCGCCAGGGCTTGCTCTCCTCGCCGCCGCAGAGCTTGCTCGTCCAGCACGTGTAGTCGGCGTGGTTGCGAGTGAGTTCGGAATTGATGACGACGAGGAAGCACAGCAGCGGCATGCGCTGCAGGAGGAACACCATTGCGCCGACGGCCACGCCGACGGCGCAGGTAGGTCGGGCCTCGCCGAGTCGACTCGTGTGTCGCGTCAGTTGTTCAACTTAGGTTGTTGGACAAAGTTTGCATGCAATGTTGAGTCGCCCGCATCGAATGTGAGCAGCCCCATGAGCCGCTCCGAGCGCAGGCAGCTGTTTCGGCGGCTCGGGGCCATGGCGCCCGGCGCCGCCATGCGCCCCGTCCTCGCGCGGCTCCTCGAGCTCGGGGCGCTGGGGGCCGACGAGCGCGACGATGCGAGAGATTGGGTGGCGATTTTGGTGACATTGAGTGGCGATCGAGAGGTAGCCCAGGCGACGAAGGAAATCCTGGGGCTATGGATGACGCCGCCGGCGCCTCGACCGGCGGTGGCGACGGGCCGGGCGCCGCCCGCGGCGGGGGCGGGGGGGCGAGGGCCGGCGCCCGGGCGGCGCGCGCCCGCGCCCGGCCGGCGCGCGCCCGCGCGCGCGCCGGCCGCCACGGTGAAGATGGACGCGGCGCTGGCGTCGACGGAGCGCGTCGTCCCCGGTTCCTGGCCGGATACGGCCCTGTGTGTCCATCCCGAGTGGCTCGAGAAGATCCTGCGGGGCGTGAAGACCGTCGAGCTCCGTGGCACGGTCTCGAAGAAGGAGGTCGGCACGAGGTTGGGATTGATCTGTTGTGGCACGAGCCGGGTCTACGGCGAGTGCACCTTCGTCGAGTGCCGGGGCCCGCTCACCGACGACGAGCTCCTCGAGCTCCAGCCGCGGCACCGCGTGCGCGCGCGCGACGACGGCGAGCCCGACACGGCCGACGCGCTCCGCGCGCGCATCAACTACCGCGACTGCTACGGCTGGTTCGTCAAGGACGCCGTCGTCTACGAGACGCCCCTCGCCTACGAGCACCCCGGAGGGGCCCAGACCTGGGTGAACCTCACCCAGGCGGTCCCGGGCCACCAGAACCGTGACGCCCCGCGCGGCAAACGCCCGCGCGGGTAGAGACTCCGTAGGCGACCGCAGGAGTCAACGCCGACCGAGCTAAGTCCAGATAGGCCGGCGCCTGTTGCCCTCGGGGAGGACGAGGTCACGAGGAGAGGGTTCTCGGGGCATGCTTCGCAAAGTTCAAGGATCGAATGTTTACCCACTTGTTTCCCCCCCCCCATCAACACTCGTTTTTGACATGGCCATGGGAGACAATGACGCCCACGACCCGGATGCGCTTGTCGACGACGCCGAGGCGGCGCAACGGTGGGACCCGTTCGCCAGCGGGTTCGACGTCGACGACGCCTCTTCGCGCCGAGGTCCAGGTCGTGAGCGTGCCCGTCGAGAGCGTCGCCGAGATGCAGCGCGACGCTCTCGAGGTCCACGCTTTCGCCGACGCCTCCTCCGCGACGTCGGCCAGCTTCGACGACAGCCGGGTCGCGGCCGCCTCGCCGTGGACATCGGCGCTCCGATAGCCCGAACCTCTGCTCGACGCCGCGTCGGCGTACGACGGCGCGGCGGCTCCGCGCGGCGCCCGCGCGGCGCCCGCGGCGACGCGGCCAGCCTCAACAGCGTGTTCGACGGCGGGGAAGGCCACAACTGGCCCGCCGTGTTCGACGGCGGCGCGCACGGCGACGCCTACCTCTACTGCGTCTACTTCACCGCGGGCACCTCCGCGCTCGCCAGACGAGCTCCGGATCCGGAGGAGGCCCAGACGAGTAGCCCGGCCGCCCTGGCGATAACCTCCCCGGCCCACGACTCGACTAGGGTAATTACTTTGCTCCTATGAGCGCGTCGACGAACGCGTCGCGCTCGGCGACGGTGATCGTCGATCGGCGGGCGCCCATGCAGCCCCCGTCGGTGACGCCCGGTAGACTGACCTCCGAGGGCCAGATGCCCTCGGGCACCTCGCGCGTCTCGAGGTACATCGAAGACGCCCTCCAGTAGTGCAGGAAGATGAGCGCGTTGTGCTTCTTGTCGTTCGCCTGAGCGTCCTGGAGGTGGCGGTGGAGGTCGTGGCGTGCGGAGAGATGGAGCTCTCCGGACACGACCGAGTAGATCTGGTCTTTCCTGCCGTGGTAGTCGACGCCGCCGTGGTAGTCGGCGACGGGGAGGACGCACGCCACGGTCCCGGCCCAGGCGACGAGCAGCTTCCTCCCGGCCGTCCTCGCGCCCGCGATGCCCACGACGAGGTCGCCGTTGTGCGCGCCTCGCCGGATCGAAGTAGAGCAAAGACACTGGGAAAGGATGCCCTCCTGGTCGCACGGCGAGTAGGTCGTGTCCACCTCCATCCTGTACGCCCACATGGTCACGTGCGGCGTCAGGGGCGATGGACTCGGCAACTTCCTTTTCAACGGCAACGCCGGCGCGGCCGCGGGCTTGAGCCCTCCATTCGGATATACCGTTCCTCGCGGCTCGCCGGGTGGCCGTCGGACGCGGCTGCCACGCCGCGGTTCTGGCGCCTCGTCGGCCAGGGGGCTCGCGACCGGCGCCTCGACACCGGCCACGAGGCTCGCATTCGGCGGCGGCGCCGGCGCGGCCGCCGTCGCGCGCTCGGCCTCCGCCGTCGTAGCTCCCGTCGCCGCCGCCGCCGCCGCCGCCGCCGCCGCCGCCGCACGTGCCGCAGCCGCGGTCGAAGAGTGAAGGGCGCGTTCCAAGCACACGCACGCGAACAGCGCGCGCGCGTGACGCCACGCGCGGCGCCAGCCGGCTTCGCACGGCTTTGTGGCGCGGTGCAGACACCGTTCCAACAGGGACAAGAGCCCAGGACCCGCCGCAGTCGTCTTGGCACATCCGCGCATCAGCGCATACTGCAGTTTGCCGATAAATGTGTCGGGGCCGCCGTCGCTCTCTCCTGAAGACAACACGGTTTTTCGAAGCCACCGTGTGTTGCCCGTGCGCGCCGCCTGCTCGATCTGCACGGCAAAAGCCGTGGGAGTGCGCTCGTGCTCATTGGCGGTCGGAAAGAGGGGAAGCTGCGACAGCGGCATCAATCGCCGCATGTGTCGACCATCGACGACCAGAGTTATTGATGCAACTCCCAGGGCAACCTAGCGTCTTTGAAGCATGTAAAAAGGCAGCCCAGCCGATGGCGGGTAGCTCGATCGCGCGAAGCAGACCGTGCGCACGTCCGTCGACGGCGTCGACGAGAGGTGCAGACCATCACGACGTCCGCCGACGAGGTGACGCCCGAGGTCCAGACGCTGACGACGTCCGCCGTCGACGTCGACGAGATCCAGACGGTCCTCGCGTCCGCGACGATCAGCGACGAGATCCTTGGCCGTCTGCGCGGCGTCGAGAGCGTCGCCGAGAAGCAGTGCGTCACCTCCGCCGTCGGCGACACGCCCGAGGTCCAGGCCTTTGGCTTCTGCGTGCTCAACGCGGACACGAACCAGTGCTCTCTGGAGGCGTCGATGGGCGCGCCCGACGCGGACCGCGAGAGCGTCGTCCCGACGTTCGACATCTCGTGGGACATCACGGACTGTGGCCTTGCCGCGGACGTCGACTTCTGCCAGCGCGGCGTCGACGAGGACAGCACCACCTCCCGCGACAGCGTGCCGACGAACGACCGCACCGCGGCCTCCATCGACCTCTACGACTCGTCGAACGTGCTCTTGTCGACGGCCGACATGGAGACGGCGTTCCAGGCCATGCCCTACTCGAGCATGCAGATCATCATCGACGCCGACGGCGTCGGCCGCGACGTGACGCGCGCGCGCGCTCGCGATCGTCGACGACGTCCAGGCCGGCGGCGGCTCCGGCACGACGTGCACGGGCGTCTACCACGTCGAGTACCGCGTCACCTTCACGGGCCGCCACCACCGCGACAACGTGCCGTCGATCGCGCTCACGACGTCCTCCGCGCTCTCGACGTACTCGTCGACGTACGGCGGCTACACGGCCGTCTCGGGCTCGGACACGATCGGCTACCTCAGCTCCTGCTGCGATTCCACGTGCTCCTCGAGCTGCCCCGACGAGCTCGGCTTCGCGTACCTGGATGACCAGGTCGCCTACTCGATCCTCGAGGGCAACCAGCCCGACGGCTCCATCAAGCTCGAGTACGAGTGCGAGGCGCGCACGTCGCCGCTCGACAGCGCGGCCGTGACCTACGGGTCCACGTCCGCGCTCCTCAACGGCGCCCAGGTCACCGTCAAAAAGGGCGACTGGGTCCGCCTCGGCACGACGTCCGACTCCTACTACGAGGTCGACAAGGTCTACGGCGACGGCTCGTACCAGGCGAACGTCTCCTTCGCGACGGCGTACGCCGGGTCCACGGCCGTGCTCACGGACGCCGAGGTCGGCGTCTTCTACAGCGACCCCTCGTCCGACGACGGCGTCTCCTCGGCCTGCGCGACGTCGCGCGTGCGGTCCACGGACGTCATCAACGTCGACGCGTCCGCGGCGACGTGGTCCTCGACGCTCCGCTCCGTCGCGACGATCGAGTCCGCGTCGGACTACCTCGTCGTCACCGCGGCCAAGCCCCTCCCGGGCAACGGCAGCTACGTCGGCCTCTACGTCGACGTCGAGTTCCTCGCGCTGCACGGCGACCTCAAGCCCATGGTCTGCGACACGTCCTACCTGACGGCGTCGTCCGACGCGACCAGCGCGTACTGCAACGTCACGACGCTCCAGGACGGCTCCCTCGCCGACGGCGACTTCTCGCTCACGACCTACTGGCCCAACGAGCGCGTCGCCAAGCCGAGCCCCTTCAACGCGACGGGCCTCCGCTGGAACTCGCCGTCGGACACGATGGACGCGGTCATGGAGCGCGTCGGCGCGGGCGACGGCGTCAGCCTCGCCTTCGGCCTCGTCGACGTCTCGCGCTCCGCCTACACGCCGTCGACGGACGCGCGCTGGTCCGGCGGCTACGCCTGGACGGTCACCTTCCTCAGCGCCATCGGCAACGTGCCGCAGATGAAGGTCGAGTCGAACGTGACCGTGTC
This sequence comes from Aureococcus anophagefferens, assembly GCF_000186865.1. NCBI lineage: Eukaryota > Pelagophyceae > Pelagomonadales > Pelagomonadaceae > Aureococcus > Aureococcus anophagefferens. Next base: position 1,977,917 of record NW_008705564.1, on the reverse strand, counting down.
CTACGCGGCCAAGACCAAGAGCCTCGCGAGCTCCTACTGGGGCCACTCCGCGGTGACGCTCGAGGTCGAGGACGAGTCGAGCGGCTCCGAGGACACGTACCAGGGCGACGCGAACTCCTACACCTTCGGCCTCGACTCGACGGGCGTCGCCGCGGACGGCGGCCAGGTCTCCGGCAGCTACGGCCTCACCTTCGGGGACACGACGTCCGCGGACACGGCCTGTAGCGTCGCCAACGCGACGTCCTACAAGGCCATCTCCGACGCCGCCTTCAAGGCCCAGTTCCAGGCCGCGCTCTTCGCGGGCCGCGACGTCGTCGACGTCTCTCGCAGCTCGAGCCCGAACCGCGCCGCCGCGTACACGTACACGATCACCTACCGCTCCGCGGAGGTCGGCGGCGACGTCGCCCTGCTCGGCACGGACGCCACCCAGCTCTCGGGCACGGGCGCGTCCGTCTCCGTGAGCGTCGAGGAGGAGGGCGCGCAGATCTACGGCTCCTTCCAGCTCCGCTTCAACGGCTACACGACGGGCGTCGTCTCCTACGACGCGAGCGCCGAGGACGTCGAGGCGCAGCTCAACGCGCTCCAGAGCATCTCGCCGTCCAAGGTCACGGTCTCGCGGAGCGGCCCGCTCACGACGGGCCCGGACCTGGCGCCCAACGCCTACCTCTACCGCGTGTCCTTCGTGGGCGCCGGCGACGTCGACGCGCCCGAGTCGAACCACGGCCTCGTGTTCAACTACACGAGCAAGGGCCGCGTCGGCCGCGACGGCTTCATGGACGGCGGCTGCAACCCGTTCGAGACCGAGTACCAGAACGTGACGGCCTTCACGGCCCAGAACGGCCTGGTCAACAAGAACAACTGCACCTACAGCGGCTGCCTCGACGGCGTCATCCAGCGCGGCAACCTCACGCTCTTCCAGGTCGAGGGCGACCCGCTCGGCGCGTCGAACCTCCCGTGGAACGCGCGCGAGTACGTCATCGAGAAGCTCGACAGGGCCGCGACGACGACTACGAGTCGCCCGCGGTGGGCGCGTCCCGCGTCGCGCCGTCCGACGGCAGCGGCCTCCAGGAGGCCACGCACTACGAGCTCCAGACGAGCTCCTCCTTCGAGGGCACGGGCGTCACGACCTACACCATCGACACGGACCGCATCCCGTCGGCGCTCGTCGACGACTACGAGTCGCCCGCGGTGGGCGCGTCCCGCGTCGCGCCGTCCGACGGCAGCGGCCTCCAGGACGGCCTGCTCTACTACCACACGGCGATCAACAGCGTCGGATACTCGCTGCCCCAGGCGACGGACTCGGCCATGAGGCCCACGACGACGCCCGGCGCGCCGACGTTCGTCGTCCTGTCGACCGTGTCGACCCCGAACCCCCCGGTCCAGTTCAGCGGCCCGACGTGGGACGGCGGCGACGAGATCATGTCCTACCTCGTCGAGTACGCGACGGACGCGGCCATCCCGTCGACGGAGAGCGTCACCGTGAGCGATGGCCCTCCCCCCCACGAAGGGCCCGGAGTACGACCTCCGTCGACGGCGTCCGCCTCTGCCGTTGCTGTTTGCTCGGTCGCCGAGGGCCTCGCCGTCGACGTCCGCGTGGCGCTGCGCGCGCCGACGTTCCCGCGGCTCCAGATTATAAGGGCCGGGGGGGGGGGTAACGCGGAAACCAACTTCTCGCGGAGCGTGTTGAGCGGCGGCGTCCAGCGGCTGGGCCGCTGGGCCTTCTTGTCCTTGTTGAACGCCTTGCGCAGGTGCTCGAGCTCGGCGTTCGCGCGCTTGGAGGAGACATTCTGGTCGTCTAGCACGTCCATGATGGAATTTTGGCGCTCCTTTTCAAAGCCGGTCTGGGCGATTTGCTGAAGTGTTTTCGTCTCCCGAATCGGCCCGTCCATCACGGCCCTCCGGCCGCCGCCGCGACGGGCGGCGCGAGTGGCGCGCGGCGCCGCGACTGTCGACGCGGCGGCGGCGACGGGCGAGAACGACTGGCCGTGACTCGGCACGAGCGCAATCACTGTCGGCAGCCTATCTGTTTTGTCCTTTGTTCAACAAACCACATTGCCTTTCAATATATTGCTCAAGTTCAACCTCGAGGCGCCTGGCGGACCTTCGCGTGTCGTCGTCGGCGCGAGCTGCGCGTCTCGCAGCTCCGCCGGGCGACCGACACGCGCCCCTGTCGTCCCGCTCACTCGTCCCGGAGGCGCCGTGGCCGTCCCAGCACGCGGCGGACTCCTCCGCCGTCGACGATCGCGCAGTCTAGTGACGCGGTGCGCCGCGTCGTTTACGCGCCGGGGGCGGGGGGGGGGCGGGGTGCGTCTGCGGGGTCGGAGGCGAGCGCGAGTCCGCAGCGGGGCCGCGAGGCCGCGGCGAGGCCGCGAGGCCGACGTCCGCGCCTTCGGCGCGTCGCCGTCGAGCATCTCCTCGACGCCCGTCAGCGTCGACGCGTCCCAGGCATCGACGCTCTCGTTGAAGGCGGCGTTGGCGTCGAACAGCTCCTCCATCGTCGTCACCTTGGGCACGTTCCAGCCGCCGACGTCCTCGCGGCCCGGGCGCGCGCGAGCCGTCGCCGCGCTCCGGCGCGAGGACGTCGGCGGCTGGAACGTGCCCAAGGTGACGACGATGGAGGAGCTGTTCGACGCCAACGCCGCCTTCAACGAGAGCGTCGATGCCTGGGACGCGTCGACGCTGACGGGCGTCGAGGAGATGCTCGACGGCGACGCGCCGAAGGCGCGGACGTCGGCCTCGCGGCCTCGCCGCGGCCTCGCGGC
>NW_008705564.1:1913648-1975105 GCF_000186865.1 Aureococcus anophagefferens | reverse complement strand
AGGCTGCCGCCGGCCGCCGCGCGGGACGCCGAGTAGCGACGAGACCGCGCGGGCCGCGCCGGGAAAGTTCGAGGCCGACGGCGCGCGCGTTCCGCCGCCGGCCGCCGCGCGGACCCCCTCTCCCGACGGCGCCGCGAGGGCGTCTTCGGACCCGGGTCCTTGGAGTCGTCGTCGTCCATGGGGTAGTCGTTGGAGTAGTCGTCGTCGGAGTAGTCGTCGTTGGAGAAGTCGTCGATGGAGTAGTCGTCCATGGAGTAGTCGCCGATGGAGTAGTCGTCGATGGAGTAGTCGTCGATGGAGTAGTCGTCGCCGCCGTAGGACGTGTCGCTGAAGCAGCACGCGACGCAGTCCTCGTCGCGCCCGCGCGAATCTAGTGTTGCTGCGCCACCCGGACCACTTGCCACAGGTTTTGCACCATGGCATCGCCAAAATTTGTACAATACGATCGTCTCTCTCATGCGCTGTGCTCGGCGACAACGGCCGCCACCCGTAAAGCCCGCCCACCGGGTCCACGTGCCAAGGGCACTAGCGTTTCTAATTCCGCGAGATGCTGAAATTATATGCTGCCAGTGACGCGGCGCGCCGCGGCGCACTTCGAGATCGTGTCCGCGGAGCCGTCGAGTAGTAGCGGCGTTACGTCGCGCCGTCGACGCCGCTGTCGCGGGCCGCCGTCCGTCGTCGCGTGCGCTTGTCGCCGTGGGCGTCGCTGCCCAGCGTCCGGCTGTTCTCGCGGTCGTAGAAGCGGCGGAAGAGGTCCACGGCCTCGGCCTCGCGCAGGCCCTCAACGATGTCGAAGTTGCCCTCGTGGAGGCTGAGGATGGACCCGCAGCCGCCGAACTTGTCGTTGCGGCAGCCGAAGTAGCACTTGGCGATGCCGAGCTGCGAGAGCGCGGACGCGCACATGATGCAGGGCTCGCACGTCACGTAGAGCGCGCAGCGCGTCCAGTCGAGCGGCTGGCCGCGCGCGGCTGAATGCTTGAGTGCGCCGTCGATGGCGACGAGCTCCGCGTGGCGCGTGGCGCACATGGCCTCGTTCGTTTCATTGGCGGCGCTCGCGATCTCGACGTTGTTGTCGTTCACGAACACGCACCCGACGGGCACCTCGCCCTGCTCGGCGACGGCGTCTTCCGCGAGCTCGAGCGCGCGGCGCATCCACATGTCGTCGGTCGGGGTGGTCGTAGATGATGCGGTCATGGCGGCGCGCAGCTTATCGTCGCACGACGGCGAGATGAGAGGTTCGCAGCGATGCGGTCGCGTCACGCGCGAATCCGAGCACCGCGATGTGCGAGAGCGACCGACGACCGTCTGCAGGTTTGCACGGCGAGCGTGTCGATGTTTTCCAGGTCTCGTCACTCGAGATCATGTCCCATCACCTCAATCGCTCCGCAATCGCGCAATCTAGCCATCGCGAGGCTCCGTCGGGCGGGTATTTCACCGACTTGCGGGCTAGCTCCCGCACAAAATTTCGCCGAACGTTCGGAGAAGCCCCTACGTGGTCGATGGTTCGAACCGCGCCAGTAGCCCGGTGCAATCCCGGGGGAACGAAGTCCTGGGGCGATCTTTGGAGCACATCTATCCCTCGCCTTTTACTAGAGTAGATCCGAGGATGCCTTGGTCTACGGGACATGATAGCTGAGTGATCGCCTCTCGGACACCCTCAATCTTTGAAGCCCGCTTGCGGGTACCTTTTTTTTTTTTTTTGCCAAACCCCCATCCGCCGCGCCCGCGCCACAACCCAACCCCTTTTAATTTTTTTTTCTCGAGAGCGCGCCTCACGATCGGTCGACGCGCAATGGCCCGACGCGCGCTGCAACTTCTGAGCCTCTGCGCCGCCACCACAGCCCTCATCGCGCCGCACCCGAGAATCAAGCCTCTCAAAATCACCAAAACGACGACGCAGCAGCTCACGCCCTTCGAGAACGCCATCACCGTCAACACGGCCCTCGCGGCCTTCGGCATCGGCACGCGGCAAAAGTCGCTCACGCCGTCGGGCCTCGCGCACGCCTGGGCGCTCGGCGTGATCCTGCTCAGCTCCTTCGTCGGCTGGCGGGGCTACAGCCTCTGCGTGCTCTACCTCGTCGCCGGGTCCGCGGCGACGAAGGTAAAGCAGGCGGAGAAGGACGCCGCGGGCATCGGCGAGGGCCGCGGCGGCCGCCGCGGGCCCGAGAACGTCTGGGGCTCGGCGGCGACGGGCGCGGCCTGCGCGCTGTTGGGCCAGGCCTACCCGGCGCAGCGGCCCCTGCTCGCCGTCGCGTACGTCGCGTCCCTGGCGACGAAGCTCAGCGACACGCGGGGCAGGAAAAGAGTGATTCAAGTTCGCTTCAACATGAGTGTTCCGCGCGCGCGCGTTCCGGAAAAAAAAGCATCCACGCGTCGAGAGCGCTCCGAGAGATGATCGCTCGTTCAAAAATTAGCCGAAACGAGTGGAAAACGACCGAGACATGAGCCTCCACGTGGGCCCGACGACGGCGTGGGCCCCGACGGCGGCGCCGGCGCGCACGTGCGCGCCCGGCAGCAGCGTCGCCGCGGGCCCGACGAACGCGTCGGCGCCGACGGTCACGGCCCCGAAGACGACGTCGCCGCCGTCGTTCGTCGCCACGCAAAGTTGGAAATTTCGCACTCTTTTCTTGCCCAGGCGACACGCTCGCGTCGGAGATCGGCAAGGCCTACGGCAAGACCTGCTACCTGTCGACGACCCTGAAGCGCGTGCCCCCGGGCACGGAGGGCGCCGTGTCCCTCGAGGGCACGCTCGCGGGCGTCGCGGGGAGCCTCGTCATCGCGGGCTACGCGACGGCCGTGGGCCTCGTGGCGCCCGCCATGGTGCCCGTCGCCGCGGTCGCGGCCTTCGTCGCGACGACCTGCGAGTCCTGGCTCGGCGCGACGCTCCAGGGCGGCATCTTCACCAACGAGGTCATCAACTTCATCAACACGCTCATCGGCGCCGTCGTCGCCGCCGCACTCGCGCGGCCGCTGCTCTAAGAGGCTGGGGCGTCCGGAGCGCGCGGCGCGGCGCCGGGGGCCCTCGCCGGCGGGTGAGCGACGTCACTGGGAGGCGCGCCGCGGGGCGGCCGCGCCGAGGAGGCCGCGCGCGGCCGCGAGCCGCCGCCGGGACGGGCACCACACAAGCGCCCTAGTACAACCTACCACGCCGTCGACTCGCCCGTCGCGCGGTAGCGCCGGCGGCTGAGGGAGAAGCCCGTGATGCGGCAGTTCGGGTGCGCGCGCTTGAACTCGCCGATGTCCTCGACGGCCGTGCCCTTGAGGTCGAGGACCTCGAGGTTGTGGAGCGGGCGGAAGAGGCGCGCGATGGAGCCCGTGACGAAGGTGTCGCGGATGTCGAGGGACTTGAGGTTCTCGCACGCGCTCAACGGCCCGAGCGTGCCCCGGAGCTTGGCGCACGCGCGGAGGTTCAGCCGCTGGAGGCTCACGAGGTCGCCGAGGGGGTCCAGGGACCCGTCGAGGTCCATGCAGCAGCCCAGGTCCAGGTCCCTCAACTTCGTCAGGTTCGCGAGGGGCTCGAGGCGCCCCCGCAGCCCCACGCAGAAGTGGAGGCACAGCGCCTCCAAATTCCCCAGACCGCCGAGCGGCTCGAGCGTGCCCTGGAGCCGGTCGCACCACGCCAAATCCAGCGTCACGAGCGAGCTCAGGCCGGCGAGCGGCGCGAGGCTGCAGTCGAGCAGATCCTGGCGGCGGAGGTAGAGCGCGTCGAGCACCTGCGGCGCGCGCTCGGAGAGCGCCGCGGCGATCTTCAGGAACGACGCGTTGTCCAGTCGGCGCCAGTGGAGCCGCCCCTCCCGACTCAAATCCACGGCCGGCACGCCCGCCAAGTCCCGCGCCGCCGCGGCGAAGCGGTCCGCGGCCTCGCGCCGCAGCGCGCCCTCGGACGCGCCGAGCCACTCGCAGTAGACGCGCGTCGCCAACGTCGCCGCGCCGCGGAGCTCGAAGGCCGCGGCGATGGAGCCCAGCGTGCCCCGGATGTCGCGGTCGCTGTGGGGCGGCGGCGCCCGCCGCGCGTCCAGCGGGATGTCGTCGACGCCGACGCCGCGGTCCCGGAGCTGCGACACGACCCATCCCGCGTCGCGCGGCCGGTCCGCCACCGCCGGCGCGAACGTCGCCTCCAAGATCTTCGCCAGCGCCTCGGGCATGGGGTGCCAGCGCACGCGGCACCGCAGGAGGCCCGCGAGCTTGACGCGGTGCGCGAGCTTGAAGTGGCGCCGGAGGTCGCAGTCCGCGTCGCCGAGGTCGAGCCGCTTCTTCTCGATGAGTTCGCAGGCCTCGCCCGGCAGCCCCTCGCGCCGCGCCCAGCCCGCCCAGGCCGGCGCGTCCCAGGCCCGCGCCGCCGCGCCATCCGGGAGGTCGCCGTAGGCCTCGAGCGCCGCGAGCGCCGTCGTCCGCGACCGCGAGAAGGGGCACCGCGCGAAGAGCTCCAGGATGACGACGCCCGCGGCCCAGAGGTCGCCCGTCGCCGGCGTGATCACCGTGCCCGACGGCCCCCGGCCCCGGCACTCGTCGTCGTCGTCCAAATCCTCGCGGTCCGCGTCCGCGGAGTGGCGGAGCTCGCACGTCGCCGCCGCGAGCCGCGGCGCGCGCGCGCACGCCGCGTTCGTCTTCTCGTGGAGCGCGCGCAGCGCCTCGGGCGAGCAGTAGGCCGGCGTGCCGCCCATGAGCGTCGCGCAGAGCGTCTTCGTCTTGCGCTCCAACAGCTTCGCGTTCTGGTGCGAGTTCACCCACGGGTCCTTGTCGCGGAGCGACGAGTAGCCCGCCAAACCGTAGTCCGTGATCTTCAGCCACCAGTCCGACGTGACGATCAAGTTCCCAGGTTTCAAATCTTGGTGCATGACGCCCCGGGCGTGCATGTGCTCGATGCCGAGGTAGAGCTGCGCGGCGAGCCCCGCGAGGCGCCCGTCGACGTCCTTGGGCGGCAGCGTGAGGCCGTTGTAGGTCCGCGGGCCCGGGAAGGGGTCGTAGAGCGGGCCGTCGAAGCCCGCGCCCGTCGTCGTGACGCCCATCCACGTGTCCAGGGACCGGCCCTCGACGACGTCGCTGAAGATGAGGCTGCCGGAGCGGATGTTCGACTCGCGGAGGCCCGGGAGCGGGACTAAGACCTTCCGGATGGACACGAGGTTCGCGTGCGTGCCCACGGCGAAGGAGAACCCCGCCTCCTGGCAGAGCATCTCCTCCAGCTTCGCGCCGGAGGCGCGGCCGTCGCGCCCGCTCAGCGACTTCATGGCGAGCGACTCGCCCGTCTCCTCGTCGTCGAAGCGGTGCACGGTCCCGAACCTGTGTCAAATCTTCAACCCGACTTCAATGTGCGCGTGATCGAACGGTTCGACACAAACGCTTCGGCTGTGCTTCGAGAACTCAATGAGAAAAATCGATCTCTCTAAAAATCAGCCGAATCGCCTTCGATTTGACCGAGCGAGAGAATTTCAAAGTTCGGTCGGGACGTCCCAAACCAGCGGTTGATTCGCACACGGTCCCGAACGCGCCGCGCCCCAGGACCCGCTCGACGACGCCGACGTAGCGGCCGTCGTAGAGCAGCACGGACCCGGGGGCGTACTCGTCGCCGTCCTTCAACGCCTCGTCGTTCTTGACGCCCAACAGGCCGCCGTCGAGGACCTCGAGCCCGTGTCCTCTGCCCGTCGCGACGACCTTGAGCGACCGCATGTCGTCGGGCGACACGGCGCCGCGGAAGGGCCGCTGGGGACTGCCCTGGCCCCGCGCCGAATTCGGCGGCGCCGCGCCGGACCCGGACCGCTGCGCGCCGAAGGACCCGGAGCCGCCGCGGCGGCTGCCCCGGAGGCCGCCGCGCGACACGCGGTCGCCGCCCGCGGCCGCCGCGACGCCGTGGCCGCCCCGCCCGAGGGGCACGGACTCGCGGTCCTTCTGGGAGTCGCGCCCCAGGGGCACCTTCGTCGCGCGCTGGCCGAGGCGCTCGAGCGTGCGCGCGCAGTCGTCGCGGAGCCCCGCGTGGACCTCGCGGATTTTGGCGTACAAGGCCTTGGCGCGGTCCCGCTTCCCCAGGTCGTCGAGGACGTTCGCGAGGCTGAAGCGCGAGCTGTTGACGGCGTCGCAGGCGTCGCAGAGGTTCGCCTCGCGGATGGCGAGCGCGCGCTTGAGCGCGTGCTTCGCGAGGCGCGGCTCCTTCTTCCGCCGGAGCGCGACGCCGACGTTGTGGAGCGACCTGGGCAGGAAACGAGTGATTCAACGTCGCTTCAACGTGAGTGTGCCGCGCGCGCGCGTTCCGTAAACAGCATTCGTGCTCCGAGACCGTTCCGAGAGATGATCGCTCGTCCAAAAATCAGCCGAAACGAGTGGAAAACAGCCGAGAGAGGAGAAGTTGGGCATGTCGCTCTCTTTTCCTGCCCTGGGAGCGACCGCGCCTCGACGAGCGTGCCCGCGCGGCCCGCGGCCCGGTGCAGGTCGACGGCGCGCTTCAGCTGCTTGATGGCGACCTCGAGCTCGCCCTTCTCCAGCAGCACGACGCCGTAGGTCTCGATCGTGTCCGCGGCGCCGCCCGTCGCGTCGTCGTCGGCGATCTCCGCCGCGGCGCGCTTCAGCACGTCGACGCCGACGTCCACGTCCCCCGCCTCGAGGCACGCGACCCCGTAGGCCCGGTTCAGCGCCGCGTCGCCCGGCGCCAGGTGCCGCAGCCGCTCCCGAAGCGGCAGCGACGCCGCGAAGTCGGAGCCGAGCTCCGCCAAGTCGGCGACGACGCCGATGAGCGCGGCGTCGTCGCCCGCGCGCACGGACTCGACAATGGCCTCGAGCTCGTTCTCCGCCATGGCGTTGGCGAGGACGTCCGCGCCCAGGCGCCGGAGCGCGCCCACGGTCGCCGCGGCCGCGTCCGGCGCCTTGCCGCGGAGCAGCGGCTCGAACTCCGCGTACCTGTGTGGAATTCAAATCTTCAACCAGACTTCAATGTGAGCGCATGCGACAGTTTCGACGCGAGGTTTTCTGCTGTGCTTCGAGAACTCAACCAGAGCAATCGATTCGTCCAAAGATCAGCCGAATCGACTTCGATTTGACCGAGCTAGAGAAGTCTGAAGTTTGGTCAGGACCACCCAAACGAGTGGTTGATTTCCACACAGCCGCGTACAAATCCCGGCAGCCGTGGCGCCGGTCGAAGTCGAGGAGCGGCCGCAGGTGGAGGCCCAGCTCGCAGACGAAGCTCCCCGCGCCGTGCTCGAAGCGCAGCAGCGCCAGCACGTCGCGGTACCCGAGGAACGTCGGAGACCGGAACCGGTTCTTGAGCCCGACGACGGCGACGCCCGGCGTCGCCGCGACCGCGGCGAGCACGCGCAGCAGCGCGCCCTCGTCGTCGACGGACACGCGCCCCGCCAGCGCGTCGAAGACCCAGGAGCAGCCCGGCCCCGGCGACTTGGCGCCGTAGTCGAACTCGGCCTTCTCCGACGCGCGCTCGGCGGACTTGACGCGCATCTCGAACCGAGAAGGGTCGAGGTCCACGACGTGGAGCGCCGCGACGCAGGCGAGCTCGAAGCGCTTCGACACGCCGTGGGCCGTCTCGAGCAGCTCCTCGACGCAGCCGACGATGCAGCCGTCGCCGCACTGCTGCCGCGGCGGGTCGAAGTTGAGCCCGGGCAGGTCCATGTCCGGCAGCAGCCGCTCCGCGGCCGCGAGGTGCCCGTCGCAGCAGCCGCCGTGGAGGTCGGCGAGCGTGCGCCGCTGCCAGACGAGGGCGACGACGTTGGCGAGGACGCGCTTGCTCTCCGGCGCGAGGCTCGCGACGGGGCCCCGGGGGCCGGAGGGCCGCGGCGAGTCCCAGCACGTCGTGGAAGTGCGCAGGCCCCGCACGAAGGAGTCGAGCGCGTCGTCCTCGCCCTCGGACGCCGAATCCTCGAGGACGACGGGCGGGAGCGCCGCCGCCGCCGCCGCGACGGGCGCGGGCTCCGGCGTCGCCGCCGCCTCCTCGACGGGCGAGATGGGCGCGTGCTTCAGCGACGACCGCAGCGGCGTGAGGCTCAGCAGCGACCAGCGCCGCGAGCCCCGCTTCGGGGTCTTCGGGGACGCGTCCATGGTCATGGCGCAAGGCGCGGCGCCGCTCGAGCGCGTGTTGTTCCTCCGACCATGCGCTCTGCTGGGCAGCGCGTTCAACTTGCAAGCTTGCCGTCGCCGGACGACATTGACCTCCACAGTCGAGCGCTCATCGCGACGCCTCGCCTCACGGTTTCTCGACGCCTCGCGGCGGTCGACCGGGGCGCCATGGTCGTCAAGGGGATCGTGATCGTGAACAACATGGGCACGTCGTCGCGCCGCGTCCCCCACCACCGCCCCCGCTCACGCGCCCGTCGACAGGTGCCGCATCGCGAAGTTCTACGAGCCCGTGCACACCGAGGGCGAGGAGCAGCCCGAGGTCATCCAGCAGCTCGTCGTGCGCAAGATCTACAACCAGATCTGCAGCCGGCCCGACTCCTTCTGCAACTACCTCGAGGGCGCGATCCCCCAGTGGGGCGCCGACACGAAGCTCATCTACCGCCACTACGCGACGCTCTACTTCGTCTTCGCCGTCTCCCACCTCGAGAGCGACCTCGGCATCCTCGACCTCATCCAGGTCTTCGTCGAAGCGCGCGTACGCCGCGCCCGCCTTCTCCCCCGCCGCGCGCGCGCGCCGACGCGGCGCCCGCAGGCTCGACAAGTGCTTCGAGAACGTCTGCGAGCTCGACCTCATCTTCCACAGCGACCGCGTCCACTACATCCTCGACGAGATCGTCATGGCCGGCATGGTCCTCGACACGAACATCAACAACGTCCTCAAGGCCACACGCGACATGACGAAGCTCCACCAGAAGTCGCTCTCGAAGCTCAACGACCTCGTCCAGTCGAGCCCGTCGCGCCTCTCGCCGAGCCAGCGCGCCGCGGGGCACCAGGGCGGGAGCCCGTTCTAAATTAGATGTAGTGGAAGTAGCCGCACCCGGTGAGGTACTCCAGGAAGACGGTCGTGCTGCAGGAGCCGGCGCACGGCTGGCACTTGGGCCAGCCACCGAGGAGGAGGTCGCGTGCGTTGCTACGGACGAGGCCTTGGCGATGGAATTCCTTGAGCGCGATTTCCCGGACGGCGACCTCCGCGCACTTCTCGGGGGTGCAGTTCGCCAACGCGAGGTCCCAGTCGTAGCTCGGGTCGTTTTGTCCGTCCATGATCGCGCGATCCTCGGCGTCTTGGACGGCCTCTCCCGCGAAATTCGCGAGATCTGCAATGTGACACAGGTCTGCAGAGGAACACGAGGCGAAATCGAGGAAGGAGAGCAGCTTGGCGCGGACTCGGTCGTAGAAGACGCGGAGCTCCCGGTAGGCCTCGTACGCCGACCGCGACGCGTAGGCCTCCGGGTCCAGGACGCGCGGATCGACGTACTCGTCGGGGAGGAGGCGATCGGGCGGCGTATGGCAACGAACGTGTGACCACGTGTGCAGGTGAGCGTCGAGCTCGGCGCGGCTCGCGAAGCTCTGGCCGCAGCATTGCACCGGCAGGTCTCGCTCGCGCCACACCATCTTTCGCTTGGCCGGCGCCAGCGCCTTCTCGGCCTTGCTGTGCCAACAATCCTGGACCACCACCGCGCCTTCGGGCCGAGAGAGGATGCGGCCCCCCGCACCCCGAAGCCACTCGTCCTCTAAATAAAAACCGCTACTCCGGCACTGTACCAGCAAACCGTGCTCCTCCGACTGGATGACAAGCCTCGCCGGCGGGACCTGGTGGTCCGAATAGGAGCGCGTCTCTGAATCCAGCTCCGACTTGCGCGAGTGCAGGTCCTCCTCCGTCCAGAGTTGGAGGCCGCTGTCGAGGGCCTCCGCGATGACGCTCACGTCGACGGGCCGCTCGGCGTCGGCGCAGCCGATGCAACGGCGCTGCGACCGCGCCTTCCACTGCTTCTTCGAGAAGGCGGCCTCGGCAAGCGACGACCCGCAGGCGCCGCAGAGCTTCGTATCGCCGGCGGGCGCGCTCGCGCGCAAATTCGTCGTCGCGGGGAGCGGCGCGATCTCGATCGCGCGTTCGCGCAGGTCCTCGAAACCGAGCTGCGCCTCCATCGTCAGACGATGCGCGGACCAGACGGCGTCGCCCAGACCCAGGCGTCGCGTCTCCCGCGAGCACGTGGCGAATGCGAGCACGTTCGCGAGCCTGCTCTTCTCTTCTACAAAACAACGCTCCTCCTCGACCCGCGATTTGCACCAGGGGCTCTGCTTGCCCTCGTAATCATATGTTACGTTCTTGGGGTCACTACGGAAGTAATCGAGGACCTGCGCGAGGACGTCGTCACCGAGCGTGTCCATATCTTGGTCCTCCGCTGTCTCAAGACGATCGCTGGTTTATGCGACTGGTTTATGGCAAAAAAAAGTGGTCTGGTGGCGAGTAAGCGACACTTTAAGTGTGCACAACGCAACATTTAACGGCTCGTTATGAACGTCTCACTGCTCGCGATGCGCTCGAAACGCCTCTTGCGTGACAAGCTGTAACTCAGTGAGCAAGACATGCGCCGCCTCCTTTTTTTCCTGCTTTTTTTCCTGCGCCCCGCCGCGGCGCGACGCAAGCACCCCCACTATTACAAGACGCGGATCGTCAACGGTACGAAACGAGATTGCCTCTGCGGGGCCTGCGACAACGCGTCGTTCGCGCACTACCGCCTCGCCGACACGTACAAAGGCGTTAGACCAGCGGCGCTGACGCGCTACGCGTGCTTCTGGCCGGCGTCGCTCGCCTGCGCCTACGCGCGGACGCACGCCGGCCGCCGCGACCTGCCGGCGCTCCTCGCGGCCGTCGACGCGCTCGAAGCGGCGCGGCCCGCGGAGCGAATACCCGGGGCGGCCGCGTGGCACCTCCGACTCGGCGACGTCGCGCAAGATTTCGACTCGACGGGCGGACGCTACGTCTACGGCCGCGCGTACTTCGAGGCCGTCGTCGCGCGCCTCCCGGAGGACGCGCGGAGCGTCACGCTCGTCTACTCGACGACGCACGCGCCGTGCGTCGGGACCGCGCCGGCGGACGCCGTCGCCCGGAGCGAGCGCTACGCGCGCGACGCGGCGGCCTACCTCGAAGGCCGCAACTTCACCGTCGCGGCGCGGCGCGACCGCGACCCGGACGACGACCTTCTCTTCATGGCGCGCGCGGACGCGCTCGTCCTCGGCGGCGGCGGCTTTAGTCTGCTCGCGGCGCGAGTCGCGTTCGCGACCCGCGACCCCGCGCCGCTCGTCTACGGCGTCGCCGCGGCGCGGCAAGTCGCCGACGCCGGCGCGCCCGAGCAGGCGGGCGTCGGCGGCGACCCGCGCGTCGTCGACGTCTTCGCCGAGGCGCCTTGACGTCCGCGGGGGCGGTAAGTGGCCGGTCTTTTGCTCCCGTCTCCGCGCGAAGTTGTCGTATCTGGCCTCAATTTTTTTTTTGGGATCCCTGCGCGATAGGTGGCGGCTCCGACCCAGCGGTCGCCGCCCGCGCTCGAGGCCTGGCGAGGCCGGCCGCCGGATCGCCGGCGCCGCGTGCCCCATCTCGCTCCGCCGAGCCGAATCGCACAAAGCCCCCTATGACCGCCGTCCTCGAGCCACGCCTGCCGGCCGCGCCGGCGAGCATGGACGTCGACGCCGCGCCGGGCGGCGCCTACGCTCTAAGCGCGTCGCTCGACGGCGGCTTCAAGCGGTCGACGTCCTGCTGCGCGTGGTCGCCCGACGGGTCCCTGCTCTGCGCCTGCAGCGCCGACGGCACGGGCGCGCTCTTCGGCGACGACGGGTCCGGCGGCATGGCGGTGCGGCTGCGGCTCGAGGCCCACGCCGAGGGCATCAACGACGTCGCCTGGAGCCGCGACCGGTCCTACGTCGTCACGGCGTCGGACGACAAGACCGTGCGGCTCTGGGACGCGGCGACGGGCGCGTGCGCGTCGTCCTTCGAGGGCCACGAGTCCTACGTCTTCTGCGTGGGCCTCAACCCGGCGAACACGCTGCTGGCCTCCGGGTCCTTCGACGAGACGGTCAAGGTCTGGGACGTCCGAGTGGCGAAGGCCGTGAAGACGATCAATGCGCACTCCGAGCCCGTGACGGCCGTGTCCTTCAACGGCTACGACGGCACGGTGCTCGCTTCCGGCTCCTACGACGGCCTGTTGCGCCTCTGGGACGTGGCGTCGGGCGAGTGCCTCACGACGATCTTCGCGGAGCAGGCGGGGAGCTCCGCGAAGCACGCGCCCATGAGCCACGCGACTTACTCCGCGAACGGCGACTACGTGCTCGCGTCGACCCACGACTCGACCGTGCGCCTCTGGCGCGTCGACGCGAACCCCTGCCGCCTCGCGCGGGTCTTCACGGGCCGCGAGTCCGCGCGCTACTGCGGGCCGTCCGCGTTCCACACGGCCCCGACGCGGGGCCACGCGGTCGTCGCCGGGTCCGAGGACGGCCACGTCCACGTCTGGGACCTGCAGAGCGCGCAGCGGACGCACACGATACGGAACGCGCACGACGCGGCGGTCCTCGCCGTGGACCCGCACCCGACCCGGGACGCGCTCGCGTCCTGCTCCCTGTCCAAGGACCGGCGCGTGAAGCTGTGGGCCTTCGAAGCTTAACTATGGCCTAGTCCTTCTTCGCGAAGGGGTTCATCTTCATGAGCGAGTCGAGGGGGCTCTCCGGCTCGGGCTCGGGCTCGGGCTCGGGCGCGGGCGGCTCCTTCTTTTCGAAGAAGGCGGCGAAGGGGTTCGGCGGCGCCGCCGGCGCCGGCGACGACGCCTTGTCCTTGATGGGGATGCCGTCGGCCGACGTCTTCACGGGCGCCTTCTTCGGCTTCTCCTCGACGAAGCCGCGGTCCATCCACGGCAACTTCGCGTCCGCGCGCTCCGCGAAGAGGCCCGCGGACCCGAGGCGGCTCGAGGACGCGTCGCGCTTCAGGCCCGACGTCGCGGTCTTGATCTTGCCCTCCTTGCGGGCCTTCTTCCACGCCTCGAGGTCGCCCGTCGCCTGCACCTTTTTGAGCTCCGCGTCGGCGGCGCTGAACGAGTCGCGCCGCGCGCGGATCTCGTCCTCCTCCGCCTCGGTGATGAAGCCGCCGGAGGCCTGGCGCTTCTTCAGGATGGCCTGCTGCTCGCGGAACATCTCGTCCTTCCAGTCGTCCTCCTTGTCCACGCCCTCGAGCTTGTCCATGAGATCGTCGAAGAAGCCGGAGACGCGCGTCGGCGCGCGGAGCGGCCGCGGCGCGGGCACGAGGGCCGCGGCGGACGCGGCGAGCGCGAGCACGAGGGTCGCGCGCATCGTTCTCAAATCAAGCCGCGACGACACCGCTGGCTGGTGCCAAGACTCTAGCTGTGGTGGCGAGGTCAACTCGGGCCGCTGGCGCCCAGGCCAGCGTTACACCCATGGAGCAGCCTGGTTGCAGCTCGTTCAAGCATCCAAAAAAATACTGCGATGGTGGGGCCGCGGTGGGGCCTCGTGGCCGCCGCGGCCGTCGCGCTGCTGCCGTCGCTCGGCGCGGACCCGGCGCCCTACGCGACGCCCTACGCGCGGCTCGTGGGCAAGTCGAAGATCGAGCTGGCGCGCTCCATGCACGGCGGCGCCATGCTCCACCGCGACGCCCCGAAGGCGTCGGCGAGCTGCCGGCGCGTGGGTTTGAGCTTGGACGGCCAGACGATCCGGGACCAGAACCGGAGCATCCTGATCATGGTGCAGACCATGACGGCGTCGAAGAGCAACCTCTGCGAGGGGTCGCGCGCGGACTGGCGCGACGGCATGGCGCAGTGCCTGCACCTGCTCACGGGCCTGCGCGTCGTCGCGCACAACGACGACGGCACCTGCGCGGATTGCGGGACGTTTCGGCGCACGGCCTGCGACGAGGGCGGGCGGCCGCCCGCGCTCGTCGTCGTCCTCGGCGGCGGCGAGGACAAGCGGATGCGGTTCCACTGCACGAACACGTACTGCGGCGCCACGGGCGCGCCCTTCGTGAGCACGGCGGGCAACTCGCCGCCCCACGACTACCTGGGGGGCTGCGACGTCTACGTGCTGAACCGCCAGGGCGAGCGGATCCTCGGCGACAGGTACGTCGACCCGGCCGCGAAGCCGCCGACGCGGATCGCGTGGCTGCCCATCCTGAACCCCCACGCGGAGATCCGCGGCATCTACGAGCGGTCGCTGCTCTACACCGTGGGCACGCCGCTCGAGGAGACCGTGCTCCCGGACGTGCACCGGCCGCGGACCGTCGTCCGCACGCCCGACTGGGAGTACCAGAAGCGGACCGTCGAGCCGGCCTTCCGGCGGCACCCGTCCCACACGCCCATCGAGATCATCCGGGACGACGCGCTGCCCAAGCCCGTGCTCCTGCCGCCCAAGGAGCAGGCGCTCTACGACGACGTCGCGCGGACGGCCGCGGCGCCGCGGCCCCGGACGCTGATCTACATCGGCTCCTACCGCCCGACCAAGGGCCAGCTCGAGTTCCTGCGGAAGCTGGACCCGCGGGCTCTGGGCCCCTTTTCCCTCGAGTTCTACGGCCTGCGCCAGCCGGACCTCGGCGACGACTGGACCGCGATCGTCGCCGAGGCGGAGTCGCCGCGGCTCCGGGGCAAGGTGCGGCTCCACGACTCGCGCGTCAGCCACGAGATCATGATGCAGGCCATGACGCGGGCCTCGGGCCTCATCCACTACAGCAGCGGCGACCGCAACCCGCGCGTGCTCTATGAGGCGCTCTACTTCGGCCTGCCCGTCTTCGTGTCCGTGCAGTCCATGCCCTACATCGGCCTCCAGTGCCAGCCCTTCGTCACGCTCACGGACGCCAACGCGACGTCGGCCCAGCTCAACGCGGACGTGCGCCACTTCGTCAAGTACCTCGGCGACTCCGAGAAGTACAAGGCCATCGTCGCGGAGACGAACGTCACGGGCGACGTGTCCCTGGGAGGCGGCGAGAAGCACTGGCACCGCAAGATCCACAACGCCCAGGACGCGATCCGCAAGTTCGTCGAGGAGGAGCTCGACGAGCACGCCGTCTACGCGAACTTCTGCGAGCGCTTCGGCCTCTGCGCGCCCCAGGGCCTCGTGAGGGACCCGCGGACGCCCTGGGTGCACCACGGCAAGTGCCGCCGCGCGCTCCGCCGCTTCGAGAACTGGAAGCACGAGCCCTGGGGCCCGGCCATGGACATCAAGCGCGCCATGGGCATCTCCAAGTCCGTCAACTGCACGCTGGGCTACGGCTCCGTCTGCAAGGAGCCGTGCTACCGCCGGAACGCGCGGGAGTACAAGCAGCTCGCGCCGCGCCAGTGGTGGCAGAGCCGCTACCACGCGCCCGGCGACCCGGACAACCGGCACCGCGACCGCGCCATCGCGAGCGCGGCGCTGGACTAACGGGTGCGTTGCGACTCCGCGGCAGGGGGAGCCCCTTGCTCCTCGTGGACGCGGCTAGACCGGCTCGAGCCTCGGGGCACGTGTTACGACTCCACGGCCGTCGCGAGCGCGACGGGCGGCTCCGCGGCGGCGGCCGCCGGCTCGTCCTCGGCGAAGGCGACGACGGCCGCCGGCGGCGCGTAGGCCCGGACGACGGGCACGGGCGCGCGGTCGCAGTGCACGCTCAGCGTGAGCGTGCCCGCGGGTGTCGGCTCGCCCCCGTCCCGCGCGGGCGCCGCGAGCGCGAGCTCCCGGGGCAACCCGTCCGCGAGCGCGCCGACGTTTTCGCGCGCCGCGGCGGCGACGACGACCTCGTCGTAGACGAGGTTCGCGCAGCTCAGGGTGACCTCCAGCGCCACCTGCCGCAGGTCCAGCCGCGACCGCGTCGTCAGCTCGAAGACGACGCACGCGCCCGCGCGGCCCGTCCACACGGGGGAAGCGCCGCACGCGCCGCAGACGGCCGTGCGCGCGGACGCGAGCCGCGCGCCGCGGCTGCGGAGGCCGACCTCGGCGACGACGTCCTGGGGCAGCACCCAGCCGAGGTCGGGCACGCCGGACGCGCAGTGGAGCTCGACGGCGAGGCGGCAGGAACTCCGCGCGCCGCTTATCCTCATCGGTGCCTCCGCGACCTGCGCGCCCTCGCGGAGGAGGTCCGACGCCGACGGCACGCGCTCCGCGAGGGCCGGCGGCGTCGACGGCTCCGCGGCGGGGCAGTCGCGGATGAGCCGCTCCGCGAGCGCGATCGCGGGCGGGAGGTCCGCCGCGGCGGCGTGTTCGAGGAGGAACAAATTCGGCGCGAAGCAGATCGCCAGGTTCTTCGCCGTCATCTTGTTCGCGTCGCTGCGCCGCTGGACGTCGTGGAGGAAGCGCAACAAGTCCAGGAGCGCGCCGACGCCTGGGTCCGCCGCGTCGAGCGCGGCCGCGGCCGCGGCGGAAAACGCGGCGCCGTCGTCGCCGTGCGCGTCGGAGAGGCGCCGCAGCTCGCGGTTCGTCGTCTCGCCGACGACGGCGTGGGACCGGAACCAGAGCTTCGTCAGCGCCGCGGCGTCGTCGAGGTCGAGGGCCGCCGCGAGGGTCTGGGGGTCGTCGCCGGCGTCGAGCTGCTTCCGCGCGTCGGCGACGTCCTCGGCGTTGCCGGGGATGCGGAAGAGGCCCTCGTGCTCGAGGCCGCCGTCGCGCAGGCGGTCGAGCAACGCGTCGAGCGCCGCCGTCGCGGCGTCGGTCACCTCGCCGCTGAAGACCAAGCGAGATCCCATGCTCCGATCGAAACCTCTCCCACATCAACTTGTTCAAGATGCACTGGGCTCTTTGATGGGGCATCGTGGATGGCTCGGCCGGCCTCTGATGCTACCCAAATAGTGCCGATCGCTGCCCAAAAGTCATGTGGCTGCCGCGCGATGCTGCGCGTTGCGGCGGTGGTTCCGGCGCTACAACGCCGAGGCTGTCGCCTACTTCGTCGGGCTGCTCGACGCGCCGCCGGAGTCCATCGAGGAGCCCGTGCGGCGAGTCTACGCCTACGCCGCGAAGAGACGTCGAGCTTTCGAGGACGCGAACGCGCCGCGCGCGCTGCCGGACGTCGTCGACCTCGTGTGCAGCGGCGGGGGCTTCAAGGTCTGCCTCGCGGGCGGCCTCGCGCTCGCGCTCAGGGACCTCGGCGTCCGCGGCGAGCGCTTCGCCGGCGCGTCGGCCGGCGCGCAGGTCGCCTTCCTCGCGCTCAACGACGACCTCGACGCCGCGCTGCGCTGGGCGTTGGCCGTCGCGACGACGCTGCGCGCCTACCCGTTCGCGTACCCCGCGCCGCTCTGGGAGATCTTCTATCGCGGCCGCGCGCGCCACTACGGCGCGCCGCGACCCGGTCGGCTCTTTGCGAGCGTCACCGAGGTCACGAAGCGCGTTCTCGGCGTGCCGCTCGCGGGCGAGTCCAGGCTCGTCGACGCCTTCGACGACGGCGAGGACCTGGGGGAAGCGCTACTGGCGACGGCGGCGGTGCCGTGGCTCCTCGCGGCGGGGCTCTCGCGGCCGTTCCGCGGCAAACCGTGCCTCGACGGCGGCCTCACGCGGAACTGCCCGCACTTCCGCGACGGCGCGCGGCCGCAGCTCGTCGTCTCCTGGGACGAGCTCGACGACGGGCTCTGCGCGCGGACCGCGGGGCTGTACTTCTCGGGCGAGGAGATGGTCGAGCTCGCGAAGCTTGGCATCGACGCGGCCTACGCCCTCGCCGCCGCCGGCCGCGCGCCGTGCGTCGCGCTCGTCCCGGCGGGCGCGCCGGCGGCGAGCCTCCCGGCGGCCGTCGGCCGCGGCGCGGACCGCGTCGCGCTCGCCGACCTCGTCGCCGCCGCGCTCGCGACCTACGTGCGCCCGCTCGAGCGGCGCGCGATCCGCCGGACGTCGTCCGCCGCGCGATCCTAGTTAGGTCGGGGGCGTGTCGACGAAGGCGACGGCGCGCGCGCAGACGTCGCCGCCCGTCGACGGGTCCACGGTGAGGTCGTGGCCCGCCTTGGGCACGGCGAGGAGCGTCTCCCCGACGGGCTTGCCCGCGGCCTCGACGAAGGCCGCGACGGCCTTCAGCGGCACGACGGTGTCCCGGCGGCCGTGGACGACGAGCAGGCGGTCCGGCACGGCGAGCGCGCCCGACGCGAGGTCCTCGAGGACGCCGCCGGACGTCGCGTCGAGCAGCGCGCGGGACGTCGCCAGCGGCCAGAAGCCGCTGTAGTTGCGGTCGCTGTCCGCGGGCACGGCGTAGACGCGCGGATCCTCGCGCGGCGTCATCCCGAAGTTCGACGCCGGCGCGAGCCAGCTAAAGGCCCGCAGCGCGCCGACGACGACCGTCGGCGGCACCGCGCGCGCGTCGACGCCGACGGCCGGCGCGAGCAGCGCGAGCCCGCGCCGCGCGGGCCGGTCGCGGAGCGCGGGGAGGTGGGCGGAGTAGAGCGCGACGACGGCGCCCATGGAGTGGCCGCTGAGCGCCCAGGGCTCGCCCGCGGGCCGCGCGTCGAGCTCCTTGGCGACGAACGCCGCGAGGTGCTCCGCCAAGCGCCCCAGGTCGGCGCAGACGGCGCGCGCGCCGCTCGACAGGCCGTGGCCCTCGTGCTCCAGCGACACGAGGCGCCAGCCCCCGTCGACGCAGGCGCGCGCGAGGCGCTGCACGGTCACGGTGTGGTTGCTCTCGCAGACGCCGTGCGAGTGGTAGAGCGTGCCCTGCGGCGTCGACGGCGGCTCCCAGGCCTCGGCGTGCAGGTCCGCGCCGAGGCACGCGAAGCGCTGGCTGCTCGACGGTTGCAGGATGTCGATGTAGGAGCCGAGCGAGGCCATGTTGTTTTTTGCCGCGGCAGCTCGTCGCGCTGCTTGCGAGGGCCTGCTGCCACAGCAGCCTTCGCACTGATTTGGCGAGTGAGCTTCGAGTGCTCTCTGAGTGCAACTTGACGACAACGACACCGCGAAACGCCCCGCCTGCTATGTGCACCCGCACTTAGGGGCTGTAGATGCGCGGCCCGACGAAGAAGCGGCGGTTCTGGAGGGCGTGGCCCGGCGGCGGCGCCGGCGCCGCGGTCGCGACGTCCGGCGCGTCCTCCGCCGCGGTCGCGACGGCGACCATGCTGACGCCCTCCGCGTCCGCGGGTTGGACGGTCGCGTCGCAGGGTCGAGACGTCGGCTTGCAGCGCTGGCCGACGCGCGCGGCCCGGCGGTAGAAGAGGATGAAGAGCAGCGCCGCGGCGACGAAGGCGACGCCGATCGGCGAGCGGACGCGGCCCGCGACGTAGGCGTAGACGGACCACGCGACGGCGAAGAGCGTCGTCAGAACCCAGACGACGACGTTGGCGACGTGCGACGTGACCCAGTGGGCCGAGATCGCCGCGGGCGCGCACGACTTGTCGCCCATGGCCTCCGAGAGGTCGTCCAACCCCCGGTTCACGTGGACGCGACTCGACGACGACATCAGCACGTGGAGCGAGAGCAGCAGGCCGGGGAAGAGCGTGCCGAGGAAGATGCCCGCGACGACCGTCGGCGCGTGGAGCGCGTAGACCGCGAGCGCCCAATACGCGACGCTCAACGCGACGACGAGGAGTTCGAACGCAGCATACCGCTGGCACAGCTCGCACTGCGGGTGGTCGTTGTTCGCCGGCACGGCGACGACGGCGACGGCGACGTTCGTGGCCGTCGCGGCGACCTCGACGGCCGAAGATTCCTCCATCGAACCCAGGACGACGGCGTTCGATATGCTGGAATTGGTCGCGTCTAGTGCGCTGACTGTTGCTTTGGTAGTCGAAGCGCTCGCAAAGGAGTGTTGTGGGCGGTTTGCAAGCGATGAAAGGGCTGAAACTTGCGCGCAGTGCGTGAAAGACGGCGCCGTGAGTGTGACAGACGCGGTGATCGTTGGCGACGTTGGACTAGTTATTGAAGGGGGTGCGCACCCGAAGCCCCGCCCGGAGGCGACGTTGACCAAGTTATTGAAGGGGGAGCACACCCGAAGATCCCGCCGGGGAAGGCGCGGGCGGAGGCCTAGCCGGGGATCTGGCGAACCACACCGGCCCCCTCCTCCACCCTGAAGATCGTGCGCGCACTCGGGACGGAGGCGGCGGTACACTCGCGCCACGCCTGGTACCACCGCCACGCCGAGAGCACGCCGGGACTGGCGCAAGGCAGTAGCATCCTGAGTCGCCTCATTCAGACGACACTCAACGGACTCTCCGTGGACCGGGGGAGGTTGAGAACGAAGGCACCCGCACCCGACGGGCAGGACGTCCGGCTCGACTAGGCCGATTCAACCTCAGGACCACAAGTGGCTAGCCGAGGGCACCGCCGAAGAGGACACCCGTAGTCAGCGGGACCGAAGAGAGCAAAGACGCCGACGAAGAGAGCGAAGACGCCGACGTCGACGGAGCCGCACACAGCGCCACGCTACGAAGAGACGCTGCAGAATGCAGAGAAACGAATGGACACGGGCACATCGAAGCCCGCACACCGAAGCCATCGAGGGCGCCGACCCCACCAGCTCCCCCCAAGACTCACGCCGAAGGCATCCGAACGAAGCGAGCGCGCGCGGCAGCCCCCCGGGCCCGTGGGCGACGTCGCGCCGACGGCCAAGCACTGCAAGCTCTCGCGCTCGGCGCCCCGCCGCCCAATCGACGCGCGCAGCGGGGTGCTCCTCCCCGAGCGCCCCCCGGAGCCGACGCGGCGAGCCCCACCACCGGCCGCTGCGCGAAACCACCCCCGCGCACCCTCCGAAAGCCGCCCCATAAGCTTCGGCGTTATCATTCATGTAACGACGTGATGACGTTGCCACAACGATCAAGCGGCTCGAGAGGGCGCCGGCACATCGCGCCACCTTGTCCGCGGCGCCGGTCGCGTCGACCGATGGCGGCGTTCACGACCCACGGCGCGACCTTCGACGGCACGCTGGGCCTCGTGCTCGGCTGCCGCGAGAGCGACTCGTCCGCCGTCGTCGTCTCCGTCAAAACGGGCGGCGCGGCGTCGACGCAGGGCGTCGCCGTCGGCGACGTCATCGCGCGCGTCAACGGCCGCCGCGCGGGCGACTACGACGGCGTGCTGGCGGTCATGGCCGACGTCGGCCGGCCGGTGACGATCCTCTTCGAGCGCGAGGTCGGCGCGCCCGCCGCCGCGGCGCCGCCCGCCGCCGCGCCGGCGCCGCCCGCCGCGAAGCCGACGCCGCCGCCGCCCGCCGCGAAGCCCAAGCCGCCGCCGGCCGCGAAGCCGACGCCGCCCGCCGCGAAGCCCAAGCCGCCGCCGCCCGCCAAGGCGTCCGTCGCCGCCGGAGCCACCGCGGCCGGCGCGGCCGCCGCGTCCTCCGGCGGCGTCGCGTCGCGCTGGGAGGCGCTCCAGGCCGAGCACCGGTCGCACCAGGCCGACAAGCTCGAGCAGCAGAAGACCGCGATCAGCGCCGACGTCCGCGACAAGTTCCGGAGCCTGGAGCTCGAGCACGTGCGGTCGCGCGTCGCCTACTTCAACCGCCTCTTCGCCGGCGCCATCGAGAAGGCGACGAAGGAGACGAAGATCATGGCCCAGGGCGACCGGGCCCTCGCCGCGGCCGCGCGGACGCGGCGCCGCGCCGAGGCCGCCGCGCAGCGCGCCGAGGACGCCGCGGAGCGGCGCGCGCCGCGGCCGGCCATCGAGAACGTCGCGGCGCACCCCGACGAGCTCAGGATCGCCATGTCGCGCGCGCCCCGGGGCATGAAGCACGTCTACGCGCTCGTCGACGTCTCGAAGCTCGAGGAGGAGTCGGCGGCGGGCGTCGCCGACGAGAGCCACGCGTGGCGGTCCTACGAGCGGCCGCTCCACTTCACGGCGCCGGGCCGCTACGCCGTGCTGACGAAGGCCGTGCCTTTGCCGCGGCCGGGCCAGACCCTGGCGTCCTTCGAGCAACGCGCGGCCGTCGCGGAGGCGACGAGCTCGGTCCCAGAGGGCTACGCGGCTTTGGGCAACGCGCTCGTCGACGCCGTCGCCGCGGGTCTCTTGGACCGCGACGGCGCCTTCGAGATCCTCGAGCTCTGCGCGACGGGGCAGGTCGACGACCCCTACGGCCTCGCGCGCGAGTGGCGGGACAAAGTCGCGGACGCGTCGCCGGCGCTCGCGCGGCGCCGCGCGACGGAGCGGGCCCAGCGCGCCAAGGCGACGCGCGCGGCGGCGGCGGCGGCGACGGTCGAGGGCCTGGACTTCGCGGAGGCCGGCGGCGGCGACGTCGTCGCGCTCGGCGCGGCGGGCGACGGCGTCTTCGGCGGCGGCCGCGAGCGCGTCGAGCTCGGCGCGGTCGAGCCGGACGCGTTCTTCGCCGCGTGCGACGCGGACCTGGAGCCGGTCTACGAGCCCGCGGACGGCGAGGCGCCGCTCCTCGAGTCGAAGATCGCGACGGCGGTCTACGAATTGGGCGAGTCGCCGCCGGTCTTGCAGCACGAGGACCACGCGGGCGAACTGCGATTCGTGCGACCGGCCGACGCCGCGGCGCGCGCGCTGGCGTGCTCCAAGTGCGGGCGGAGCGACGACAAGCTCTACGCGCGCGGCGACTTCGCCATCTGCCGGCGGTGCGCGCTCGAGGGCGCGGGCGTCATGGTCGACGCCGGCGCGCGGCGCATGTGGTTCTCGCAGATGATCCAGTTCGTCGGGAGCCGCGCGATCCCGCTGCCCAAGTCGCAGCCCCTGCTCGCGCAGATCCTCAAGGTGCTCCAGGCGCACCCCGGCATCGCCGTGCGCTTCGAGGGCCACGTGAACTCCAAGTGCGGCCTCGACTGCGACGGCAGCGGCGGCTGCCCCAACGGGTCGTCGATGTGCGTCAAGTGCCCCGGGGGCGCCATGGGCCTGTCGACGGCGCGCGCCGACGCCGTCAAGCAGTTCATCCTCGCCTGCGGCATCGAGCCCGACCGCGTCTACGCGCAGGGCTTCGCGGGCACCAGGAGATTGACTGGCGACGTCATCGACGAGACCGTCGGCCACGTCAACCGGCGCGTCGAGGTGCACACGCTGCTCGCGTAACGGAGGGGGCCTAGCGCGGGACTCTAGAACGTCGTCGAGTCGACGATGAGGCGCTCGTGGCTCTTGAGGAGCGCCTTGAGCTCGCCGCGCGGCGTCGCGCGGTTCGCGCCGAGCTCCGAGGGGCGCTGGCCGTTGGCGTCGCGGATCTTCGACTGGGCCTTGTTCGCGAGGAGGAGCTTGGCGAGCTTCACCGTCGCCTCCGTCTCGCGCATGGCCGCGACGTGGTGCAGCGGCGTCTGGCCGTGGCCGTCGGGCGCGTTCGGGTCCGCCTTCTCCGCGAGCAGCAGCTTGACGACGTCGAGGGCCGCGTCGCCGTCGGTGCCCCGGCGGAGCGCCGCGGCGACGCCGGCGACGGCGAGGTGGAGGGGCCGCTGGCCGCGCGCGTTCGCGGCCCTGACGTCCGCGGCCGCGTCCAGGAGGACCTTCGCGGCCGCGGACGAGTTGGCGGCGCAGGCGAGGGCCAGGGCCGTGTCGCCGTAGGCGTTGACGCCGTCGATTGCGACGCCCGGGGCCGCCAGCAGCAATGCGACGTTGTCGGCCGCGCCGGCCGCCGCGGCCTCGTGGAGCGGCGAGCTCTTCGACGCCGTCGACTTGAGGTCGAAGCGCGGCGCGTAGGCCGCGTCCGCCGCCTCGAAGGCGAGGAGGGCGTCGAGGGCGTGCGTCGACGGGGCGCGGGCGGCGACGTGCACGGCGGTCATGCCGCCGGTCCTCGCCTCCTCGAACCAGTTGGCGTAGGCGCCGCGCTCGAGGAGGGCCTTGACTTCCGCGCCGTCGCCTTTCTCCGCCGCGGCGAAGAGGGCGACGTTCTCCGGCGTCTCCCTCTGGTACGCCTCGAGGAAGTGGAAGGGCAGCTCCTCCGCGGGCGCCGAGAACTTGCTCATGCTTGGGCAGCCCGAGCAACCGACTAATTATGCCGACGTTGATCAAGTGATTGAGGTAACATTGAATGTACACTTTTCAACCGTCGCGCGCCTGCCCGGCCGCAGTCTGGATTGCCCTCCCCTGCTACTGGGAACGCCGGGCGCAACGAAGCTCGTAGAGGCAGCCCATCGGAGCGCGTCGCGCGCTTAGAGTGATGCCGAACTCCCCGCCGGATTCGCCCCGCGGCGACGCGCTGGCGCCGCGGCGGCAGCCGTGGCATCCGCATGCGCTGAGTGCGCCCGTGGACCGCCACGGCTTCCCCGCGCACCTCGCCGCGCCCCTCGTGCCGCGGCTGCCGCCGACGCCCCACGTGCCCTACGGCGCCGCGCCCCCCAACGGCGCCGCGCCGCCCAACGGCGCCGCGCCGCCCAACGGCGCCGCGCCGCGCGCCGCCGCCGCGCCGCGCGCCGCCGCCGCGCCGCCGCGGCAGTCGCCGCGCGACAAGCCCAAGCGCTTCTCCAAAGAACGAACCGACGGCGTCGCGCCGCCGGCGGCCTACGCGGCCTGGGGCGCTGACGACGTCGCGGCCGTCGTCAGCGAGCTCTGCCGCGAGCTCGGCGTCGGCGACTGCGGCGGCCTTTTCCGAGGCCACGAGGTCACGGGCGACGTGCTCGCGGTCCTCGGCGCCAACGACCTGGCGCTCCTCTGCGAGGGCCACCACGGCGCCGACGACGGCGCGGCGCTGGCGACGCTCCGCAAGGTCGGGCCGCGCTTCCGCCTGCACGCCGCGATCCGCCGCTTCCTCGAGACGCACCGGGGCCGCGAGGACTTCGCCGCCGTCAGGGAGGCGCGGCCCTCCCTGAAGCACGCGGCGCGCACCGTGCTCGACGCCGTCCAGGCCGCCGACGGCCTGAAGCGGCAGCCGACGGCGCGGAAGGCCGGCGCGGCGTTCTCGAGCCCGCGCGCGGGCGCGACGTGGACGGTGAAGGAGGCGGGCCTCGTCGTCGCCCACATCCTGCGGGAAACCGAAAACGGCGACGAGGAGATGGCCGTGAAGATCGCCGAGGTCCTCGAGGGGCACCACATCGACGGGAAGGCCCTCGCGCACGTGACGCGCGAGGAGCTCCGCGAGATGGGCGACAAGGGCACGTCCTTCGGCGAGCTGCGCCTCCAGAGCATGGGCGTGCGCCTGCGGCTGACGGAGGGGCTACACGCGTTCCTGCGGGAGCACGGCGAGCGGACCTTCGACGAGGTCACGCGTCTCATCCCGGAGTTGATGCGGGAGACGCGGAAGCTCCGCGAATCCATGAGCGTCCAGGTCGACCGCGACACGGATAAGATCGACGCGCTGCTGCACGCCATGAGCGGCAAGGACTTCGACTACCGCCTCCTGCACAAGTCGCTGGACACGCGGCCGCACGCGTCCGTGCGGCACCTCGATGAGCACAAGCCGAAGAAGGTGCAGATCGTCGTGCCCGTCTACATGACCATCCTGGTGAAGAAGCTGAGCGCGAACCGCGGCAAGGACGAGGAGGACTCGGTCAATCTCGTGGGCACGCTCATCCAGCGGCCGCTGCTCTACGACCTCGCCGCGCTGCAGCGCGTCGCGGGCACGGACGCGCTCCCCTACTTCGGCATGCGCGTCAACGAGGGCGAGACGGAATCGAAGGACTGCTTTGACCTCCGCAAGACGGCGCCGACGGCGGCCAAACACTACAACGCCGAGTGGCAGGCCAAGAGCACGACGTTCGCGACGAAGATGCCCATGAAATTGTACTCCGTGTTCTCCGCGCACCCGTTCCACATCATGGCCGCGGAGGTCCTCGTCGAACTGACGTCCTTCACGGGTAAGCTGCCGGAGAAGAACTTTAGCGGCGCGGCGACGACGACGTACGAGCTGCGGCCGAGCCTCATGTGCCACTGCCGAGATCTGCGGAACCTCGTGTCCGTGCGCGACTTCGACGACCTGACGAAACTGGACGAGATGAAGAAGTGGGAGGTCATGAACACGTCGCCGACGGTGGAGTACCAGGCCGACGGCGACGGCATCCCGGGCAAGAAGCCCTTCTACACGCCCAAGGTCAAGATCACGTTCTACCTCTACCGCGACGCGACGCAGCCGTTCCTCGAGACGATCATGCCGCTGCTCTTCGCGATCTTCACGAACACGCTGAACATCATCTGGGCGTCAGACTTTAACGAGTTCCTCGGCAACGAGCTCGCCATCGGGCTCACGCTCGTCTTCCTCATCCCGTCGCTGTCGGAGAACGAGAGCTTCAACGACACGTTCCAGATCAACCACGTCTACGTCATGTGGATCTTCTTCTCGCTCATGGTGTCCTCGACGGTGTTCCCGGTGTGCCGGTCCCTCATCCCGTCGTCGCGGACGAACTACAAGAAGTACTACAAGATCTTCGCGATCGTCGTGTCCTGGCTCTCGCTCGTGCTCCCGTTCTCGAACCTGTCGATCTACCTCAAGCTCAAGCGGCGCCTCCTCCTGTCGCCGCACTACGACGCCGAAAACGCCATGACCTTCAAGGGCCGCCCGGGCAAGGCCGCGGGCAACTCCATGGGCTCCGACGTGCCCTTCCTCGACCTCTGCCAGTTCTTCGACCCGGACAGCGCGCCGCCGCCGGGCGACAAGAAGGCCAAGGCCAAGCTCAAGCTCAACGAGGCCACGATCCACGACGACTGCGTCAAGGACCTCCAGGCCTACGCGCCGAACGGCCCCCGGCCCTGGAAGCTCGAGGGCAAGTGCTTCCGCACGGGCTACTCGAAAAAACACGCGGCGGCGGTCGCCGACTCCTTCACGCCCTTCCTCATCCGCCTCTGCACGAGCGTCTTCGACTTCGCAAAGAAGCGCAAGGACAAGAAGGAGGGCAAGGCGGAGCGCAAGGGGGACGCGAGGGGCGGCCGGGACGCGTCCATCGCGCCGAACGCCGCGCCGCCCGGCTAGGCGCCCCGCCGCGCCCGCTGTTAACGTTGTTGTGTAAGCCGACCTAGAGGCTCTCGGGCAGCGTCGTCTTCCCCGTGATCGTGAGCTCCGTGACGTGCGCGCGCGGAGGCAGGCACGCGATAAAGAGGGCGGCGGCCGCGACGTCCTCGGGCTGTAACATGCGCGCGCGCTGCGCCTCGGACGGCGGGGCGTCCCGTTTGTCCAAGATCTCCGTGACGACCTCGCCGGGACAGATGTTCGTGCAGCGGATGCCGCGCTTGTGCTCCTCGAGGTTGATCATCTCGCCGAGCGCGTTCACGCCGCGCTTCGCCGCGCAGTAGGCCGCGCCGGAGAGCGTCAGCGCGCGCCTGCCCGCGATGGACGACACGTTGATGATGAGCCCGTCCTCGCGCGCGCGCATGTGCGGGAGGACCGCGTGCACCAGGTGGAAGGCGCCGTTGAGGTTCGTGTCGACGAGCGCGTGCCAGTCGTCGACGGTGATGCGGTCCATGGCGCGGCCGCGCACGTTGAAGCCCGCGTTGTTCACGAGGATGTCGATGGTCTGCGTCTCCAGCGTCCGCGCGACGAGCGGGCTCTGGTCGCGGTCCGTCGCGTCGGCCTCGACGGCTCTGATCGTGCCGGGGAGTTCCGCCGCGAGCGCCGCGGTCTCTTGGAGGTTCTGCGCGCGCCGACCGGTCACCACGACGCTGGCACCCTCGGCAGCAAACGCCAGCGCGATGCCGCGTCCAATGCCCGAGCCGCCGCCCGTGACGATCGCACCTTTGCCCGCGAGGCGCAACGGCGCAGCGCCGCTGCTGAATGCACGTCGGAGCATGGCGAGGAGCACGCCGGGCATTGATAGGGCTTGTGTGCCAAAGCAAAGCGCCCTAGTTGGCAGCAAGAGCTCTCGATGGCCAAAGCAAAGCGCCCTAGTTGGCAGCAAGAGCTTTCGATGGCAAGACCATGCGATGATGGTTCAAAATGCCGATGTTTCCCATGTTTCGCTCTGCTTGCCCCTGCTGCCCCAACGTGATGGGCACTGCCTAAAGGCAGGATCCAGCGGCGATGAGCGGCTGGTGGCGGCGCAAGCCGAAGGACGACGCGCCGAGTCGCGCCGGCGCCGCCGAGACGAAGGCGAGCGACGGCCACGAGGCGGGCTGGCTGCCGACCATCGGCTCGCGGGCCGCCGAGGCCGTGCGCACGGCCCTGGAGCACATGGAGGCCGACGAGCGCGCCATGTGCTCCGAGGGCCTCTGGCGCGAGAGCGGCTCGTCGACGCGCATCGCCGCGCTCCACGCGCACCTCATGGGCCCGCCCGCGCGGCGCCCGCGCCCGCCCCGACACCGCGCGAGCGCGAAGGGACGCGCGCCGCCCGCAGGACGTGGCCGCGCGCGCGGTGGAGCGCGCCATCGAGGAGGACGACGCGCACGCCATCACGGGCGCCATCAAGGTCGTCCTGCGGTCGCACCAGCCCCTGAGCACCTACACGCGGCGCGCCGCGATCGTCGCCGCCGCGCGAGGCCCGCCCGCGTCCGACGGAGCCCGCGCGCGCCGCGACGGCCGGCGTTCGCAGGCGCGGCACGGCGCCGGCGGGCGCGCCGTCCAACGCCGAGGCGCAGCGCGCGGCCGTGCGCGCGCTCGTCGCGGAGCTGCCGCCGATCAACCGCCAGCTCCTCGGGCGCCTCGCCGCGCACTTCGCGAAGGTCGTGAAGCGGTCGCGCCTGAACCGCATGAGCTGGGCCGCCGTCGCCGTCGCCGTCGCGCCGACGCTCCTGCGGGGCGGCGAGGGCGGCCCCGCGGCCGCGTCGCCGGACGCGCTCGCGAAACTGGCGGCCGACGCGAAAGCGGACGCCGTCGCGACGGAGCGGCTCCTCCGGTCCGTCGCGCCCGCGCCGGCGGCCAAGGCCAGGTCGAGCCGCCCGCGGCCGCCGGCGAAGGAGCGCAGCGTCCGCGTGTCCTGGACCGGGGCACCGTGGGGCGACGCCGCCGCGCGCGAGTCGGACCTGCGCGCCGCGCTCGCGACCTTCGGCTCCGTCCAGAAGCTCGGCTTCAACGGCGACGACGGCGTCGTCCTCTTCCGCGACGTCGACGCGGCGCGGAGCGCCGCGGCGGCGGGCCGGGCCGGCGGCTGGCGCGTGGACCGCGTCGGCGCGCGGCGCGCGGGTGCCGCGCCCGCGCCCGCGCCGCGGCACCCGGCCGCGGCGTCCCTCTCGGACCTCCACATCGACATCGACTTGGACGAGGCCCACCTCCACCCCGACCCGCTGAATCATACGACCTACTTTTAGCTTGCGGCGTGTCCAGGCGGGGCGCCACGCGAACGCGTCCCCCGACGCGCCAGGTGTCCGAGCGAATGAGCGACCCTCGATTTCTCCAGCACCACCTCGCGCGCCGCCGCCGCCGCCGCCGAGCGAATCCGCGCCGACGCCATGGACTTTTTGAAGAAGGTCATGTCGGCCCTGGGCAGCCGCGACCTCTTCGGCGACGCCGCGACGGTCGTCGAGGTGGCGACGAAGGAGGGCACGCTCTGGCGCGTCGACTCTTCGGGCAAGTGGGTGAAGCGCTGGTTCGAGCTGCGCGAGGACGTGCTCGCGTCCTACAAGGCCGAGGACCGCACGAAGCTCAAGAACGCCATCAAGGTGTCGAAGATCACCAAGGTCGAGCTCACGTCCGGCGACAAGAGCGACGGCAGCTGCTTCGTCATGACGTGCGGTGCCACGGACTACCCGTTCCGCGCGGACAGCGCCGACGACGCCGCCGCCTGGGTCGCCATCATCGAGAAGCGCATGCGCGGGCCCAACCCCTAGGCGCGCGACGGCCAGCGGCCCCCCCGCCCCCCTTATGTAAATTCAACGTGTTCTCGCCGCCCGCGCGGCAAAGGAGCGCGCGAGAGGTTCGGCGCGGCGAGCCTTAGCGCCGTCGTTTCCGCCGCAGCTTCGCCGCGCCCGCGGCGGCGGCGGCGGTGGCGACGGACGCCGCGGCGCGGCCGTCGGCCTCGTCCGGAACCCGGAGCGGCCGGTGGACGAGCTCCCGCTGGAGCGCGTCGTCGAGCACGAGCGAGCGCATGACGTCCTCGAGCTTCTCCGTGTTGATGCTCTCGAGGAAAGGGTCGATGAAGAAGTGGGGTTCGGGTATGAAGTTCATCCCGAGCGCGGCGACCCTCGAGCGGCCGGTTTCCTTCGCGAGCGCCCGGGCGAGGTTCGCGCGGAGCCGCGCTTCGAAGGGCTTCGCGTCCGCGGCGACCTCGCCGGCGCTCCGGAGCGCCATCTCCGCGTAGGCGTCGCTGTGGCGCAGGTGCTCGTCGTAGGTCTCGACGAGCACGGGCGTGATGACGGCGCTCGCGTGGCCGCAGAAGAAGTCGATGACGTGCGCGAGGACCGGCGTGGGAAAAAAGGGAATGGCCGACACGTAGGCCTCGATGCGCTCCGCTAATTGCCGGCGCTGCGCGGGGTCGTTGAAGATGTCGATCGTGCTCTTCACGAAGACGTCGAGCACGAGGTGGTGCGTCTCGAGGTCGGATAGAGCGCCCACGGCGCTCTTGCGCTTGCGCATGGACCGCATGAGGAGCACCAGCAGGGAATGGATGACGCAGCGCTGGTCCGCGGCGTCGAGGTAGGGCAGGTCCGCGCGCTCGAGGAGCCAGTCGAACATGCGCTTTTCGAACGCCGCGGCGTCGGCCTCCGGCAGCGCGCTCTCGCTGTGCACGAGGTTGATCGTCTCGTTCGGCAGCGACGCGGCCAGGTCCTCCACGAGGCGGCTCACGCTGAACCTGCGGGGATTTACGGGCGTTTTCGCGGGTTGCGCGAAAATATCTACGGGCGATTTCGCGGGTCGCGCGAAAAGCTCGACGGGCGGTTTCGCGAGTCGCGCGAAAATCTCGACGGCGCCGCGCCGGACTCGAAGATCTCCTGCTCCTCGTCCTCGTCGTAGTAGTCCAGATCGACGAAGTTGTTGATGATGCGCGCCGTCGCCGACACCTCGGCGTCGCTCATCAGCATCGTCGCGCGCTTGCTCCGCGCGGCGCTCGTCCCGACGTAGCGGCGGCCGAGCGGCGTGCTGTAGCGCGGGCAGGGCATCTGCTTTTGGCGCGAGAAGAGGCGCGGTTGTCCCTTGTCCGGGGCGTCGCAGGAAACGAACGACGCGCCGCCGCCGGCCAAAGCGCATCGTGCGCCGCACAACAGGCGGCGAAAGGTCATCGGATTTTTTTGGCTACTTGTGAATGCTTGGTGGGGCGACGGCTTTTGCGGGCGGACTGGCGCGAACCGGAGCGACCGCTGGCCGCTCGTGGACGATAGAGACGACGGCCGCAGGCCGAAACAGTGGACGACTCGCGCTCTCCTTCCACTCCCGGACGTTTTTTTTTGCCACAGAGGCCTATGGCATCCCACGCCTCATCGCCCGGCGCACCTCGCCCTTGGGACAACCACAAACCCAAGATCCGCGTGCGCCGCGACGAAGGTCACGAAGAACCCCACGCCAAAACCAACGCGATTAACGCCCTCGCACCGGAAGGAGGTCGCGCACGCGGACGGCGCCCGCGGCGACGTCGGGCGACGCCATGAAGCGGATGTTGCCCGGGAGCCGCCGCGCGTCGGCGCCGCCCGCGAGGAAGGAGAACTGGAGCAGCACGCGCTGCTCGCGCGACGCGTTCTCCGTGCCCTGGTGGTGCGCGCAGGCGTCGAAGAGGACGAGGTCGCCGGCGCGCAGCACCATCGCCGCGGGCGCGAGGTCCGCGAGCGGGTCGCCGGGCGGCGCGCGCGTCGCCTCGCACATCGTCGCGGGCCGCCCCGTGTGCGCGGCCCGCGCGGCGTGGAAGGCCGCCGTGTGCGTGCCGGGGTAGAAGAGCGTCGGCCCCATGTCCGAAGTAACGTCCTGCAGCGCGACGAAGCCGTTGCCGTAGAAGAGGCCGGGGACGGCGTCGATGTCCGCGTGGATGTGCTGGCGCGCGGCGCCGGGCAGCGCGACGATGGCCTGCAGCGTGCGCAGGCTCCCGTCCGCGCCGAAGACGTCGACGAAGAGCGCCGCGTGGGTCCCCACGAGCCGCCGGACCGCGGCCATCGCCGCGTGGTCGAGGGGCAGCGGCAGCGTCAGGCGGCCGGCCTCGCCGCCGGCGAGCGCGGACCCGTACTCCGCCACGAGGTCCGCGCGCACGCGCGCGCAGAGCGCGGGCGGCAGCGCGCCGCGGACCACGACGAAGCCGTCGCGCCGCAGGTCGTCGGTCGCTGCTGCTGCATCGCAGCGCGCTTCGCAGCGCGTCGCTGGCCTGCTGGGCAGCAACGCGCAGAGCGCTGCGGCTGGCGCCGCGCAGAGGATGCGATGAGCCATTGCGCCCTTCAAGTTGGAAAGTTGCAGTGATTCGTTTAGATTTTTTTTTCTGGGGCAGCCCGACGTCGCGCGGCCATGGCGGTCCCCGAGGAGATCCTCGGCTTGGACCTCACGGTGGCCATCCTCGTCGTCGCCCTCGTCGTCGTCGTGCTCTTGGCGTGCTGGGGCGTCCGGAGCGCGTTTCCCAAGGAGGACGACATGTTCCGGCGCTTCCCGAGCTGCGGCCGCGCGCACCTGCCGGGCCTCAAGGAGACCGTCGCGACGCCCTACCACAACTACAGCTCCGACACGCTCCTCATCCACGGCTGGGCCGACGCCGCGGCCGTGAAGTCGCGGCTCC
Organism: Aureococcus anophagefferens; assembly: GCF_000186865.1. NCBI lineage: Eukaryota > Pelagophyceae > Pelagomonadales > Pelagomonadaceae > Aureococcus > Aureococcus anophagefferens. The sequence continues at coordinate 1,942,814 of NW_008705564.1, read as the reverse complement.
CGGCCGGCTTCCACCCCGTCACGAACGCCAAGACCGGCAGGGCGATCTGCACGTTCTGGGTCGTCAACTACCGGAAGACGACCGTGGGCCCCTACAAGGAGCTCGTCGTCGTCTACGTCGTCGCCGACGAGCCGGGCGTGACGATCACGTGCGGCTCCGTGCACTGCGTGAACGTGATCAACACGAGGCCGGGCGTCCGCCAGTACATCGACAAGCTGTGGCTCGACGAGGCGCTGCCCATCGAGTACGGCCGCCACCTGCTCGGGTGCGACAAGCACAAGGGCAGCGTCATGCAGGTGGACCGCACCGGCGACACGCTCGACTTCAAGTTCGTCGACGAGAGGGAGGGCGACGAGCTGCTCTCCGGGTCCCTCGACGTGCCGGAGTCGTTCTTCGGCCACTACGTGGCGCACCTGCCGTTCCTCGTCTGGGAGATGGGCCTGACGAAGGCGACGTTCTTCGTCATCAACCCCTCCGAGTTCATCCGCTGGGCCGCGACGGGGCCGCCGGGCGTCGGCGCGGGCCTCGCGCCGGCCGTCCCGCTGGACGCGTCGCCGCTCTGGGGGGCCGTCTTCGTCACGGACCCGCGCTTCACCTGGCACAAGCGCGGCGACATCCTCAAGGTGGGCAAGCGCTTCGAGTTCCTCAAGTTCGAGCCGGCGCTGTACCAGCACGACCGGCGCCTCAAGGCCGTCCTCCTCGGCGCCTGGGGCCACAAGCGCCACGACGGCGCCGTCGCCGACGCCGTCTGAGGCGCCTAAGCGTACGACGGCGCCGCCCGGGGCGCGTACGCTCGGTCGATTAGGAGAGCCCCCCGGGCGGCCTCTCCCAGGTCGGGAGCCGCCGCGGCGGCGCCGCGGCGCAGCTCAGCCGCTCCGGCAGCCGCGTCGCCGCGTGCCTCGCGTAGAAGGCGTCGAGGAAGGCGCGCGTGCCGTTGGCCATGGGCGGGAGGTGCGTGCCGCGGTGGAGCCCCCGGTCGTGGGCGTCCTCGGGCCTCGTGCGGTTCGCCGCCGCGAAGGCCTCCGCGCCGCCGCCGAGGCCCGCGAAGGCCGCGACGCGCCGCATCGTCTCCGCCGGCCGCCGCGCGACGTCCTCGACGCGGACGCGCAGGAGCCGCGCCTCGCCGCAGTTGAAGGCTTTCTCCCAGGGCTCGAGGAACGCGTCGTAGAAGCCCAGGAGGACGCGGCCCGGCGGGCACGCGGCGAACGGCGGATTCGCGAGCACGCCGCAGACCCAGAGCGCGCAGCTCCGGTCGTCCCAGTCCAGCGCCGCGCAGGCGTCGATGCGCGCCGCCTCCCAGCGGACGACGGCGTCGAAGTGGTCCGGCGACGGCGCGTAGCGGTAGACGAAGGGCGGCGCGAGGCCCGGGAGCCTCGGGAGCGCGCAGCTGCTCTCGCGGGGCGCGCCGCGCGCGCGCTGGAAGGACGCGAAGTACCTGTAGTCGCTGTAGGCGCGGTCCGCCGCGTCGCGGACCATGGCGACGACGCGCGCGCCCGCGCCGAGCGCGGCGCGCGCGAATTTCGGCGCGACCTGGCGGCCGGCGCCGCCGGTGCGGCAGTACGTGTTCGCGGGCGTCCCGTCGAGGCCCACGAGCGCCGCCGCGCGCGCGACGGCGCCCTCGAAGGCGCCGCCGTCCTTCGTGTTCGCGACGCGCGGCGCGCCCGCGGCGGGGTGGGCCCGGCGCCAGGCCTCGTCGACGGCGCGCGTGACGGGGCCGAGCGCGCCCGCGGCGTAGTCGTACCAGCCGTTCTTCCGGTCCTGGCCCGCGTAGCACCAGAAGTTCGACTCCTTCCGCGACGCGTCCACGAGCACGTCCGGGTGCGTCGCGAGGCGGTGGTACATGTCCGTGGTCCCCGTCTTGTGGGCGCCGATGACGAGCACGGCGGGCAGGCAGCCGACGCGCTCGCCCGGCGCGAGCGGGCCCCGCGCCGCGGCGGCGTCACCGGGCTCGGCGCGCCACCACTCGGGCGGCGGCGGCGCGTAGACCATGCGCTGGCGGAAGCAGCGCGACCGCAGGCCGGGCAGCGGCGGCTCCGTGAGCAGCCGGAGCTGGCTCGTCATCTCGGATCGCCGCTGCGGCGGCTTCACGACGCTCGGCAGCGTCGCGAGCGCCGCGCTCACGTCGTCGAGCGACGCGCACGACGGATCCGCGGCGACGGCCGCCGCCGCGAAGAGGAGGCGCCTCATGCCAACCATCGGTCGGTGCAGCCCCGGCAAGAAGCCAGACGTTCCCGCGCTGGGCGCTGCCCCGGGCGCTGCCCAGGACCATGTCCGGCGCCGTGCCGTCGCCCTACCGCGACGTCCAGACCCTGCGGCGCGTCGTGCGGCGGAAACGAACGGAGAAGGAGCGGCTCCTCGACGGCGAGCTCCCGACGTCGAACGTCTACTTTACGCAGTTCGAGCAGACGGACCACCAGGAGCGGCACATCATCGAGCGCATCGTCGAGCGCAACGTGCTGCTCGACGAGATCTACGACGTCATCGAGTACGACAAGGAGAACAAGCCCTGGCCCAAGTCCAAGGCGCTCAGGGCGCTCATCGGCATCCGGAGGGCGACCTTGGCCGTCGTCATGGCGATCCGGAGCTGGCGCGTGTCCGTGGGCGACCGGCCCTTCCTCCACCGCGGCGAGAACTACCTGCTTACCGTGCGCGACGACATGGACGTGCTCCAGGACATCGACCCCGTGAAGCACTTTGGGTTCTTCCTCGGGAGCCGGAACCCGTTCGTGCTCCCGCTGCGGCCGCTGCACGTCACGAAGCGCGCGCTCGGCAAGCGGGGCGAGCAGAAGCTGCTGAGCCCGGCGGAGGAGGACCTCGCGCGCGAGTTCGCGACGGTGAGCCGCGTCGACGAGGAGGACTTCCTCGTGTGCCACGAGTATTTGGTGGAGGAGGAGCGCGCGCGGACGAAGCGGAAGCGCGGGTCGCGCGAGCGCAAGTGGGGCTACGACAAGTGGGTCGGCGGCCTCGCCTGGGCGCCGCCGCCGAAGCCCGTGGCCCGGCGGCGCACGACGCGGCGCACGATGATGACGACGTGGATCGCCAAGGACGGCGGCGAGGTCGCGCGCGACGCGCTGCGCGACCCGGCGCGGGACGCGGGCGACGCGACGTCGCTTCGACGTGCGCGTGCCGCGCGCGATCGTTCCAGAGAACGGATCCCCGCTTCTTTAGCGCTCCCAGGGACGATCGCTCGTCCAAACACGAGCCGAAACGAGTGGAAACCGACCGAGAGAGGACCCTCCAAAGTTGGGCGCGTCGCACCCTCGTCCCGCCCAGGCCCGACCTGCTCGCGGCCAAGTTCAGGGCCAAGCGCGAGTCCGGCAAGGTCGACTTCCGGCCCGCGGTCGGCAAGGGCTCCGCCAAGCCCCAGGACGCGGGCCTCGCCATCCTCGCGGGCCAGGACACGTCCCTCGCGGACGTCATCCTCCGCAAGGTCGCGTTCGAGGACCACGTCCGCGCGTCCGTGCGCACCGCGAGCCCCGCGGCCGGGCACCGGAAGCTGCCCGCGGACCCGCGCGCGCACCGGGGCGGTAAGAGCGCGTGATGGGGCGGGGGGCGCGTCGGCGCGTTTGGGGCTCCGCGCGTGCGCGCACGCACCGGGGCGGTAAGAGCGCGTGATAGGGCGGGAGGCGCGTCGCCGCGTTACCGATGGGGCTCCGCGCGAGCGGCGGGGGAGGGGAGCTGGCCGGATGGAACTCGGCTCCTGCGGGGGCGCTCAGTAGAGGCCGGCGACGACGTCGGCGTACTTCTCGAGGACGACCTTCCTCTTGAGCTTCATCGTCGGCGTGAGCTCGTTGCCCTCCTGCGTGAAGTCCACGGGGAGGATCGCGAACTTCTGGACGTTCTGCGCGCGGGAGATGGCGTTGGCGTTGGCCTTTTTGAGGCCGTCCTCGATCATCTTCTTGTAGTCCGCGGACGCGGCGGCGTCGGCGATGGTCGCGCAGCCGCAGAGCGCCGCGTCCTTGGCGAGCTCGGTGCCGAGCGGGAGGCCGTCCGCGTCGGGCTTCGTCTTGAGCGTGAGCAGCACCGTGAGGAACTTCTTCTGGTCGCCGACGACCATGGCGTTGGCGACGCAGTCGAGCTGGCGCTTGATCTCGTCCTCGATGAGCACGGGCGCGACGTTCTCGCCCGCGGCGGTGATGAGGATCTCCTTGATGCGGCCCGTGATCTTGAGGTAGCCGTCCTCGTCGATGGAGCCGACGTCGCCGCTGTGGAGCCAGCCGTCGGCGTCGATGGTCTTGTCCGTGGCCTCCTGGTTGTACATGTAGCCCATCATGACGTGGCGGCCGCGGAAGATGACCTCGGACGTGTCTTTCGCGCACGCGGTCTCCGTGCCCGGGATCTGGAGGCCGCACTTGCCGACGCGGAAGTTGTCCGCGGTGGACATGTTCGTCGGGCCCGTGACCTCGGACATGCCGAAGAGCTCGAGGATGTTGATGTCCAGGGACCCGAAGTACTTGAGGAGGTCCGTCGTGATCGGCGCCGCGCCCGTCGCGAAGAGGCGGCACCGGTCGAGGCCCAGCGCGCCCTTGATCTTGCCGAAGATGGAGCCGGCGACGAGGTTCGCCATGCAGTTGTTCGGGTCCGGGTCGCCCTGCTCCGCGGCGGCGTACTTGGCCGCGCCGCAGCCCTTGGCGAACGTCGCGACCTTGTCCTTCATCGACCCGGGCGTCGCGGCCTTGGCCTTCATGGCCTCGCCGAACTTCTCCCAGACGCGGGGCACGCCGAAGAAGACCGTGGGCCGCACCTCGCCGAGCGTGTCCTTGAGGGACCCCTTGAGCGCGTCGGGCCGCGCGAAGTGGAGCGTGCAGCCCGTCAGTATCGGCGCGACGACGTCCATCATCTGCCCCGCGATGTGGCTCAGGGGCAGGTAGGAGAGCACGTGCTCCTCCGACGTGCACTTGAAGACGTCGATGAAGCCCACGTGGGCCGTCCAGGTCAGCGAGTCGTGGCTGATCATGACGGCCTTGGGGTTGCCCGTCGTGCCGGAAGTGTAGATGAGCCTGGGCAGCAAAAGGGTGCGAAATTCCCAACTTCAAAGGCTCCTCTCTCGGTCGTTTCCCGCTCGTTTCGGCTGATTTTTGGACGAGCGATCATCTCTCGGAGCGCTCTCGAAGCGTGGGTGCTGTTTCCGAAACGCGCGCGCGCGGAACACTCACATTGAAGCGACGTTGAATCACCCTTTTGCTGCCCTGAGATGAGCGAGCAGCACTGGCCCGCGACGACCGCGCCCGCCTTCGCCTCGACGTCGTCGTCGGACACGCCGGCGCCCGAGGCGAGGAAGCCGGCCCAGTTCATGCCCTGGGCGCTCCCGATGGGCGCCGGCGTCGCCTCCTCGGGCAGGTACGCGACGAACGCGAGCACGGACGCGAGGCGCGCCGCGTCGACCTCGCGGAACTTGGCGAGCTGCTTGGCGCCCTCGGCGACGACGACCTTGGCCTTGCTGTGCTCGACGACGTAGGCGACGCCGTCGGGCCCGTTCGTCGCGTAGATGCCCGTGCCCATGGCGCCGATGAGCACCGCGCCGATCCACGTGAAGACCCACTCGGGCGAGTTGAAGCCGATGATGGCGACGGCGTCGCGCTCCTTGACGCCCAGGGCCAGCAGCGCCTTGGCGACCTTCATGACGTCCGCGTGGTAGCCGTCCCAGGTCCACTCCTTCCACGCGCCGTCGCGCTCGCAGCGCATGCTCACCTTGGACCCGCACTCCTTCACGGTCTTCTTGAAGATTTCCACGACGGTCGTCGGCGGCCGCGCCGCGGGGCCCGACGCGCCCATGCGGATCTCCACGGTCTCGTTGGGGTCGACGGTCGTGTAGCCCATGGTTGCGGTGTTAGATCCTCTGCCACAGGCCACACACCCTGTGCTCGCCACAGATCACAGATCGTGTGGCCAGTGCTCGATCGGGAAGGTGCAAGGAAGCGCCCCGAGCTAGAAGTCGATCGTTCTCCGAATTGCTCGGGCCGTTGTTGCCGCCGGGATCTAGCGGGGGGTAGCGACGTCCGGACGCCTCGGCGGGTCGCAGCGCGACAACATGGCCCTCGCTTCTTGGAGAGCGACGATCGTCGCCCGGTGGTGACGCAGCTCGGCAGCGGGCGCGCTCTGCTCACAGCTTGCCATCGTCGTCGGCCATCAGCACGAGATCCGAGTCAGCGGCGAGGGCAGCGACGTGGTGCCAGTGGGCTTCCTACAGCGGGGTCAGTGCGGGGTGTCGCGCTTGCACGTGCACGCGACGGCGCGGAGGAAACTCCAGAGCGAGGCGCTGCTGCTGGCCTCGACGGTACCCATATGTACAGTGTGGAAGTCGACGCCGACGCGCGGGGGCCGGCCCTCGCGCGGGTCGAGCCGCGCGGGGAGCCGGCGGCCGACGGAGCGCAGGACGTCGAGGTCGCGGCGCCGCGTGTGGACCCGCGCGACCTGGCGCGGGTCCAGGGGCCGGTCCCATCCCGGCTCCGGAGGTCCTCGCCCGCCGACGCCCTCGCGGCTCGCGACCCGCGCCGCGCCCCGGACCCCGCGCCCCGGACCGCGCGACGGCCGCGAGCGTTCGAAGGGACCGGTCTCTATCGACGGGGCCGCGCCCCGCCGGCCCCGGGGTGCCGCGCCGCGCGGCTCACAGGTTCTTGAGCTCGGTGAGGATCTCCTCCGACGCGAAGAAGTCGTCCTCGTTCGACGACGCGATGACGGTCACGAGCGCGAGCACGAGCGCGAAGAAGACGCCGCCGATGGCGATGGGCGCGACGAGGTCGCCGAAGCCCTGGGCCTCCTGGATGCGCGTGATGCAGCCCTTGCCCTGGACGAGCTCCTGGACGCAGACCCAGACGAAGCCCATCATCGCGACGCGTCCGTTCCAGACCTCGGCGTTGAGCGCGAAGCCCCAGGGCTGGCGGCCGACGTTGAGGTTCCATCGGAACTTGCGCATGCCCGTCTCGTCGAACTCGCTGTAGGACATGGCCGGGACCGTGAGTTTGGCGCGGCGCGCCGGGGCGGCGGCCGCGAGGGGCCGCGGCGCGACGAGGGCGCCGGCGGAGGCGGCGCAGGCGACGAGGAGCGCGGCGGCGCGGAGCGACGGCATGGTTTGCGTTTGTCGTGAGTGCGTGAGTGCGTGAGGCGCGTGCTGTGGCACTGCGACGGCGGCGGCGCGGCGTGACGCTGCTTGCTTGATGAAGCTCTCGGACGACGCACCGCTGCTGCCTAGTCAGCTTACGGCACCATCAACCCCAAATCCAAGTCCTTGCAGCACACACCTCGGGGCTGCCCGCAGCTCGAGGACGGCGGCCACCGTCCTCGGCCTTCCATACGCGCGCCAGCCCCAGGCCGACCCCCGGGCGGGGCGCGCCGCAGGACCCTCGGCCGCGTCCGCGCCGCCGCCGCGCGGCCCGGGCCGGGCTCGTCGGATCGCAGTTCCCCGGGCGACGCCACCGCCGCGCTCCCCCGCCCGCCCGCGGCCCGGCGGCCGCGCCCGCGCGTCGCCCGCCATGTACGCGTCCATGGTCGAGGCGGCCCAGGCGCCGTGGTGGAGCAGCAAGCCCGTCGACGACGAAAAAAGTAGCTCGTCCTTCTTTCCCTCGGTGAACAGCCTCTTCGGTCAGGCCGCCGGCCGGAAGAAGGACAGGGCGCCGCCCGACTCCTTCGCGAAGCGCGCGTCGGACCTCTTCGCGCTGGAGACCCGCGAGGAGCGAAAGGAAAAGGACTCCGACGACGACGTCGCCCCCCCGCGGCCGCGCGCGGCGCCGGCCGCGCCCGCCGCGGAGATCGTCCTCACCGCGCTGCCCGCGGACGACGGCGACGACGCGAGCGACGGCCCCGGCGTCGAGGACGTGCGGATCTCCGTGGGACTCCCGGACAACGACTCGCTGCGGACCGCGAGCCCGCCGGAGAGCGGGAGCGACGGCGGCGACTCGGACGGCGGCGACGGCGACGTCATGCTCATCCACCTGGAGGACGAGGACGACGAGGCCGACCGGACCGCGGGCAACGAGTGCTGGACCTGCCCGACGTGCACCTTCACGAACGTGCGCGAGGCGGGCGCGGGCGACTTCGGGACCTGCTCCGTCTGCGAGAGCCCGCGGCCCGAGGAGGCCGACGTCTTCGTCGCGTCGCCGCGGGCCCTCGAATTCGACGCGCCCTCCCCGGCCAAGCAGCGGCGGGGGTCGGGCATCTTCAAGAGGAGCGCCGGCGCGGACCGCCTCGCGGCGCTCCTGTCCATGGACATCGACGGCGGCGACCCGTCGCCGGCGGAGAACGCGTGGGCGGACGTCGCGACGAAAACACCGGACGACGCCGCGGACGCGGTCCCCGGGGATCTGATGGAGGACGAGGACGCGCAGATCGCCTACGGCGTCGCCGTGAGCCTGCTCGTGAGCGGCCTCGCGAAGAAGGACCTCGCCGCGGCGCTCGTCGACAACAGGGCAGGACAAGAGAGCGAAATTCCCAACTTCAAAGGCTCCGATCTCGGCCGTTTTCCACTCGTTTCGGCTGACTTTTGGACGAGCGATCATCTCTCGGAACGGTCTCGAAGCGTGGATGTTTTTCCCGGAACGCGCGCGCGCGGAACACTCAAGTTGAAGCGACGTTGAATCACTCTTGTCCTGCCCAGGTCGACAAGGGCTGGAGCGACATCGTCGCGAGGCGCGTCGCCAAGGACCTCGACACGCTCGGCGCGAACCTGAGCCGCGGCGGCTCCGGCGCCGGGGGCGGCTCCGGCGGCGCGGGCGCGCCGTCGACGCCCGGCGGCGGTGGCGACGCGCCGTCGAAGTCGCCGGACTGCGTCGCGCAGACGCCCTTCCCGCCGTCCGACGACAACGAAACGGTCGCCAAGTTCAAGAAGATGCTCAAGATGGGCATCCCCGCCGCTGCCGTCGAGGCGAAGATGAAGGCCGAGCGCTGCTCCAAGGCCGACATCGACGCCGCGCTCCGCGGGGGCGCGGGCGGCGCCGCGGCCGCGGCACCGGCACCGCCGGCGGCGCCCGCGGACGACGACGCGGCCGCGCTGGCGCCCTACCTGAAGATGCGCAAGTTCGGCGTCACCGTCGAGGGCGTGCTGTCCAAGATGGCCGCCGACGACGTCGACGCGGGCGTCGTCGAGCGCTTCCGGGCCGCGCACGGCCGCGGCGCCGCCGGCGCGTCGCCCGACAAGCACTCGCCCGCGGCCGCGGGCAAGCGCAAGCAGCGCCGCGCGACCATCGCCCTCCACTGGGAGAAGATGGACGGCGCGGCCAACGCCGAGAACTCCGTCTGGGCGACGCCCGCGTCCAAGGCGCCCGAGGACGGCGGCCTCGACGACGACGACGACGACGCGCCGGGCGACCACGCGGCGCTCGACCACGAGGACGTCGCCATGCTCAACGACATCTTCGCCGCCAAGGAGAGCCAGGTCGACGTCACCCAGCGCCGGCCCCGGGCCGCGAGCGCGAAGGCGTCGACGCTCGTCGATGGGAAGCGCGCGCAGAACATGACGATCGCGCTCTCCAAGTTCAAGCGCGCCTTCAAGGGCGACTTCGACCTGCTCTGGGTCGCCGTCGCCGAGCTGTCGCCCCGCCTCCTGCCCGACGCCCTCGAGCGGCTCCAGGCCGTGCTCCCGACGCGAAGCGAGTGCGACTCCGTGCTCAAGCACGTCGCCGCGGCCGACGACCCCGGGGCCGCGGAGAAGGCCCTGTCCACGGCGGAGCGCTTCGTCCTCAGCGCCGCGCGGGAGCCCATGCACGCGCGCTACCTCGACGCCGCGTCGTCGCGCGCGGCGTTCGCGCACCACGTCGCGGACGTCGAGCGGGCCTGCGGGTCCGTGACGACGGCCGCGGCGATCCTCGTCAAGAGCCGGGGCCTCACGCTCATCCTGCAGCGCATCCTCGCCGTCGGCAACGTCATGAACGCGGGCACGAAGAAGGGCGACGCGCGGGGCATCCGCCTCGGAAGCCTCCTAGCCATCGTGAAGACGAAGGGCCGCGACCGGCGGACGACGGTGCTGGACTACGTCGTCCAGGGCCTGCTGAAGCGGGGCCACGGCGCGGCCATGGAGGAGGTCGTGCGCACGCTCGGCGGCCCCGTCGCCGCGGCCGCGCGCGTGCCCATCGGCGAGCACGAGAAGGCCGTCGGCGATTTACGGTCGGGCGTCGTCCGCGCGCGCGACGTGCTCCGCGAGGCCGAGCGGGACCTCCGCGGCGCCGAGCGGGCCCTCGTGCGCGGCGAGGCGCGGGACATGAACGCCGAGGACTCGCGGGGCGGCTACCGGCCGCAGGCGTCCTTCGGGGGCAGCCCGTCGAAGCGATTAGACGACGGCGGCGCCGCGGGCGCGGGCGCGTGCGCGGCCGCGCGGGGCCGCGCCGTCGCGCGGCTCCGCGACTTCACGGGCCAGGCCGAGCGCAAGCTCGAGTACCTGAGCGTGAAGCACCTCGGGCCCATGGGCTTCCGGCTCAAGGCGCTCTGCGAGTACTTCGGCGAGTCGACGCAGGCCGCGGGGCAGCCGACCTACGTCTTCGAGACCATGCACGCCTTCCTCGCGGCCTTCGCCGACGCGCTCCGGTCCGCCCAGCGCGCCCAGCGCGACGCCGACCGCAAGGCCAAGGCGACGGAGCTCAAGGCCGCGGCCGCGAGGCCCGCGGCCGCGCCGCGCGGGCCCGCGCGCGCGCCGCGCAAGGCGCCCGTCGAGCCCGCGAGCGCCGTGTCGCCGTCGAACCCGCGCGCGCGGAACGACTCCGAGTCCTTCGACGACCTCATCGGCCGGCCCGAGAGGAGCGGCTCCAACGAGGACGAGGTCGACACCGCGCGCGGCTTCTACATGTCCGCCAAGCCCAAGAAGCCGCCCGCGCCCTGACCGGGCGCGCGGCGCCCCCGGCGTAACACCTTCCTGCTGCTTCACGTCCGCGCCTCGCATCGTGTTTGTTCCGTCGTTTCGAAGACAGGTTTCAGTGAAGTTTTCAATAAAGGCATCTTACAGAAGATACCACAGAGCGGATCGGGGATGATGTGCGTCGTCCGCCCCGGCGCCCGCTGTTGAGCGCGGCGCGCCCGTCGCGACCGCCCCGGGCCGCCTTCGCCGCCGCCGCACGTCCGCGCCGGTCGCCGCAGCCCCGAGCCCGCCGCTCCGCGCGCGGCTCGGCGCGGCGCGGGCAGCCGCGCCGCGACCATGATGATCTCGCTCATCGTCGTGGCGCTCGTGGGCATCGGGTTCACGCGGCTCACGATGCTCGCCCTCGAGCTGCGGGACAACTTCGACGAGGTCGCCGGCGAGGAGCCCATCGACATGGGCCGCAAGCGCGTGGACGCGCACAATCGCATGCGGAGCATGGCCAAGCCCGCGCACCTCGTCTTCAAGAACGACAACCAGTTCGAGGTCGCGCGGCGCGGCGACGGCGACACCTACACGGCGGCCGTGAGCGAGAAGCTCTCCCAGGGCTTCTCGAGCCTCTTCGCGTCGTCGGCGCCGGCGGCGGACGGCGACGTCGAGAAGGGCGTCGACTGCGCCAAGGGCGCGTCGGAGAAGCTCATCTACGACGACGAGTCGACGGCGGAGACCGAGTCGCTGCTGGACCCGACGGACGCCTGCACGATCTGCTTCGAGAAGGCGAAGAACGCCGTGATCCTCGACTGCGGCCACGGCGGCTGCTGCTACAACTGCAGCATCGACGTCTGCGTCACGTCGGGCATGTGCCCCTTCTGCCGCAAGGAGATCGGCCAGATCGTCACCATCGGCCTCGGCACCATGACCGTCGACGACAGCGGCCGCAAGGTCATCCCCGTCATCGGGCCCAAGTGACGCGCGCGCGCCACCGCGGGAGAGGCCTTAGGGCGAGCCTTGTGCTCGCGGGGGGCGGGGCGCGGCGCGCCCGCGCGCGCCTCAGTTGCAGCAGCCCGGCACGGGCGCGCAGTCGTCCTCGGCGTCGCGGTCGACGGCGTCGAGGAACGTCTTCGCGTTCTGGAAGAGCTTCATCCAGGGCGACGCGGCCTCGAGGCCCGGGAGGCCCGGGGGCTTGTAGGGCCACTGCCAGGGCAGCACGCAGCGCTCCGGGTGGGGCATCATGGCGAGGTGCTTGCCGCAGGGCGAGCAGAGCGCGGCCGCGCCGCGCGCCGCGCCGTTCGGGCAGAACGGGTACGCGTCCGTCGGCTCGCCGGCGTCGTCCGCGTAGCGCACGGGCGCGAGGCCGCCGTCGAAGACGGCGCGCTCGACGTCGGCGTCGGGGAAGTGGGCGCGGCCCTCGCCGTGGGCGACCCAGACGCCGAGCGTCGCGCCGGCCATGCCCGCGAGCAATTTGGCCGGCGACTCGAGGACGGCCACCGAGAGCCAGCGGGACTCGAACTTGCGCGACGCGTTGTGGACGAAGCGCGGCTGCGTCTCGTAGGCCGCGTCGCAGGCCGGGAGGCCCGGGACCCAGCCGAGGAGCGCGAGGAGCTGGCAGCCGTTGCAGACGCCGAGCGAGAAGACGTCGCTTCGCGCGCGGAACGCCTCGAACTGGGGCCGGAGCGCGTCGTTGAAGCGGATGGCGCCGGCCCAGCCCTTGGCCGAATCGAGCACGTCGGCGTAGGAGAAGCCGCCGACGAAGGCGATGCCCCGGAACCGGTCGAGCGTCACCGCGCCGGACGCGACGTCCGCGACGGCGACGTCCCAGGGCTCGAGACCCGCGAGGTGGAAGGCCGTGGCCATCTCGCGGTCGCCGTTGGAGCCCTCGCAGCGCAGGATGGCCACGGGCTTGGCGTTCCGCGACGGCGTCGTGGCCGCCGGCGCCGCGGCGAAGGGCACCGCGTACTTCGGCGGCGTCCGCGCCGCGAGCGTCGCCATCTCCGCGTCGACGCAGGCGCCGTCGCGGCCGTGGACGCGCTCCATGGCGAAGGCCGTCGCCTCCCAGGCGGCCCAGAGCTCGAGCACGGGCGCGTCGAGGACCGCGGCGCCCGCGACGGCGATCCGCGCGGTCCGCTCGCGCGTCGCCCGGCCGACGACGGCCGCGTCGACGTCCGCGGCTTTGAAGGCGGCGAGGACGGCGGCGACGCGTTCCGGCGCGACCTCGAGGACGAGGCCCGGCGCCTCGTGGAAGAGCGCGGCCCAGGCCGGCGGCACGTCGCCCTCCGTCGTCGCCGCGCGCGGCGCGTCCACGGTCACGCCGCGGCCGCCCGCGAAGGCCATCTCGAGGACGCAGGTCACGAGGCCGCCGTCGCTGCGGTCGTGGAGCGATAGGAGGTCGCCGGCTTTGTGGAGGGCCTGCACGGCGTCGAACGCGCGCGCCGTCGCCTGGGCAGGAAAAGGGTGCGAAATTCCCAACTTCAAAGGCTCCTCTCTCGGCCATTTTCCGCTCGTTTCGGCTGACTTTTGGACGAGCGATCATCTCTCGGAACGGTCTCGAAGCGTGGATGCTTTTCCTAGAACGCGCGCGCGCGGAACACTCACGTCGAAGCGACGTTGAATCACCCTTGTCCCGCCCTGGCCGTCGCCTCGACGTCCGACTCGGGCGCGTCGCGGCCGAGCTGCCCGAGCGCCTGCGCGAGCGCCGAGCCGCCGACGTCGAGCGTCGGCGCCCCCGCGAGGTCCACGAGGACGAGCACGCCGTCGTCGGCCTTGAGGTCGCAGGTGAGCACGCGCGCGACGTCGACGCACGGCGCGTACGCCGTCAGCGTCAGCGCTCCCGGCGCCTTGACGACGGCGCCCGCGCCGTCGCTCGCGGCCATGGACAGCGAGTCCTTGCCGCCGTCGACGGCGCAGCCCGCGGCCATCAGGGCGTCGCACATGGCCTCGCAGGCCGCGTACATGCGGGAACCCTCGCCCTCCAGCTTCGCGGCCCACATCCAGTTCGCCGAGAGCCGGACGTCGCGGCGGTCGCTCACGGGCGCGGAAACGAGGTTCGTGAGCATCTCGCAGACGGCGCGGCGCGCCATGCGCGCCGGGCTCAGCGCCGAGAGCTGGGGCGCCTCGCCGACGGCGACGGCGACGCCCTCGGTCGAGAAGTGGCTCCGCGCGAGGACCGCGCAGTTGCTCAGCGGCAGCTGGAAGGGCCCCACGCACTGCTGGCGCGCGACGAGGCCCGTCACGGACCGGTCCGCCTTGTGCACGAGGAAGCGCTTCGAGCAGACCGCGGGCAGGCCTAAAACGCCCTCGAGCGCCGCCCGGAAGTCCGGCGGTCCGCCGCCGAAGAGCGCCGCGGCCGCGACGTTTAGCGGCGTCGGGGCCACGTCCGGCGTCGTCGATTCGAAGACCTTCTTGGGCATGTCCGCGAGCACGAGCTCCAGGGGCAGGTCCACGATCTTCGCGTCGGAGCCGCCGCGGCTGTCGACGACGACGACGCGGCCGTCGGCGGCGACCTCGCCGACGACGTCGACGTGGCAGCGCTCGCGCTCCGCCATGGCCCGGAGCAGGGGGATGTCGCGAGGGTCGACGAGGAGCGCGTTCGACTCCTGGTACTCGGCGCCCCAGAGCTCGAGCGGCGTCATCGTCGCGTCGCCGAGCGAGAGCCGCGCCAAATCGTAGCGCGCGCCGTGGGTCTCGACGATCTCCTTGAGCACGTTGCCGTTGCCGCCGCAGCCCTGGTCGTGGATGGACACGATGGGGTTCGCCGCGCCGCGCTCCGCGCACGCGCGGATCACGCGGTTCATGCGGTTCAACATCTGCGCGTCGCCGCGCTGCACCGCGTTGAAGTCGAGGTCCGCGCGCTCCGCCGTGGAGACGCGCGACGACGCGGCGCCGCCGCCGAGGCCGATGCGGTAGGCCGGCCCGCCGACCTTGACGACGGCCATGCCCGGCGCGGCCGCGTTTTTGGCGCAGTGGCGCGCGTCGAGCCATCCCACGCCCGCGGAGAACATGACGGGCTTGAGCCACTCGCAGCGGTCGCCGGCCGCGTCGACGCCGCCGAAGGACCGGCAGTAGCCGCAGACGACGGGCTCGCCGAACTTGTTGCCGTAGTCCGACGCGCCGTCGGACGCGTCGCGGAGGATCTGCCGCGGCGACGCGAGGTGCGCGGGGTAGGCTCTCGAGGGATCCTCCCCGGCGATGGCGTGGCCGTCGAGCAGGAGGTTGCCCACGCAGTAGCCCGCGACGCCGGCCATGGCGTGCGCGCCGCGGCCCGTCGCCTGCACGTCGCGGAGCCTCCCGCCCGCGCCCGTCTCCGCGCCCGGCAGCGGCGCGACGGCGCAGGGGAAGTTGTGCGTCTCCGCCGTGAGCAGGCTGTGGAGCGTGCGCTGCGTCTCGACGAGCCGCGACGGGCCGTAGGCCGCGGGCGGCGGCGCGCCGCCGAGGTCGCCGCGGACGGCTTTGTCCGCGGCCTCGCACGCCTCGGGCACGAGCACCGTCGCGGCGCCGCCCGCGATGGCGCTCGAGTTGTCGTGGAAGGCGATGACGCTCACGTCGTCCCGGCCGTCGCGGGCCGCGGCGGCCTTGGCGGCCTCGAGCGTCGCCTTGACGAGGCGGAAGAGCGACTTGTCCTTCTCGACGCCGTCGACGACCTGGCGCCCGGAGAAGAACCAGTGGCGCGAGTGCTCCGAGTTGGACTGGGACATGTCGTAGAGCTCGACGTCCGTCGGGTCGCGGCCGAGCTTCGTCGCGAAGAGGTCCGCGTAGTACTCGACGTCGAACGCGTCGAAGCCGAGGCCCCGCGCGTCGCTCGCGTCTTTGAGCGCGGCCGCGCCGCGCGCGACGACGTCCACGGTCCCGACGGCCGTGTCCGCGGCGGGCGCCGCGGCCTCGGCGAAGAAGGGCGCCGCGCCGCCCTCGTAGACGCACTCGGTCATGCGGTCGTGCACGTGGTCCGCGACGGCGGCCGCGCCGAGCCGCGCGCCGCCGGCCGCGCACGCGTAGCGCCGGCTCCGCTCGACGCGCCGCAGGCCCGACACGCCGCAGGCCTCGGCGATCTGCACGGCCGTCGACGACCACGCGCTCGCGAACGCCGGCCGCGGGCCGACCTCGACGCTCACGGCCTCGCCGAGGAACGACGCCGCGCCCACGTCCTCCGGCGCGTAGGTCTCGCTGAGCAGCCACACGAGCGTCTTGGCCGCGGCCCGGGCGTCGCCGGCGCTCATGGCCGCCGCCGTGACGTTGAAGCAGTGCTCCGCTTGCACCGCCACGGGACCCGCCGCCTTCGTCGCCGACGCGATGGCCGACCCCACGGCGCAGCAGGCCGCCTCGTCGACGACGCCGCGCCGGTACAGCCGGAATGGCGTGCCACCCTCGAGCGCCGCGGCGACGAAGGACTCCGTGGCGGCCATGGTTGTGCACTTGGAGTTGTCGGCAGATGTGCCCATCAGGCGAGAGCACCTCCTCTTTGAATATAAAACTGCATCATCAGCCCCAACGGATGCCGAGTGCGAAGGCCTGTGAGAGGATGTCCAGGCGTACTGATGGGGCTTCAACGTGGGACTGGGACGTCTAGCCCGGTGGTCTCGACGTGGAGGGGTCTCGAGCTCGGGCAACCCTGACCAGCCGCTCCGCGGTTCGACGCCACGGGTCTCCGGTCCTTCGCGGCGGCTCGCGAGGCGCCCGTGCCACATTGTCGAAACCCAGGTCGACGCGGCGTCGTCCCCCCGACGAGCACCTCCACCAGCAACCTGCCCCGAGTCGATGGTACGGCACGTGTTACTGGACATCGTGGATACGGTGGATGGCCTCCGGCTCCCGTCGGCGCCCGCCCACTGTGAAACACCGGATTTTTTCAGGAGCTGCGCGCGCGGGGAAGATGACCGAGTTTGAAGGGGCACCCCAGTTCGGGAAGTACGGGCTCGCGCCGAACTTAAAGGATCGCCAATAAAGGGGCGCCGACGACGGCGGGAAACATGCGAAGTTGAGGTTTCATGTTCCGGAACCATGTTCCGCTAAATTTCGAGGGCAGGCGTCGCCGGAACAGCGTCTGGGGGCTGCACCGGTACGCCGGAACGGCCGGAACGCGCCGGGAGTCGCGCGCTCCGGAACACAGCCTTCTGCCGGCGCACGCGCGCGGCGCGCGCCGGAACATGTCTGAGGAGTTCGTGCTGTCGGATTCGATCTCTGCGGCTGCGGTGTGCGCGTCCCGATTCGATTTTGGCAGCCCCGTATATATTGCCGTTACAGTTTGACACATCGAACGATATTGACCTCCCCTGTGCTGTTTTCTGTCCGGTGTAGGTTCGAATACCCACGCGCGCGTGGCTTCTGTCGTTCTCGTCGTCGTCGTCGAGCTTCGGGTGGACCTTGGCGTTGGCGGCCTCGAGC
The DNA here is from genome assembly GCF_000186865.1 of Aureococcus anophagefferens. Taxonomy (NCBI): domain Eukaryota; class Pelagophyceae; order Pelagomonadales; family Pelagomonadaceae; genus Aureococcus; species Aureococcus anophagefferens. The sequence continues at coordinate 1,925,659 of NW_008705564.1, read as the reverse complement.
GCGCGGTACTTGCGCGGGAGCGGGTAGATCTCGTAGTACTTCTTGCGGTGGTGGGGGAGGACGTGGTACTTGACGAAGCCCATGTGTCTTCGGATCTGGGCGTCGCGGTATTTGTAGGCGTCGGCCTTCTCCTTGACCTCCTTGTTCGCGGCCGCGGAGCGGAGGTCCTCCTTCTTCATCGAGAGCTCGATCTTCTTCCGGTTCCACCAGCCCTCGCCGCCGATCTGCGTCATCATGCAGTTCTGGAGGGAGAAGGCGGGGAAGAGCACGGCGGGGTACTGCTTGTGCATGGACGTGAACTCCTCGAAGTCGAACTTGCCGTCCTTCTTGTACCTGGCAGGAAATTCCCAACTTTGGATACTGACATCTCGGTCATGTTCCACTCGTTTCGGCTCATTTTTGGACGAGCGATCATCTCTCGGAGCGTTCTCGAAGCGTGGATGCTTTTCCGGAACGGTCGCGCGCGGAACACTCATGTCGAAGCGACCTTGAATCACTCTTTTCCCGCCCTGTTCTCGTACCGGATGTTGTCGAGCGCGTACTGCACGTTCGTCGACATGTTGCCGCAGTGCATGGCGTCGACGAAGAGGCGCATCTCCTCCTGCGTGATGTAGCCGTTCTTGTCGCGGTCGAAGACGTAGAAGCAGAACTGCAGGATCTCCGGGATCTCGAAGAAGCAGAACGTCGTGATCGCCGCGACGAACTCGCCAAAGTCGATGGCCTCCGGGTCCGCGCCCTCGATGAGGTCGAAGAGGCCGTCGCAGAAGAGGGTCCGCTGCGTGAAGAGGATGTCCGTGTAGAAGACCGACGTCGAGATGACGCCGAGGCGCTTCGTGTCGTGCTTCTTGAAGACCGACCAGAGCACGGCGATGTCGCGCTGCTTCATGCCAAAGGTCTGCATGGCCTTGACGATGCGGTCGTCGGCCGTCGGCGGCACGCTGAAGCTCAAGAGGTTGCCCATGGCGCGCTCACCGCCGCCTCCGGCCCCGCGGGCGCCGCGCCATCACGGCCCAATGGCGTTAAGGTGCAGTACACATATCTCGGAGGCTGCCCCCGCGTCTCTAGCAGCGCGCTCTAACCGCCCGCCTCCGCCGGTGGTCGACGCCCGCGCCAGGATGACGACGTGCGCGGCGGCGATCAAGAAGTTCGAGGAGAAGACCGGGGAGACGGCGTCGGACGCGAAGATCGTCAAGCTCTACTGCCAGATCCCGCCCATCGCCAAGCTCGACAGCTCCCTGAACAACCTCGCGGCCTGCGAGCGCGCCGCCGCGTCCCGCCGGTCCCCGGGCGCCGCGCCGCGGCCGGGTGCCGGGGCCGCGCGCCGGGGCGCCCGCCGGGGCCGCCGGGGCCGCCGCCGCGCGCGCGCGACGCGCGCGCGGCCCGCCGGCGACCGCGCGCGCGCGCGCAGGCACCTGCAGCTGTCGACGAACAACATCGACAAGATCGGCCTCGCGTTCACGGGGCTGAAGAACCTCAAGATCCTGTCCCTGGGGCGCAACGTCGTCGCCGGCGCGTCTCACTCGCGCGCTCGGGGCCGCCTCGGCCGCCGCGCGGCCGGACCGCGCGCCGGGGGCCCGCGCGCGCGACCGCGCCGGCGCGACCGCGCGGGCGCCGGGCGCAGGTCATCAAGAAGATCGAGAAGCTCGACGACCTCGGCGACTCGCTCGAGGAGCTCTGGATCAGCTACAACCAGATCAGCGCGCTCGAGGGCCTCCACGCGATGACGAAGCTGACGACGCTCTACATGAGCAACAACAACCTGAAAAACTTCGCGGAGCTCGAGAAGATCGCGGGCCTGCCGAACCTGAAGGACGTGCTCTTCGTGGGCAACCCCATGTACGAGGGCCTCACGGCCGCGGAGTCCCGCATCGAGATCCTCCGACGGCTCCCGAACCTCGCGAAGATCGACGGCTCCATGGTCCTCCAGCGAGACCGCGACGAGGCCGCCGCCGCCGCCGCGGAGGAGTAGGCGGCGCGCGGCGCGCGCGCTAAGCACTCCGCTAAGCACGGCGCCCGAAGGGCCAACGTGCCGTTAAGTCTAACTTAAGAATCTATCGGCAACGACTCTGTTTTGTGAGAGCGCGCGCTGGGGCCGCCATGGGGGCCGGCGCGTCGGCCAAGGAGGCGCCGCTGGAGTCGAGCGACCCCGAGGAGCAGGCGATCTACGCGCGGCTCAAGGCGCGCTACGACGGCGAGTCGCCGGCCCTCGGGAGCGATGTTGAGCGCGACGCGCTCTACGCGACCCTCAAGAAGGAGTACGACCAGTGGCTCAGCGACGGCCACGACGCGCACCCGCACGCCATCTCGGCCGGCGACGTCGTCCAGGCGCCCGTCGACGGCCTCTACTTCGAGGGCGTCGTCACGCACGTCGACGCCGAGGGCGCGCACGTCGACTTTGGGGACCACGACATCCAGGTCGTCGACGCTGGCGCGTGCCGCCGCGTGCTCAGCTGGAGCGTCCTCGAGGTCGGCGACACGGTGCAGGTGCGCGAGGAGCACTCCCACCTCCTCTTCCTCGGCACCGTCGACGCCGTGAACTTCGGGGACGAGGGCGAGCCGCCGCGCCGGAAACGACCCGCGGAATGGACGCGTCCGGCGAAACGGCTCCAGCTCGGTCACATCGAAGTCGTTTGGGCTGATTTTTGGACGAGTCGTTTTCTCTCGGCGAGCTCTTTTCAGACCGTGAAGAAAGCATGTCGAAACCGCATTGACGTCGTGTGTGAACAGTTTCGTTTCCCGCCCAGGCGAGCCGCGCTACGACGTCGCCTACGACGGCGAGGCCGACGTCGAGGCCGACGTCGCGCCGAGCCGCGTGCGCAAGGTGCGGAGCGCGCGGTCCACGGCCGTGAAGCGCTGGAAGGAGGCCTTCCACGCCGTCGTCGCCTGCCACGCGTTCAACCGCGCGAGCCTGCCCTTCGCGGCCGTCGGCGGCCGCGACGCGATCAAGTGCGCCATCGACCACCACCACGGCCCCGGCGACGACGACGCGCACCACGGCGACGACGACAAGGCCGTCGAGGACACGCCCGTGTCGCCGCGCGCGACGGCGTTCGTCGGCGGCGAGCCGCTCGTCGTCGGCGACATCGTCACGTGCCGCCCCGCGCGGAACTCAAATCTTCAACCCGACTTCAATGTGCGCGTAATCGAACGGATTGCGCCTGACTCTTGGGCTGTGCTTCGAGGCCTCGACGAGAGCAATCGATTCGTCCAAGAATCAGCCGAATCGACGTCGATTTGGCCGAGCTCGAGAGGTTTGAAGTTTTTGCCGGACGGCGCGTTCCACCGGTCGGTTTCCACACAGGTGCCGCCCGCCCGGCGAGGACCTCTGGTGCGAGGGCGTCGTCACGGACGCGGACGCGAAGCGGGGCCGCGCGCTGATCCACATCACCAACGAGGACACGGAGGAGCACGCGGGCAAGGACCTCTGGGTGCCCCTCGACGCCGCCGGCGGCCGCGCCGAAGCCGACCGCCGGTCCCGCGCGCGCCAGCCGAACGTCGCGGCGCGCGCGCGCCGTCGCGGCGCCGTCGGTTCGCGCGATGCTCGGACGCGTCGCGCGCGCGCGCCGAGCGCGCCGCGGGGGGGGGGGGGACCCGTCGTTCGACGCGCGCGCCGCCGCCGCCGCGACGGTCCGCGGCCGCGCGCAGATCGCCAAGAAGTTCCACTGGCACACGCTCGAGGTCGGCGACCGCGTCGAGGCGCAGCCCCGCGACGAGGCGCTCTGGTACAGCGCCATCGTCCTCGAGGTCACGCGGAGCCTCTGCGACGGCCACCTCGAGTACACGGTCCAGTACACGGACGAGCACCACCACAACGACGACGACGAGCACCACGGCCACGGCCACCCGGGCGAGGACGACGAGCACGAGATCGAGCACCACCTCCCGCCGGCGAAGCTCCGCAAGGTCCAGTCCGGCCGCTCCCTGACCAACGTCCAGCGCTTCAAGCTCGCGGGCCGCATGGTCTCCGCGATGCGCGCGTTCCGCGCGTCCGGGTTCACGCACAAGCACCACGACGGCGGCGCGGACGCCAAGGCCGACTCCAAGGCCGACGCCGCCGTCGCCGCCCTCGCGGCCAAGGGCGACGCCCCGGCCGACGAGAAGAAGTGACCCGGGGCGCCCGCCCCCCTAACTCTCCCCGAACGACGCGGGGCGCCGGGAGTGGCGCACGCCTGTTGAAGGCACGAGTCGGTTTTTTTTTGGGGGGGGGGTACGCCCAACAAGTCCAACTCTGTCAAGGACTCTGTCAAAATCGCCAAATGATTTAATTGTGGGCTTTTCTCTGAGCCGGCTGGCCAGAGGGGGGAGAGCGGGAGATTGGGCCTGTTTGTTCGGGCACTCGCATCAGCTCGCGTGCGCGCGGTAGGTGTTGCCTTGAACGTGCCGTGTCAGCAGGTGAGAAGGTCGAGGTCGAAGCTAGCCGCTCCACCCTCTCGATCTTGTCCTTCCGCAGCCGTGCGCACCCGGCGTCCGCTCGCAATGCAGCGCGCCGCAACGTGCGCGTCGCGTATTTATTTTTTGAACAAGGGGCGCAATTTTTTTTTTGCTTGTCGCGCGGAAACGCGTGTCACTATGAGTGGTTCTGACAGGCTCTCGTCGCACGCAGGCACCGCAATGAAGCTCATCGTGGCCGTCGCCGTCGCGTCGACCGCCAGCGCGTTCCTGCGCGCGTCCCCGGGCGCGGCGCCGCCTTCGCTGCGCGCCAAGAAGGACAAGGCCGCCGACGGCGACGCGGCGCCCGTCGAGGTCAACGCGCTCGGCAAGGGCTCCATCGTCGAGTTCGAGTTCAACAAGCACACGTGCATCGGCGTCGTCGACGCGCACATGGTCAAGGCCAAGGGCGGCCTCCGCTACGACGTCGTCACCGCCGACGAGAAGGTCCACGCGGGCGTCGCGCCCAAGGACATCCACTTCAGCGCGGCGCCGCTGCCCGGCGACAAGGGCGACAAGAGCCCCATGAAGCGCATCAAGGACTTCGAGGACGTGCTGGCGACGTCGGCGGCGCGCCTCGTCGACCCCGAGGTCCTCGAGATCTGCTACGAGCTCGCGGCAGAGGAGGACGACGGCAAGGTCTTCCGCGTCAAGGAGATCGCGAAGCTCTTCGACGAGGGCACGTCGCCCGTCGACCTCTACCGCACCTTCCGCATCATGACGTCCGAGCTCGGCCGCGTCTTCTTCAAATCAGCAAAGGGCGAGGCGGCGGCCTTCAAGGCCAAGGCGCACAAGGCCGTCGACGCGGCCAAGGTCACGCTCTGCAACACGCACGGCGACGACTACGGCGAGTTCTGCCTCGTCTAGGCCGGAGGACGCCTCCCGCCCCCGCACTCGTTCCGAACCCGCCGCGGGCGTCGCCCGCCTCGCGCCGCAAGCAGCCCGCCGCCGCCGACTCGTCCGTCGCGCCGCCGAGCGAACACGAGGCCCCTAAGCACCGCCGCCTCGACGCGCGCGCGGGGCGGACGCGTCGGGGCACGGAGCCGCGTCTAGGAGCCGCGCGGCGACCCGGGGCGATCTGGAGCGGTCCCCGCCGATGCCGCGCGACCCCGCGCGATCCTACGCGACCCCGCGCGATCCCACGTGGCCAGACGCGATCCCGGTGGTCGGGAGAGCGGCGACGCCGGTGGCGGGTATCGCGCCCTTCCGAGAGCAGCCCCCAGTGCCCGCGTCCGCCCAAGGCAGGCGCGTAGGCGGGGTGCGTCGCCTAATGCGCTAGAGAGAGCGTAAAGGCAGCCCATCATGATGATTTTATTTTGTGAGAGCATGATGCGCGTGAGTGAGTGATGCCTGCGACGCGCGCGCGGCGCGCGGCGCGCGGCGGCGCGCGCCGCGGCACGACGGCGTGGCTCGTCGGCGCGCTGCTCGCCGGCGCGTGGGTCGTGTCCTGCGTCCAGCTGCTGCGCCTGTCGCAGCCCGAGCTCTTCGCCATCGGCCGCGCCGCCGACGACGCGACGGTCGCGCCGACGCCCGCGCCGCGCAACGCGACGGCGAAGCGGGCGAAGAAGCCGTCGAAGGCGCGCAACGGCACGCGCCGCGGGAAGCGCGGGCGCCGCGGCCGCCGGCGGACGCCCGCGCCGACGCCCGCGCCGACGGCGCGCCTCGCGGCCGCGACGTCGTTCCCCTTCAGCCGCGGCGAGCGCTTCGTGCGCCGCGGGAACGTCCAGCGGCCCGTGCGCGCGTCGAGCCGCAAGTTCCGCGCGGGCCCGCGGAAGGACCTCGAGAACTTCGTCGCGCCGCTCCTGCGGCGCATGGGCCTGCTCGAGACCAAGGGCATGGACTGGGACTGCTACGTGGGCCTCCAGTTCACGCCGGAGCACGAGCACAACTACCTCCTCGCGCCGGCGGGGAGCCTCGTGTCGTCGATCCCCGGCCTCAAGGAGGTCCTCGGCGACAAGGAGGCGTTCGCGCGGCTCTGGCGCGGCTGCGTCGCTCCGCGACGCCGGCGCGCTCGGCGCCGCGGCGGCGGCGGGCCTCTGCGCCTGGACGACGCCGTCCTTCAACGCGGTCCACAAGCTCGTCGACGGCGCGCCGCGGTTCGCCGTCGAGGGCGGCGTCGACCTGTGTGCAAATCAACCAGTGAGCTGGGACGTCCTGACCAAACTTCAGAATTCTCTAGCTCGGTCACATCGAAGTCGATTCGATTGATTTTTGGACGAGTCGATTGCTCTCGTCGAGTCCTCGAAGCACAGCCAAGAAGCTTGGGTCGAACCGTTTGAATACGCGCACATTGAAGTCGGGTTGAAGATTTGATTTCCACACAGGCATCGACGCGCTCGTCGACCTCCTCGCGCGCGAGGGCCCGTCGACGCCGGCGCGGCGCGGGGGTGATGCGACGTCGCTTCGACGCGAGCGTTCCAAAGGCATCCCCGCGTCGAGGGCGCTCCGAGAGACGATCGCCCGTCGCGACGCGCGCCGAAACGAGCGGCACGCGGCCGAGGGAGGAGCCTTGGGAATCTCGCGCCCTGTTCCCCGCGCAGGTCGACGTGGATCGTCAAGCCCCAGCGGCGCTACCTGAGCCTGGGCATGCACCTCGCGACCCTCCTCGAGGCCGACCTCGCGAGCGCGGGCGCCGTCGCGGCGTGGGCGACGCGCGAGACGCCGCTCGAGGAGAAGAAGCGCGAGCACCACACGAAGCAGCCGGGCGAGTTCACGATGCAGCGCTACGTGACGCGGCCCGCGACGCTCGGCCGCCGCAAGTTCGACCTGCGGCTCTGGACCCTCGTCGCGTCGCTCGAGCCCCTCGCGGTCTACGTCCTCGACGTCGCGTTCCCGCGCGCGCGCCGCGCCGCCGCCGCCGCCGCGCGCGGGCCCGGACCTTTGCCGCCGCCCCCCGCAGGAAGATCTCCGTCGTCGACTACGAGGGCTGGGGCCTGCCCCGCAACGCGAGTACGCTCCCGGCCAAGTGCATGCACATCCTCATGATGGCGAATGAGTTCTGCCTCAAGCACATGACGTTCCCGCGGCCGTGGCCCTACGACTACCCCGGCGTGACGCGGCCGGACCTCGGCGGCCTCCGCGGGGGGCGGAGCTTCTTCGAGGAGCTCCGGCTCGGCGAGGCGCCGCCCCTCGGCGGCGAGGCGGCCTGGGCGGCGTGGCAGGCCGAGCTCTGGCCCGCGCTCGAGCGGACCGCGCTCCTGCCGCTCCTCCTGGCCAAGGACGAGCTCCACGGCCACGAGGCGCGCGTCTACGGCGCGCGCGACGGCGAGCTCTCGCGGCGGTCGCGGCGCTTCGCGCTGTTGTCGCCCGACGCGCTCTGGGACGCGGACCTCGGCGGCTGGCGCCTCGAGGAGATCAACACGAACGGCCTCTTCCAGCTCGGCGCGGACGAGGGCGAGGACGTGCGCACGTTCCACGTCGACGAGGGCTACACGGAGGCCTGGCTCCAGATCGCCGGCGTCGACGGCTACCCGCACGCGCCGGCCTACGCCGCCGCGCTCGACGCGGCGCTCGACGACTTCTGCGCCGGCCGCGGCTGCGACGGCCGCGACCGCGAGGTCCTCGCGGCGGCCGCGCACGAGAACGCGCACGCGTCGAGCGGCTGGTACCGCGCGTGGCCGCCCGTGGACTGCGGCGACGCCTGCGGCGCGCGGCCGGACCTCGCGGACGACGCCGGCGTCATGGCCCTCTTCGAGGGCTCCGCGACGCGCGCGGGCCGGCTCCACTTCGACTTCCTCCGGTCCCTCGACCGGGCCTACTTCGCGTCGCCCTCCGCGGCGCGGCCCGACGACGGCGACCGCGACGCGTTCCCCCGCTACGTCGACCCCGAGCGCTAGGCGCGTCCTCGCTTTTAATACCGGTCGCCGCGGACGACGGCGACGACGGGCGCGTTCTTCGGGACGCGCGCGACGCAGAGGCGCGAGTAGCGCTCGCCCGTCCCCGTCCGCAGCCGGTGCTCGCAGGTGCCGCAGGAGCCGCCCGCGCACGAGTACCGCACGCCCCAGCCGGCTTTCGCCGCGAGGTCGACCATGCGGTCGCCCGGCCGCGCGCCGACGACGCAGCCGTTGGGCCACTCGACGCGCACGACGTCGAGCGCGCGGCCCAGCGTGAGCTCCACGACGTCCGGCGAGCGACCGATGAGGCCCGCGACGTCGTCGAAGCCGCCCTCCCCGCAGGCGGCGTCGCCGACCGCGAGCACCCGGTCGCCGACGAGCACGTCCGCGCGCGACAGCGCCGCGTTGCCGCGCGGGTCCACGCGGATGATCTCGACGCCTCGGCCGTCCTCGCGCTCCTCCAAGATGAGGCCCAGCGGCCGCGGGATCTCCGCGACGGCGACCATGAGCGGGACCTCCTCGGCGTCGTCGCTCACGCGCGGCGGTCGCCGACGAGTCGTTCTCGATGGTGCGAGGAACGCGTCGGCGCAGACGACGAACAGCAGGACGCGACGCAATGCGAGCCGCCTCGGTCCGGACCCAGCCATGCGACTCTCCGGCAGGACGCTGCAAGTCCTGTTTGAGTCGAAGATGATGAAGATGATGCCGTTTTGCCACAAGCTTTTGCGACGATGTCCTTGCGCGCCGCCGCCGCCTGGGCCTGTGCGAAGCCGCTGCAGATCGTCGCCGGCTACGCCGCGTCGGGCCTGCTCTTCCGCCTGCGCACGGAGGAGCTCGCGACCGCCGCCGAGCGCCTGCGCTGGCTGCGGTGGACCGCCGCGCGCCTCGCGTGCTGCGGCGCGGCGCTGGCCCTGCGCGACGCGCCGGCGTTTCGCGCGGTCGTGCTCGTCGTCGGCGTTTTCGCCACCTATGCCCACAACGCCCGGGGCCGGTCGCCGACGGCGCGGCGCGCGGCGCCGGGCACCGTCGCGCTCGTCACCGGCGCGACGGCGGGCATCGGCCTGGCGACGGCCGTCGCGCTCTGCCGCCGCGGCGTCGACGTCGTCGTGCCCGGCCGGAGCCCCGAGCGGGCCGCCGCCGCGGCGGCGCGCATCAACGCCGCCGCGCGCGGGCCCGGCCGCGCGCGCGCGCTCCCGGGCGCCGGCCTCGAGCTCGACGACCGCGCGTCCGTGCGCGGCTACGCGGCGGCCGCGGCGGCGGCCGCGCCGGACCTGGCGCTCCTCGTGCTCAACGCGGGCGTCATGCGGCCGGCCTACGGCGTCGTCGGCGGCGGCGCCGAGGCCACCGTCGCGTCGAACCACCTCGGCCACTTCCTCCTCGCGGAGCTCCTGGGACCGACGCTCGCCGCGAACGCGGCGCGCGGCCGCGACTGCCGCGTCGTCGTCGTGAGCAGCAGCCTCCACCGCGTCGCGGCGCGGGCCCTGGACGCGCTGCCGGACGCCGCCGCGCGGCGCGCCGCGGTCGCCGACCTCCGGGGCGACGCGCGCGCGTACGGCCTCTTCCCGCGCTACGCGCTGTCCAAGCTCATGAACGTGCTCCACGCGCGCGCCCTCGCGCGGCGGCGGCCGGCCGTCGCCGCCATCGCCGTGCACCCGGGCTGCGTCTACACGGACGTCACGCGGAGCCTCCCGTGGCCCGTCCGCGCCGCCCACGCGCTCGCGGTGCCCTGCTGGCTCCTCTTCCAGAAGCTCCCGCCCCACGGCGCCCACGCCACGGTCCACGCGGCCCTCGCGCCCGAGCTCGCCGCGGCGGAGAACGCGGGGCGGAGCCCCTACGTCGCCGACTGCCGCGCGGAGGCGCCGGGCCTCCCGCGCGACGCGGACGCGCTCGCCGACGCGCTCTGGGACGCGAGCGCGGCCTACGCGGGGGCGGGGTAAGCGCGATTGTCGATGCGACGCGGCGCGTGCTTGCGGATGCGGGCGGGCAGAGGCCCAGAGCACGACTTGCAAGCCTCTTGCCGACCGCGCACGCCCGTCTGGGGCGGGTGCGAGCGGGTGATCGTGAAGTTCAAACAAGTTCTTGTCTCGCGAGATTGTCTCGCGGGCTTTGGGCTCCGAAGGATAGCTCGCGCCGGCGCAGCGACCGGCTAACAATGGACCACAAGAAGAAGAAGAAGTCGACGAAGATCTTCCCAGACGATACCTCCGACTCGTCGTCCGAGGACGAGGCGTCGCCGGACACGCAGGAGTCGCGGCGCGACACGCAGGAGACGCGGCGCGCGTCGCTGCCGCGGCAACCCGCGAAGGCGTCGCCGTCGCCGCCGCGGGAGCCGCCGCGGCAACCCGCGAAGGCATCGCCGTCGCCGCGGCACCCGCCGTCGCCGCCGAAGCGGGCCGCGCCGGCGTCGTCGGCGAAGAAAAAGAAGAAGCGCCTCGAGGTCGCGCCGTCCCGGCCGCGGACGAACGGCTGGGTCTGCAAACACTGCGGCGAGCCGCACGAGGGCGAGAAGGCGGCGCTGCCCATGTGCTGCGGCTGCTGGAAAGCGCGCGCGCCGAGGGACGCGGCCGCGGCGCCGGCGCCGGCGACCGCGGCGCCGGCGACCGCGCCGGCGCCCGCGCGCGCCGCGGCGCCGCGGGAGCTGTCCGGCGCGGAGCGCGTCGCCGCGAACCGCGCGCGCCTCGAGGAGAGCGCGGAGCGGGGCCGCGCGGCGCTCGCGCTCCGGGAGGCGCGCGACGCCGCGGCGCGCGACGCCAAGGCTCGGGACGCGGCGCTCGCCGAGGCCGCCGCCGCCGCGGCGCTCGCCGAGGAGGCGCGGCGCGACCTGTCGCGGACGCGCGAGGAGCTCCTCGACAAGGAGGAGCTCGCGCAGGCCCTGGTCCAGTCGGAGAACAACAAGATGTCCCAGCTCGACGAGCTCAAGGAGCGCGAGGCGGCCATGGCGGAGAAGCTCGCGGCGCTCGAGGCGGAGAACAAGAAGCTCAAGGCCGCGCCGCCGAGGACGTCGCCGGGCAGCCGGCCCTTCGACTTCGGGTCCGCGGGGCTCTAAAAAAATGTGCTGTGGTTCCCGTCGGACGCGGGCTTTTCAAGCGCAAGCCAAGAAAAGGAGGCTTACGCGGGCGCGGCGCTCCCTAGAAGAGGTCCGGCGGGTGCTCGCGGTGCTGGAAGCGCGTCATGATGAGGGAGCGGAGCGCGTGGTTGGGTATGATCATCTTCGAGGGGAGCTGGTCGTTGGTCAGGGGGGACGTGTCGTGGTTCTCGAGCCACGCGGCGATGCACTCGCGCTCGTAGGTGTGGCCGTCCGTCGCGAGGTAGGGCTCCTGCATGAGGGCCATGCTGATGGGGCAGAAGCACTCCGGCGGCACGAAGGCGTCGGGCTCGGCCGCGGCGACGCGGCGCTCGGCCGGCGCGCGGGAGACGAAGGCGGCCCCCACGGGCGCGACGACGACGACGGCGCCGCCCTTGGGCGGCGCCGCCTTGGGCTCCGGCGCGGGGCTCGGCGCGGGCGGCGCGGGCGCCGGCTCCGGCTCCGGCGGCGGCGCGGGCGGCGCCGCCGCGGGCTCGGGCGCGCGGCGGCCCCGGCGCCGGCCGACGACGGGCTGGAAGTCCGCGGCGGCCTCGGGCGCGGCGTCGCGCGGCGCCGCGGGCGCGTCCGGCGGCGGCGGCGGCGCGTCGCCGCCGTCGCCGGGCGCGTCGCCGCCGTCGCCGGGCGCGTCGCCGCCGTCGTCGGGCGCGTCGCCGCCGTCGTCCGGC
>NW_008705564.1:1912982-1913598 GCF_000186865.1 Aureococcus anophagefferens | reverse complement strand
GGCGTGAAAGATCGAAACGACGAACTCGATCCAGTTTTCGTTTCCACGTTTTCGCTCGTCGTTTTCGAACGTTTTTTTACCAAGTACATGGCTCGCGCGGCGAGGGGGAAGGGGGGGGGGGCAATCGGGGGATATTTGGACGCGGGAGGAGACGATTGCGTGCGTCGAGCTGCTTTGAAATTTTCGAGCTCCTCCTGCGTCGAAAGATACAGCACGACCGGCCCAAAGTGCTGTCGTGGTGCACCAGAGCTCGACCAGATCTGGCGCTGCGCCATGCGCGCCCGGACCGGCTGCGAAGGCTGCGGCCCGCATTGCGCCGTCGAAGTCGTGCTCTGAGGTACCTCTGACGAGCTTTTGAGCTTCCGTCGACGCGCGCGCGCGCGTCTGCGGCGGGGTGCTCGGAGACGCGAAAACAGCGATGGAGGCCGTCCGGCGGCGGATCGGAAAATTTGCGGACTCTTTTTCAACCGGGAGCTCCTCATGGTAGTGCGCGTCGATGGTGCTACGCAGTTTCTGGCCGCGCGACGAAATTCCGACGACTCGCGAATGCCCGACGGGCTACGACGCGTCGACGCCGAGGACGCAGTCCGCGGTGCGATTCTGGGCGGAGACGCTG
>NW_008705564.1:1894015-1912932 GCF_000186865.1 Aureococcus anophagefferens | reverse complement strand
CGCCGCCGTCGCCGGGCGCGTCGCCGCCGTCGTCGGGCGCGTCGCCGCCGTCGTCCGGCGCGTCGCCGCCGTCGTCGGGCGCGGCGCCGCCGTCGCCGGGCGCGGCGCCGCCGTCGCCGCCGCCGTCCGCGGCCGCGGCGGCCGCGGCGTCGCCGCGGTCGGGCGAGTCGGGCTGCTGCGGCGCCTTCTTCTTCTTCTTCTTCTTCTTCTTCGACGCCTTGGGCTCGCGCTCCTTGGCCTCGGCGTCGCAGAGCTCGAGGAGCTCCTGCTCCGCGGTCTCCGCGGCGGCCGCGAGGCGCGCGGCGGCCTCCGGGTTCGCGCGGACGCGCGACGCGCGGTCGTCGCGCCGCTTCTGGATGCGCTCGAAGGCGACCTCGGCCTCGACCTTGAGCGCCCGCAGCGCCGACTTGAGCGCGCGCTCGTCGTTGAGGTTCCGCTCGTGCTTCTCCCAGAAGACGGCGCCGCGCCGCTTCTTGATCGCGTCGATGAGCGCGTGGCGCCGCCCGTCGACCTCGCTCAGCATGACCAGCAGGTCGTAGGCCGCGTCGCGGCCCGCCTCGTGGGCCACGTCCTTCTTCAGGATCTCCAGCAGGTCGTCGCAGCCGCCGTGGGCCGCGACGTCCTGCAGCCACAGCCGCTCGTCGTCGTCGCGCGTCGCGAACGCGAGGAGCGCCTCCGCGGCGACGTGGCGCACGAGGGGCGGCTGCTCGAAGGCGTCGTCGCAGGGCACGTCGAAGCCCCAGAGCTCGCCCAGGAGCGACCAGATGTCCGCGGGCACGCCCCAGCCCAGCAGCCCCACCAGCCGCCTCGTGTCCGCCTCGTCCGTCGCCGACTGGACGCGCCCCAGCTCCCCGAGCGTCGTCAGCGCCTTGACGCAGACGGCCGCGAAGGGCTCGTCGCCGTTGGGCACGCGCTTCACGGCCTTCTTGCAGGCCTCCGCGAGCGCGTCCTCGAAGACGCGGCTCGTGCCCCGGGGCCGGTGCAGCGCGCGCTTCGCGGCCGATATGGTCACGAGCGCGAGGAAGTTGTAGCCCCAGCACCGCAGCGGGCCGTCCCGGTCCAGGAGGCGGCTCGCGAGGTGCACGAGCGCGAGCGGCTGCTTCCGGTCGCCGTCGCCCTTGGTGACCAGGGGCGCGCGGCAGATGCCGCCGAGCGCCGCGCACGCCGCGAGCGACACCTCGTGGTCCTTGGGCCGCGGCGTCGACACGCGGATGTCGATGAGCAGGCCCAGCGCCTCGACGCAGCCGTAGGTCACGAGCCGGTCCTCGAGCGCGGCGAGCCGCGGGTCGTCGTCCGCGTCGAAGCGCGGGCTCAGCGCCATCGTCGCCGCGGCCGTCGTCGACCGCATGGCGAGCGCGCGCGCGTCCGGCGCCACGAGCGCCCGGAGGCGCCGCAGCGCGTCGAGGAGCGTCGGCTCGTGGCCTGTGTGGAAATCAACCAGTGAGCTGGGACGTCGGGGCCAAACTTCAGAAATCTCTAGCTCAGTCAAATTGAAGTCGATTCGGCTGATTTTTGGACGAATCGATTGCTCTCGTCGAGTTCTCGAAGCACAGTTGAAGAGTCTGGTCCGAACCGTTCGATTACGCGCACATTGAAGTCGGGTTGAAGATTTGATTTCCACACAGCTCGTGGCGGTGCGCGCGCTCCGTGCCGCTGCTCCGCCACACGGCGACGCAGTCCGACGCGACGCGGTCGCCGAAGGCCGCGTCCGCGTCCGCGACGGCCCGCGCGGCCCGCGCCGCGCAGTCGTCGAGGTCCGGGACGCGCGCCGGCGCCGCGCCGCCGTTGGCGACGAGCCGCTCGCCGATCGCGTCGCGCCGCGCGACGGCGCCCGCGACGGCGACGCCCAGCCCCCGGTCCGCGAGCGCGGCGAGCGCCTTCGCCGCCGCCGACGCGCCGCGGCGGCCGTCGTCGGCGTCGCCGCCCGCGACGAAGTCGAGCTGCGCGAAGGTCGCGAGCGCCGGCGTCCGCGCGACGTCCGCGGCCGTCGCCGCGTCGAGCGACAGCATGAGCAGCGCGCGCTCCGAGTTCGCCTTGTCGTCGGGCGACCCGACGAGGAGGCCCGGCACGAGCACGGTCTCGATGGCGTCGGCGTCGACGAGGAACGGCAGCATGCGCGGGGACCGCGTCGAGACCCGCAGGCAGTTGCCGCACGCGGCCGCGAACGCGTCGCGCTCGACCTTGTCGAGCTTGCGGTGCGGGCAGTCGGCCGCGTCGCCGTCACCGTCGTCGTCGTCGTCGTCGTCGTCCTTGTCCGGCACGGGCAGCCGCCCCCGGCAGGCCTCGACGAGCTTCGCGACGCCCGCGCCGTCGACGGCCGCGAGGCCCGTCCGGTTCGCCGTCGCGCAGAGCATCGCGAGGCACGTCGCCGCGACGACGATGGGCCGCCGCTTCGCGTCGCGCGTGCCGTCCAGTAAAATCAGCAGCGCCGTGCCGATGCCGCCGAGGTCGACGCCCGGCGGCGGGTCGCAGGGGAGCAGGTGCATGAGCAGCCGGCAGCCGAGCGACGCCTCGGGCTCGTAGTAATTCGGGTACGCCTTCGCTAGGAGCGCTCGGAGCGCGGGCGACTTGGGGTGCTTGGCCGACGCGCGCCAGAGCGGCGACTTGAGGGACCGGTTGACGACGTCGTAGACGCGCTCCGCGCGCGACACGCGCCGCCGCGCGGCGGCCGACGCCTCGCAGAGCCGCGCGAGCGCCTCGAGGCAGACCTGGGCAGGACAAGAGAGATTCAACGTCGCTTCAACGTGAGTGTTCCGCGCGCGCGCGTTCCGAAAAAAGCATCCACGCTTCGAGACCGTTCCGAGAGATGATCGCTCGTCCAAAAATCAGCCGAAACGAGTGGAAAACGGCCGAGAAAGGAGCCTTTGAAGTTGGGAATTTCGCTCTCTTGTCCTGCCCTGAGGCAGACGGCGCGCGCGACGGGCTCGCCCGCGTGCTCGGCCGCGAGGGCGACGAGCGGGTCCGCGGCGCCCAGGATCTCGTCGGCCGACGCCCGCCCGGGGACCCGCGCGGCGACGCGGAGCGCGCCGAGGCCGCCGGGCGCGCGGCCGACGCGGCGCGCGACGTCCCGGAGTGTGGCCGCGACGTGGGCCTCGGACGCGACGTCGCGCAGGTCGCCGGACCGCGCCAGGGGGTCCCCGCCGAGGAAGACGTGGAAGAGGCCGCCGACGAGCTCCGACGCCACGTAGGGCCAGTCGCCGCCGCCGTCGCCCGCGCCGCAAACGCCGCCCCGGTCGCTCGGGGCCTCGGCGTTGGCGACGTCGTCGAGGGTGTCGAGGTTCTCGGCCCCAGCGGGCTTCGCCAGGGACCGCACCTCGCCGGGAGAGAAGAGCCCCATGCTCGCTCCCGAGAGCACCGTCCGACGACGACGGCGGCGGGAGAGACGCAGCCCGGCAGTCCTCGCTGGATGCAGCACTTTGAGTGTTCACCTTGACGCTGTTAAAACTTCAACATCTTCACCCACGGTGAGAGTCTCATCTCTGATCGAGCCACGTGCGATGCGAGCTTTGACAATTCTCGCGGCGACACTCGCGCTGACACACGCGTTCCAAACATTGCCATCGAGCCGCGCGCCGACCCGCAGCACAACACACACCGCCTTCGCGACGGCGACGCCGCAGACGCCGCAGGCGCTGCTCGCCGAGAAGCGAGAGACGCTGAAGCAGGAGCTCTTCGAGGCCTGTGCGGCCTTCAAGGAGCAGGAGCGCGCGTCGGCCGAGGCCGCGGCGGCCGAGGCCGCCGCGGCCGCGGCCGAGGCGGAGGCCGCGGCCGGGGAGCGGCCCTCGCGCGCGCGGCGCTTCTTCCGTCGATTGCGCGGCGCGCGGGGCGAGCAGCCGTCGCTCGACAAGAAGCTGGGCAAGCAGCTGTCCGCGGAGTCGTTCGTGGCGATGGAATCGTCGTACGACGCGGCCCTGCGCGAGAAGCGCGACGCCGTCGTCGCCGCCGTCGACGCGCTCGCGCCGCTGAACCCGACCGCCGCGCCCCTGGACGGCTGGCGGGGCCGCAACGGCCGGGACACGTGCGCGCTCGACGGCCGCTGGGCGCTGCGCTTCACGAACGCGGCCGACGCGACGTTCAAGCGCGACGACGCGCGGGGGGCGGCGACGACGTCGCAGACCATCGACAGCGCCGCGGGCCTCTTCGTGAACTGCGTCGACTTCGACGGCGACGGCAAGCTCCGGGGCTTCCGGGTCGAGGTCGAGGGCGAGGCGCTCAACGACTTGGAGGTGCAGCTCGTCTTCAAGCGCGTCCGGCTCCTGCGCCGCAGCCGGTTCCCCCGGCTCTTCGGCACGATCACGATCCCGCTGCCGAACCCGCGGCGGCTCCGCAGGTTCTCGCGCGGGCTCATCGGGAAGAAGGTCGACGCGTCGGACCGCGGCGCGGGCTTCGCGCTCCTCTACGTCGACGACGACGTCCGCATGCACCGCACCTTCGACGGCCTCCTCTTCGTGCAGCGGCGGCTCGCCGACGGCGCATCCGAGTAACTTAGAGAGGGTGGGGGTCGTCCTTGGAGGAATCGGCGGCCTTTTTGGCGCCGCACTTGCAGCAGACGACGGCGATGACGAAGTCGGCGACGGTCTCCTGCCAGTCGTCGCCGTCGTAGACCGCGGCGATGCCCGTGCCCCACTCCGTGGCGCTGCCGCCGCGCGCCGGGGTGAAGCGCGGCGGCGGCGGCGCGGCGGGCGCCTCGATGACGTAGTCGTGCGCGGGGCTCGACGGCGGCGGCGCCGGCGGCGCGGCGGCGCCGCCGCCGCCGCGCGGCGTCACGAGCCCGAAGATCTTCTTCTTCTTCTTGCCCCGCGCCTGCTTCGTGAGCGTGTTGTCGATCTTCGCGCGCTCCTTCTTCGCGAGCTGCGGCGGGGGCCGCTGGTCCGCGTCGGGGTCGATCTCCTTCCCGAAGACGGGGTTCACGCTCATCGTGCACGGCGACTGGGCCGCCTCCGGCGCCGGCGGCGGCGCGTCCGGCGGGCAGAGGCAGCGCTCGAGGACGTTGGAGATGGGCTTGAAGAAGAGGTAGACGAGGAGCGGGATCGCCAGGAGCATGAACGCGAAAGACACGCCGTCGCCGGTGCAGACGGTCTCCTGCGTCGTCAGGCTCTCGGTGAGGCTGATCATGTCCGTGACCGACGCCGTCGTCGTCACGGGCGTCGTCGTCGTCTCCGCGACCGTCGACGACGACGTCCGCGTCTCCGTCTCCGCGACCGTCGACGACGACGTCCGCGTCTCCGTCTCCGTCGTCGTCCGCTCCTCGAGCGTCATGACGGTCCCGACCTGGGTCGCGACGGACGCGGCGATCGTCGTCGCCGCGTCGTTGAGCGCCTCGAAGTCGTCGCTCTTGCTCAGGTACGCGCAGCCGTCGTAGTCGACCGCGGACGAATCGCAGCTCGACAGCTGCGACATGCGGCTCGTGACGTTGGCCGTGAAGATGTCCTCCGAGCCGACGAGCACGTTCTGGATCGTGATGCCCAGGTCGTCCTTCATGTAGCGCGCGATGTTGTCCACGGAGCAGACCGAGATGCCCGCGCTCTGGCAGAAGGCGTACGCGCCCGGTGCGATCCACATCTCCGTCACGTAGTAGCCGTAGTACTCGCCGGACGTGAAGTAGAGCTCGTAGGCGCTCCCGGCGTCGTAGAAGTTTTCGACCATCGTGTCCGTGAAGAGCATCGTCGTCCAGTCCGGGTCCTGCGCGTAGGAGTCCTCGCTGATGACGCCGTCCGTGATGATGATGCACAGCTGGAACGAGTCGTTCCGGCCCCGGGCCGCGAGCTCGTCGATGCAGCTCAGGAGCGCCTGGGAGTAGTAGGTATACACGCCCGTCATGGCCCAGGTGCCCGAGGGGGCGTAGCCGAAGGTATCGACGCATTGCGCTTGGTTCTGGCTCCCGCTCGCGGGCACCGCGGAGCAGTACGGCACGCGGTCGGCGTCGTAGGCGTCGACGGCGTCCGCGTCGGCGACGGCGGCGAGCTCCATGCGCACGACGCCGTCGTTCGCCCACACGCTCAGGCCCGCGGCCATGTCGCTCTCGAGATCGTTCCGCAGCCCTCGCAGCAGCGTCCGCGCGGCGGCGTTCTCGTCGGTCCAGCCGTCGGCGCTGACGGAGTTCGACGAGTCGAGGGCGACGACGACGTCCACGGCCTGCTGCTGCGAGACCTCGACTTCGACCATGACCTCCGTGGTCACGTTGTAGGCGTGCGTCTCGTTGAAGTAGCTCGTCACGTTGTAGGCGTGCGTCTCGTTGAAGTAGCTCGTCACGTTCTCGACGGTTGTCACGTTGACGACGGTCGTCACGTTCTGGATGCTCGTCACGTTCGTCGTGTCGTACTTGGTCTTCTTGTCGCAGGGCTCGAGGAAGAGCAGTATGGAAAGGACGACGCCGGCGATGGCCATCAACACCATGATCATCAACAGCCAGTTGCGCTTGAGCCAGAGGCTACAGGTGCCCTTGCGGCCCTTGCCGATGCGCCGCGTGCCGTACACCGCCCGCGCCATAGCCCGAGGGTCGAGGGCTGCGGTCCGCGCGCGTCGAGGAGGGCTGCGGTGCGCGCGCGTCGAGGAGGGCTGCGGTCCGCGCGCGTCGAGGAGGGCTGCGAACAGATTTGATGGCAGCGTTTTGTCGAGAGGCGGCTCGTCGTAAAATAAAAAAACTCGATGTTGAAGCGGCTCTAAAACAAGAAGCGAGTAAGTTGTTAAGGCCCCGGCCTACTCGTCGTCGGCGGCGCTGAGCTTGCGTTTTTTCGGCGACGTGTGCTCCTCGACCTCGCCGTCCTCCTCGTCGTCGGCGGCGGCGTCGCCGCGCTTGCCGTCCGCGCCGCCGTCGTCGACGTCCATGGGCGCGGCGTCGTCGCCGCCCGCGGCGGCGGCGGCGGCGTTCTTCTCGGCCTCCTCGTCGTAGGCCTCCTCGTCGGCGCGCTGGAGGTCGTCGATGGTCTGGAGCAGGAGCTCGAACCGCGCCGCGCGCTCGTCGAGCGCGGCGGCGACGCGCGCGTTGCGCTCGCCGAGGCCCGCGACGTCGGCCTCGAGGCCCGCGATGGCTTTGGTCGACGCGACCTTGGGCGGGACGCCGTTGATGATCTTCGCCAGCGACTCGTACTCCTCCTTTCGCTCGCGGACGCGGCGCTCGGACCGGAGCTCGCCCTGGAGCCGCGCGATGTTGACCTTCGTCGCCTCGATCTTCGCCGCCGTCTCCGCCTCGAGCGCGGCGCACTCCTCCATCTCGCGCGCGCAGGCCGCGTTCGCGAGCCGCGCCTTGCGGACCTCGATCGCGAGGAGCCTGAGCTCGTGCGTCGCGCCGGCCCGGAGCCCCGCGACCTTGTCGTCCGTCGACGCCTCGGCGCCCCGCGAGTCCGCGGCGTTGGCGAAGGCCTGGAACTTGAGCAGCGCCTTCTTCGCGCTCCGGCCGAGGAAGACGGTATCGCGCGTGAGCAGCCGGCTCTTCTCGACCTCGAGCGCCTCGCCCGACGACGCGGGCTTCGGGCAGTCGAACCGGCGCTTCTCCTTGCCGCCCTTGCCCTTGGCCGGCGCCGGCTTGGGCGGCACGGCGGACTTGACGGGCGGCGCCTTGGGCGGCACGGCGGACTTGACGGGCGGCGCCTTGGGCGGCACGGCGGACTTGACGGGCGGCGCCTTGCCCTTGGCCGGCCGCTTCGCCGGCGGGCCCCCGGCGCTCGCCTCCGAGGCCTTGCGCTTCGGCGCCATGGCGGGGCTTTGCACGCGGAGCGCTGCGCGCGCGCCGCGGCTCGCGGAGATCGAGCGCGAGCCGAGCGCCGAGCGGGGCTCAAGTTCTTGAAGCCGGTCGAGCCGCGCGTCCGCAACCGACGGGCTCTCCGGGGGGCAGCATGGTGGCCAAGGCGTCGCCGTCCAAGTCGTCCCTGGGCAGCGGCGGGACGGTCGTGACGCCGACGCGGCGCGTGCTCGTCGTCACGGACCCGCTGGCCATCAAGAGCGAGACGCAGACGCCCGTGACGCTCACGAAGCGCCAGGACTACGCCGCCCTCCAGACCGTGCCCCAGCGGCTCTACTTCACGAAGCCGCTCTTCCGCGAGGCCGGCGAGGGCGACGGTACGCCGCCGAAGCCGACGTCGACGCCGCGCGCGGCGCCGCCGCCGGCGCGGGGCGGCGCCGGGGTCGACCGCGCGAGCCGGCGGAAGCCGGCGGACGAGAGCGGCCGCGCCGCGTGCGCGCGCCTACTCGCGGCGGCCGCGGACAAGGCCGCGGAGACCGGCGACCGGCGCCGCGCCTGGGCGGCGACCTGCAAGCGCAAGGACCTGAGCCGCGAGTTCAAGCACGCGAGCCGCGTCGCCGCGAGCCGGCGCGTCAAGCTCGACGTCGACCGCGCGTTGAAGGACGCGGCGGCCGCGGACGCGGACGTCGCGCGGACGGCGGCCCTCGCGCGGCGCTGCGACGCCGCGGGCGCCGCGGCGGCGGACCGCGTCGCGAAGACGCGGCGCTCCGACGCCGCGCGCGACGCGATGCGCGCCATCGACGAGCGACTCGACGACTCGCGCGCGGCCGCGGCCGGCGCGCTCTTCCGGCTCGCCATGGGCTGCCAGCGCGTCGACGCCCAGTGCGAGGGCCTGCGGCGCCGCGCCGCGCGCGAGCTCGAACACCTCGAGGCCGAGGCGAAGGCGCTGCGGGAGACCGTCGCGCACATGGATCGGCTGCCCCCGGCGACGACGAAGGAGGAGCGCGTCCTCGCGGTCTGCAAACGCCTCAACCCGGACCGCCGGAAGCTCGACCCGTCGCGGTCGCCCGTCGACGCGCTCCTCGACGTGCTGGCGCGCCAGGCCGCGGCCGTGGACCAGCGCGACGCGAGGGTCGACGCGGCCGAGGCCGACCCGCCGGACCCGGCGGCGGGCTTCGACGCGCGCGTGGCCGCGCGCGCGTCGAAGAAGTTCGGCGCCTGGCGCCGCGCGCCGCGGCCGCCGCCGCGCAAGGAGGGCGAGGAGGACGACGACGACGACCTCGAGGAGGACATCGCGCGGCACGAGGGGGTCCTGAACGCGGCGCTCGCGGAGAACCGGCTCATCGAGGCGGCGCTGACGGGCCTCCGGGAGCGGTCCAAGAACCTGGCGACGCTCCGGGGCCAGCCGAGCCCGCTGGCCAAGTGCGTGGCGAACATCTTCGGGGTGCCGGACATCGACGACGTCGACGCGCCCGACGACTTCGCCTACGCGCTCGTCGACGCCTACAAGAACCCGGAGCCGGAGGCCGAGCCGGAGCCGGAGCGCGAGGAGTACGTGCCCAAGAAGCACGACGAGGTCCGCCTCCCCGCGCGCATCCGACGGGCGACGATGTAAGAGAGTTACAACGCGACGGCCGCGGCGAGGAGGAGCGCGCCCGCGGCGACGCCCGCGACGCCCTCCGCACCGCTCGTGGAGACGAGGCTCGCCTCGGGCGTCGCGAGGGACGTCGTCGACACCGTCGCGAACATGGACGGCGCGCCCGCGTCCGACGCCGCGGCCGCGAGGAGCGCGTCGAAGTCCGCCGTCGACAGCGACGACAGCTCCGCGACGGCGCCGTCGGCCGCGGCCTCGGAGCCGAGTTCGACGGCGTAGGACACGACGACGCTCGCCGCGAGGCGCCGCCGCGCCGACTCGCTGAAGAAGACGGAGACGTAGTCCGCGCGCACGGCGGCCCCCGCGGCGATGGCCGACGCGAAGACCGCGGAGTTGACGACCGCGTCGTCGAGCGAGATGCCCGAGACGACGACGTCGCCGGAGACGACGTAGTCGTCGGCGCCCGTCGCGGCGCCGTAGGTCGGCGCCGCCGTCATGGTCGGGGACGACGTCGGCGCGACGGACGTCGACGGCGCCGCGGACGGCGCGGGCGTCACGCAGGGGCCGAGGTCGTCGACGAGCGCGAGCGTGTGGTCGTGGTTCGGCCCGCAGGTGTCGCAGAGCTCGGCGAAGGTCTCCGCCGCGGCGTCGTCGTCGCCCGTCGTGACGTAGAGCTCCGTTAGGTAGTTGAGCGCGCCGCAGTTCTCGGGCCAGAGGTCGAGCGCCTCGGTGTAGTACGCCTCGGCCTCGCCGTAGTCGGGCGTCGTCTTCTTCCGGTTGACGAAGCCGAGGTAGTTGAGCGTCGCGCTCTTGCACTCGTCGGCGGTGTCGAGGCCGAGGTAGCTCGTCATGCAGCTGCCGTCGTCGCCGGAGCCGGAGCAGTCGTCGCAGTGGCCCACGACGCACCAGAGGTAGGGCTCGGCCTTGTCGTACTGCGCCAGGTCCTCGACGAGGTGCTCCGCGCACGCGTAGGTCGCGTGGCCGTAGGTGTCCGAGTCGTAGGCGTCCTCCATGGACGTGTACGTGTCCTTGTAGAGGTCCTCGGCGTTCGCGTTCGCGACGACGTCGCACGCGGATACGGGCGCGGGCGTCGGCGTCGGCGTCGGGCCCGCGGTCTCCGTCGTCGGCCCGGGCGACGGCAGCGCGCTCGGCACGGGCGTCGCGGCGTAGGTGGGCCGCGGCGTCGGGCTGGGCACGGGCCGCGGCGTCGGCCGCGGCGTGGGCCGCGGCCGCGGGCGGCTGCCGGAGCCGGCGAGGTGGCGCTGGTCGTAGGCGCGGACGCCCAGCACGACGCAGGCGGCGAGCAAGGAGCGCATGGTGTTGGGGACGGCTGCTGCTGCTGGTGTTGGGAACAACTGCTGCCGCTGCGTCGCTGCGCGCGCACCGACCAGCCTGGTGCTTCGCTTCCAGGGGCTGCCCCGACCTGACTCCGATCCCGAAACAAGTTGAGCCGATGACGCGGATCGTTGGAACTTCAGGCCCAGAATACACAACGATGGGGTCCGACGAACACACAGTTACTTGCTGCCCGGGGGCCGCGCGAATCTCTTTCGCGCGCGGCTGCCGGGGGAGTACGAGAGCGTTCGGAGCGTCCGGGCCTCGGGCGAGGCCGGCGCTTCAGCTGAAGGCGGGTTGTCTTTGCGCGAAGGGCAAAGGCGGCGCGGCGATGGGGTCCGCGTCCGCGTCGGGCGCGCCCTTCGTGTAGGACATGAAGGACGTCCAGCCGCAGCCGCACAAGTTCATGAAGGGCACGCGCGCCCAGACGGGCACGAAGAGGCCGTTGATGATCGTCGCGGGGACCCAGACGGCGCACGAGTTGATGTTGTCCTCGACGAAGTTTCTCCGCGCGTCCGCGACGCCCGCGCCCACGGAGTCGCCGAGGCTCGCGCCGCCGTGCGTCAGGCGGTACTTGATGGCGTAGAGCGTCGGGAAGTGGCCGAAGGGCTGGTTGAAGAGGTTCTCGACCGCGACGAAGAGCGCGATGCTCCTCAAGCCGACGGTATCCGTCAATTTCTGGCGCAGCGGCGCGGCCGCGAAGCCCGCGCTCATGGGGATGACCCGCGGCACGACGACGGAGAAGAGCCAGTACTGCCACGCGCCGACGAAGGTCGCCCCGAACGTCGCGAAGATCGCGGTCCGTCGCCAATCCCAGGGCGCGCCTTCGGGATTCATCGTCCGCTGCGTCGCGACGTCGCAGGAGCTGTCCTTGAGCGTCGCGCAGAAGACCGCCGCCAGCAGGGGGTGCTTCTTGCACGCCGCGAGGACGCTGTTCGCCGGCTCGGCGAAGGCCGCGACGAGCGCGGACGTCGGAGTCAAGGTGGTATCCTGTTGCGCCGAAACGACGGACTGACGTTGCGCCCCGAAGCGACTCGGAGCATTGGCGGCTAATCTGCTTGCCAGGCGGCACGCGAGCATCGGGGGAGGGGTTCGAGAGTGGGTGGGGGCGCGCTGATCGCGTCCGGGGCGGAACAATGTACGCCAGAAGCAGCGCCGGAGGCGATGCTCTCAGTGCTCGTGTGAGAGCCGGCCACGCGGTTCTGCGTTCACCGCAACTGCAACATCGATTTTTGCGCCGGAGCCGCCGTCGGGGGGCAAATTACTCCCGATGAGTCGCCCCCCATGCCGGCCCAAAGCCTCGCCTCTCGCCTCGCCGTCCACAAAGCGCGGTTATAGCGTCCCGAGGCGTCCTGCAGACGTCGCGGGAGGCGCGATTTTCGGGATCTCAGCGATGATGCGCTTCACCTTTGCAAGCGGAGCTCGAGCGCTTGTGTCTCGCACCGGGACGGCGCTTGCCGCGTCGCACGGGCAGCGGCGGCCGGCCAGCGCCGCTGCCACCGGCCGAAGCGGCGCTTTGGCGTCGAGCTCGTCGTGGCGGCCGGCCCAGCAGCAGCACCACACCACCGATGACCTCCTTCGCGTCGCAGCGCTCCTCCAAGGGGAGCTTCTCCTTCCGATCGCTTCGCACGCGCCCGAAGCGCGCGTCGTCGGCGAACGCCGGGGACGACGACGAGCCGAGCGACGCGGACTACCCCTACGTCTGGGCGCTGCGCAAGACGTCGGTGCTCGACTGGGAGAAGGACGTGCCCGACGCCGACGCGCGGCGCGCCGAGGTGAAGCGCATGTTCGCGCTGCCCGTCGACGTCGTGCCCGGCGAGGTCTACCTGGGCGACGCCGTCTGCGCGCGCGACGTCGCGCGTCTGCAGTCGCTCCATATCACGCACGTGCTCAACGCCGCGGGCGCGGCGGCCGCGGCGCCCGCCGCGGCCTACGCGGCCGCGGGCATCGAGACGCTCGTGCTCGAGGCGCGCGACGAGCCCGGGTACCCGATGCTCGCCAACCACCTCGACGCCGCGCGGGCCTTCCTGGCGAAGGCGAGGCGAGGCGGCGGCGCGGTCCTCGTGCACTGCGTCCAGGGCCTGAACCGGTCCGGCGTCCTCGTCGCCGCGGACCTCATGCTCGAGGAGCGGCGCTCGGTGCTCGACGCGGTCAGGCACTGCCGCGCGCGCCGCGGCAACGAGTGCGTGTCGAACAAGACCTTCCAGCGGGACCTCGTCGACCTCGCGCGGCGCGAGGACCTGCTCGGGCCGCCGCCGGGCGCGCCGGGCGGCGCCGTCGCGCAGGAGGCGCCGCCGCGGCCGGCGGCGCCCGCCGCGGAGCCGCCGCCCCGGCGGGCGCCCTCGCGCCGCCGGTCGACGTCGCTCTGGGGGCGGCTCATGCGCGCCTCGTCGCGCGCCGGCTAACCACGGTTTTCTTACTACAAGTATGGGCGCGGCTCACGCAGGTCCCTTGGATTATCCCGCGCCGCGCGGCAGCCGAACAGCGCGTCGCGTCGTCATTGAAGGGAAACGTGGAGCCTCGTCGAGGATCCTGCGCGGCGAAGTGCGCGGCGGCGCGGCCGAACTTGAAAACGGCACGTCGCGTCGTCATTGAAGGGAACCAATTCAGCCTTGCTCCAAATAAACAGGCGAGGGGCTGCCCCAGTAACCATGGCCATGGAGCGCTTCGGCATGTTCACCTTCGTGGTGATCCTGGTCCTGGGCGTCCTGTCGCGGCAGTACCTGGGGCGCGCGCTGCGGCTGCCCTACACGGTGATCCTCATGGTCCTCGGCGCGCTGACGGGGCTGCTCATCGAGAACCGGCGGAACGCCTTCGAGCTGAACCTCAAGTCGTGGTACGACATGACCCCGCAGGTCATCCTGTACTGCTTCGTGCCCATCCTCGTCTTCGAGAGCGCCTTCATGACGGACACGCACATCTTCAGCCGCCAGAAGTGGCAGATCCTGACGCTCGCGGGCCCCGGCGTGCTCGTCGCGTCGATCCTCACGGGCGGCTTCGTCAAGGCCGTCTTCACGGACTACGGCTGGGACTGGCCCACGGTGCTCATGTTCGGCGCCATGATGAGCGCGACGGACCCCGTCGCCGTCGTCGCGCTGCTCAAGGAGCTCGGCGTCTCCGAGCGCCTGGGCACGCTCATCGAGGGCGAGAGCCTGCTCAACGACGGCACGGCCATCGTCGTCTTCGACGTCTTCAAGCATGCGCTGGAGCACAAGCCCTGCGACGCGGAGATGCCGTCGTGGCAGAGCGTGCTGCGCATGCTCTTCCGCCTCGGCGCGCTCGGGCCCGTCGTCGGCACGGCGATCGGCTGGTGCGCGGCGACGTTGTTGGGCTACGTGCTCAACGACCCGCTCAACGAGATCACGATCACGCTCATCACGTGCTACGCGGCCTTCGCCGTCGCCGAGGGCATCGTGGGCACGTCGGGCGTCCTCTCCGTCGTCTTCGCGGGCATGTACCTCTCGCGCTACGGCCGCGGCCGCATCTCCGCGGACGTCGAGGAGAACCTGCACTCGTTCTGGGGCGTGCTCGCCCACGTGGCGAACACGGCCGTCTTCTTTTTGAGCGGGCTCATCATGTCCGTCAAGGTCTTCGGCATCAAGCGGAGCGGCTCCGTCGTCGGCGAGTGCTTCAAGTGCGGCGACGACGACGACCACGCGGCCGACCACCACCGCTTCCTGTACGGCGCGGACGCCCGCCGCGCCCTCAGCGGCGGCTACAGCGCCGACGTCGAGACGGACTGCACGACGTTCCGCAACCGCGACGTCTACTACCTCCTGGTGCTCTACGTCGCGCTCCACGCGATCCGGGGCCTCGTGCTCGTGCTGTCGACGCCCGTGCTCCGGTCGGGCATCTACGGCATGTCGCTGAACCAGGGCCTCGTCGTCGCCTACGGCGGGCTGCGGGGCGCCATCGGCCTCGCGCTCGCGTTGATCGTCAACGAGACCAAGGGCCTCCCGGACCAGCTCCAGATGCGCATGCTCTTCCACGTGTCGGGCATCGCCATCCTGACGCTCTGCGTCAACGGCACGACCATGGTCCACGTGCTCAACTGGACGGGCCTCTCGAAGAAGACGGACGCGGAGGACGAGATCTTCGCGCACGTCACCGTCGACGTCGACAAGAAGCTCGCCAACGAGATCGCGTCGCTCACGCGGGAGCAGTACCTCGGCGACGCGGACTGGAAGATGGTCTGGCGCTACCTGCCCGTCTTCAGCGTGGAGACCTACT
Organism: Aureococcus anophagefferens; assembly: GCF_000186865.1. Taxonomy (NCBI): domain Eukaryota; class Pelagophyceae; order Pelagomonadales; family Pelagomonadaceae; genus Aureococcus; species Aureococcus anophagefferens. The sequence goes on along the minus strand of NW_008705564.1, from coordinate 1,898,092 downwards.
GGCTCCGGCTCCGCGACGGCCACATCGTCCTGAGCGACGCGGAGCGCGAGGATCTCGCGTCCTGGAGCGAGGCGCCCCGGGACGTGGGCGTCGTCCAGCGGCTCTTGCGCGTCCTGTTCCCGCGGGACCGGCGCGCGGACTACCGCATCCCCGCGCTGCTCCACCGCCGCTGGGTCAACTACCACCGCGAATTCGGGTGCGTCGCGCCGCGCTTTTTAAACCTCGACGGCGGCAAGGCGCCCCTGAAGGAGCGGCGGAGCATGCGCAACGACGAGATTTTGGCGAAGGTCACGGGGTCCGCCGTGCTCAAGAACCACGCCGTCTCCGCGCACCACGGCACGGGCGGCGCGTCGCCGCTGAACCCGCTCCCGACGAGCTCGACGTCGTCGTCCGCGTTCGCCGCGCCGCTCCTCTCCGGCGACTTCTTCGGCGAGCGGTCGAAGCAGGAGAAGCGGCCGAGCACGCGGGACCGCCTCTCCGAGGAGATGCGCCAGCAGCTCGCCGCGTCGTCGGACGAGGGGCGCACCCAGAGCGCGCGCCGCGTGTCCTTCGCGGAGGCCGGCGTCGAGATGACCGCCCGGGCGCCCACGAGCTTCGGCGACGACGACGGCCGGTCGAGCCGCGGCGGCTCCGAGGCGTCGTCGTCGACGCCGGGCTTCGCGCGGCGCGTCTTCGACGGCGTCGCCGCGCGCTTCGCGTCGGCGCCGAAGAGCCCGCCGTCTACGTCGCCGGACTCGGGCACCTTCGTCCACAGCGACCCCAAGGGCCCGGCCTACGCGCCCCTCCGCGTGTCGTCCCTGTCGCGGAGTTCGAGCTCGTCGACGGTCGAGGGCGGCCGCGAGATGCTCGCGGAGTCGCGCGCGCGGTGCCTCTGGGCCATCAAGGCCAACTACCACGTCGCCTTCACGCACGGCCGCCTCACGCCCCACGGGTTGCGCGTGCTCGTGGAGAACGTGGACATGCAGACCGACGACGAGTCGCGGCCGCTGGACGAGTGGGAGCGGCTCGAGGCGCACGATTTGTGGCCCAAGGCGCGGCTGAGCCGCATCCAGTACCTCAACACGTACATCCCCTCGGAGCGCGTGCGCGAGTCCGTCCAGGGCGTCATCTTCCGGCGCATGGCCTTCGTGTTCGAGGTGGCCTACAACTTCATCCACGCGCACGAGGACGTCGAGCACGCGCTCGCCGCGGAGGAGATCGTCGACGCGGGGCCCGTGCAGGAGGCGCTCGTCGAGGAGGTCGCGAAGATGCAGGCCATGGCCAAGGCGACCATCGCCGAGTACATCGACGTGTTCCCGGAGTCGGCGAACGCCATCAAGACCCAGGTCGCGGCGTCGTTCGTTCTCGTGCGGCAGCACGAGCTCATGAAGGAGTCGCGGGAGCACGGCCACATCACGGCGAAGGAGCTCGGCGAGTGCGAGCGCCACATCAACGCCGCGCGCATCAAGCTGAGCCAGCACCCCTACACGGAGCAGATGCCGCCCATCAAGACGCTCGTGCGGGACGTGCCGTTCCTGCGGCCCCTGACGGAAGCGCAGCTCGACGACCTCATCCACGACGACGACGCGTGCCGCTCGGAGATTTTGTTGGCGCACCAGACGCTGGCTTTGGAGGGCGAGCGGTCCCTGGAGCGGCGCCTCGAGCACCACGGCCGCCACGGCTGGTTCGTCATCGCGCGTGGCTCCGTGCGCCTCGTCCACGACAGGGAGCAGCACGAGACGTCGCGGTCGACGGCGACGTCGGAGGAGGTCATCCTCAGCGCGGGCGCCGTGTGCTGCCTCGAGGAGCAGCTCCTCGAGCTGCCGTTCACGGCGACGTACCGGACGCTGTCCATGGTGCACCTCGTCTTCTTCGACCGCAAGGAGATGCTCGCGCTCGCGGAGCGCCACGACGGCGTGCGCCGGGGCTTGTGGTGGATGGTCGTGCTCTCCGCGCTCCACGACTACGCGGACTTCCAGGACCTGCCCAAGGCCGCGTTGAAGGCGCTCGAGAAGGACGCGACGTTCGTCGAGGTGCCGGAGCTCGACGGCGAGCCCGCGCGCTACCCGAGCTTCCGCGGGCGGACGTCGACGACCGAGGGGCTGAGCTTCTCGGACCGGCCGCGGCGCGCGAACTCGCGCCAGTCCGTCTTCCAGTCGGGCTGGAACAAGATCAAGGCCGCGCGGCGCGCGTCGACGTTCCGCTCGCCGGAGCGGCGCCCCTCGGGCTCGCAGTCGCCCGCGTCGCCGATGTCGACGATGGACGAGGACGACGACGAGGCGCCCGAGTCGCCGACGTCCGCGACGACGCCGGGCCGCAACCTCCGCTTCAAGAAGAGCGTCTCCAAGGTCATGAAGCTCGGCGCCGTCGGCCTGCGCAAGCGCGGCTCGGAGAGCGCGCCGCCGCCGGAGCCGGAGCCGCCCCACGGAACGGGCTACTGGGCGCGCGCGCGGACCGCGATGAAGGCGGCCGAGGGCTTCAAGTCCGCGGCGAAGCTCAACCAGAGGGGGTCGTCCGTGGTCACGGTCGACGCGGCGCACAGCCTGCTGCTCATCCGGGGCACGGCCGTCGTCTACGCGGAGCGGCCGCCCGAGGAGCGCACGCGGAAGAGCCTCGCGCGCGACGCGCTGTCCATGGACGTCGAGGACACGCCGTCGTCGTCGTCGACGGCGTTGGGCCGCCGCGAGGTCCACGCCGTCTGCATCGTCGGCATCGCGGCCAAGGAGAGCCGCGCCGTGCGCCTGTCGCCGGGCGCCAAGGCCTTCGTGCTCTCGGACGCGCTGCTCCGCGCGCACGTGGCGGGCTCGGGCGCGGCGTCGCCCGTGCGGAGCTCCGTGTCCGTGCCCGTGTCCGCGGCGGCGCTGCACCAGCTCCACCAGCGCGGCAAGGGCCTCGGGCCCAACACCTACGCGTGGCTCGCGAAGACGCTCCCGTCCAAGGGCGCGCGGCCGCTCACGCCCGCGTCCACGGCGCCGACGCAGTCCTTCCAGATGACGGAGTCGACGAACTCGACGGGCGGCTTCCCCATCGAGTCGACGGGCGGCAGCCTCGACATCGGCGACTCGGCCGACGCGCAGCCCGTCGACCACATGGCCGTGCTCGTCGACGACGACGGCGAGGACTCGGGCGCGGAGGACGACGCCGCGCCGGCCGCCGAGGAGGCGGCGCCGGAGCTGGCGGTGGCGGCGACGGCGCCGTAGGAAATTCGCGTTTTACATAAGGTCGCTTCGATCGAGGGGAGCGGGCGTTGGGAGTCGGCGCGCGCTGCCTCTTCGTGCCGCTGAGTAGGGCCGGTGCCTCTCACGTGTGTAGACGAGCCCGTGCCATGCGCCGCGGCCTTCCTACGGGTGGGCGAGATATCCGCGCGCCCGCACTGCCGACGCCGCGCGCAAATCCGTTGATTCGCGCGATTTGTTGAGCGCATCACCTTGCACTGATTCTTTGAGAGCGAGAATAGCCCTGCGAGAGCATCAGCTGGTTGCCGACAATGGACGCGGGAGTGAAGCTCGTGAGCCCCACGCGGCCGCTCCGGCGCGTCGCCGGCCCCCTGAACGTGCCCGTGCCCATGGTGACCATCGAGAAAGGGGCGCCGTGCCGGCGGCCCCGGTTTATCTCCTTCGACGAGACCGCGTTTGACGCCCCCGGCCCCGGCCCGTCCCGCAAGCGCGGGGCGGCGGGCCTCGACGGCTTCGAGTCGGCCGGGAGCGCCTCGTCCTGCGGCTCCGAGGCCTGCACGCCCCTGCGCCTCGACTTCGACGCGTGGGACTCGGACGGCGACGATTCCGCGGCTTCCGCGGGCTTCCGGAGCCCGTCCCCGACGAAGCGCCGCCGCCCGGCGCCCCCGACCGTGCGGCGGAAGTCGTGTCTCGCGCGGCCCGGCGACTCGCCCTACACGCCCGAGGTGGACCGGCTCGCGGCGCTGAGCCCCGGCCGGCTCGAGGAGCTCAAGCGGTTGACGTTGCGGAATTTGGAGTGCTTCGCGGGCGACGGGCTCGCCGTGCGCGTCCAGCTCGACGAGCTCCGCGAGCGCCTCGTCGAGGCCGCGTCCGGCGGCTCCGGCGACGACGCGTCGGACCCGCACGAGCGCGAGACGGTCCG